>NW_006443119.1:3526242-3592799 GCF_000325575.1 Pteropus alecto
CGAACACAGAGGTAAAAAGCACAAAAAAAACACACGAGCCGCAATCAGGTGGCCCAGCGCCCTTCACCAGACCATTCTCTCCCTCTCTCTCCCTCTCTCTCCCTCTCTCTCCCTCTCTCTCCCCTGACCTATGGATGTTGCCGTTTCCCCTTAAGAACTGGATCTCTGAAGGCGGGGCGTCTTCTCCCACCTGCTCGGGGCGAGCACCCGGCGCCTGGGGCACTCGGGGCCAGGCACAGCCAGGGGCCACGTGCACCCGGGGGGCCTGTTGCCCCAGAGACCTGGCGCAGCTGGGGTATGGTCCGTGGCACCACCTGGAGCGTGAACCCAGGAGCTTCTGCGTAAAGCAGACGTGCTATATAGTGACACTATGGAGCCACCCCAGGTATTTCTTTTAAGAAGCTTGACTGTGGTAAAGGCAAAAGCTGGAGCCAGAGACTTTGCGCCTATATTTAAAAAAATCAAAATTTGTTCTGTTTACTTCCACAAAGTTTTTCCAAAGTGATTAATATGTTTAAAAAGGAGTTACCTTCCCCTTATGTGAAATGTCTAGAGTAGGCAAATTTATAAAGCAGAAGACAGATTGATTATTGGTTGTCTAGGGATAGGGTAGGGTTGGGAAGAAATGGGAAGTGACTACCAATGGGTATAGTTTTCTTTGGAGTGATAAATTGTTCTCAAATTGATTGCAGTGGTTACATAACCTTGAGTGTATTAAAAACCATTGAATTCTATACTTTAAATTGGTGAATTATATGGGATTTGAATTATATCTCAATAAAGCTGTTAGTAAATTAAGGGATGTTTTTGCTAGCAGGTAGGTATGTAGTGCTATCATGCTGTGGTTTTAATTTATATTTCTCTGATGAAAGGGGGATTATCATTGTTCACTATATCCAGATTTACGAAGACTAAGATGGGAAGCCCAGCAAATGGTCAGAGTCTACAAAGTTCTTTAAGAATTCATAGTTCTTTAAGAATTCAGAATTCTGGAGTTTGATAGAGGACTGTAAAGGAGTCAAGATGATTTGAAGCTAGATATATGAAAATTCAGAACACTGAACTTTATAAGGGGAAAAAAGACTACAGAATAGTATTTATGATTTGACCTAATTTTTGTGTGAAACTCCAACTCTGCTGTATATGTGTGCATTTATTTAGAGATGATTCAACAGATGAAGGTGGGTATTGGCATACTTTCACTTTTCACGTTATTACTTTTTCTACACATACCTGTTGGGCACCTACTAAGTGTTAGCCACTATATTATATGCTAGGGGTATAGTGTTGAGCATCAGGGATAAGGATCCTGCCTTTAGGAAGCTTATATTCTTATTTGGACAATCATAGTTTTGGGTTGTTTGAATTTGTTACGGAAAATGCTGTTACTTTTTAAATTAATTTACAAAAGAAAATTAAAAAATTTTAAAGTAAAACAGAAGAAAGACTAGTAACAAACTGGCCCAGAGAGATTATAAACAAGTATTAAATGTTAAAAATGCATATGACTTCTCATTTTTGTACTTTGAACGGGGCAGAGGTTTGGATGAGGAGCATGAGTTATCTTACATTTATGGTTCTGATTTTGGTTTCTTCCTCAGTTGTGCCCACTGATGCCTGATACTTTGATAGTTGACTCAACTTTATTTCTGAATATGATGTTTCTCTGCTTTGCTCAGCCATTAACAGAGCATGTAATATTTTCTATAGTAATGAGTTAAAGTCTGTTTACATGGTAGATTAGTAGAGATCATGAATGTTTGGCATCATTTGCCACCAAGTTAAGAGTCTAAGAGAAGATGATGCCATGTTACATTATTGTTTCCTTTGGAGTTATGGTATCTGTCCTTTTTTTTTTTTTTATCCTGAGCAAAGACGATAGATAAAGCACTAAGAGATCTGTATTCAAGCTGAGAATACAGTTACGCAGTAGAAAGAGTTTTAAGTTAAGCCTAGATAAGCATCTTGTCTTATATTATTATTTTTTAAATTTTATTTATTTTTTAAATTGAGTTCAGCTTTTTATTGAACATGTTACAAAAGAGGCTTAGTCAAAAAGACCAAAGCCCATGTCATCATTGGACTCCTCAGATTCTTCTTTCTTTGCTTCTACTTTCTTCTCCTCAGCTAGGACAGCAGCAGTGGAGAGGGCAGGACCTCCTGCTGGTACAGGTCCACCAGCCCCTACATTGCAGATGAGGCTCCCAATGTTGACATTGGCCAGAGCCTTTGCAAACAAACCTGGCCAGAAAGGTTCAACATTTATACTGGCTGTTTTAATGAGGGCATTGATTTTATCCTCCATGACCGTCACCTCATCGTCGTGCAGGATGAGGGCCAAGTAGATGCACATGAGCTCTGAGACGGAGGCCATGGTGCAGGCAGTGCTAGTTGCCGGATGAAGTGAGGGCCTCACCCCAACACGGTCTTAGCTTCCTCGGAAGGATCGAGCACCTCGTCTCATATTATTAAATAGAGATGGTTTCTCCCCAAAGAAAGGAAAAACCTTTTCCATAGTTTTAGTTGTATGTTTTCCCTAGCCTTGCCTTTTTTCCTCCCCACATGCTGTTTAGATAACCTACATTTTCATTCTTGTTCTTTTTCCCTGCAACCTCAAACAACATTCCCTATCACAGTTCCCACCTATTTAGAAATGCCCAAATATAAATCCAAACTTGTTTACTGAGAAATCCCAGCCTTTTAGAGTCTTAAGATCCTCAGGTCCTATTCCTTAGCTGTACTTCTCTCTTTGCAGGTTTGGAATTACAAGCTTCGGCGTTGTCTCTTCACATTGCTCGGGCACTTAGACTACATCCGCACCACGTTTTTTCATCATGTAAGTAGCCATGGTGCCTCTAGTTTTAGAACATTCTTCATTTTCCATATAGGAATCATCTTGTACCTCAAGAACCCATGCTTTGATAACAGAATTATGTTATCAGAGTGGGTCTTCTAGGATCTGTGTAGTGTTGACCTTCCTGCTTTGTTTCCTTCTGTAAAAAAAAAAAAAGCACTCAGGGTTATATTGAATTAAATCAGAAGCAGCATTTCCTTAATTAATATAGTGGAGATGTTAGACAATGGAATGCTCCCTCCAAAGAGAGAAGTGGTTACAGGAGTCTGAAAGGATACTTTGGTTAAATGTCAAACCCTTTATCTGGAATATCTTTCAGGAATATCCTTGGATTCTGAGTGCCTCAGATGATCAGACCATCCGAGTGTGGAACTGGCAGTCCAGAACTTGTGTCTGGTAAAGCAATGGACAGAGGGTTCAAAAAGTGTCCTCATTCTTCCTAATGTTTTTGTAATCAACTTCTCTTCAGAACAGTCATCTCCCTTCTCTAGTGGGCAGTGTCTGCTGACAATAACTACTGATTGTATCTGTAAGATGCTTTTACATGCAGAATGATAAATATAGAAGCAATCTCATAAGTAGTGTATGAATCTGGATTTTCTGATAATTTCTTACCAGAGAAAGGTCATATAGCTAGGCTTTTAAAACAAAACTGCTAGCTGGTTTTCACTTCTGTTTCTGTGAAACCTGAGTCAAGGTCTAGACCTCTATCTTGCTATGTGTTTGGGTCTCAAGCTTTCCATGAAAATGAAAGAACCATTTAAGAGAAATATTCTACTAAAATTCAACAGATAGTTTCCAGTATAAATTACTAAGATTCCGTTTATTTTGACACTTTAATATGTTTTTAAGAAAAGTTGTACAGTCTCAGTAATATTAAATGCTAAAGCATTAGAGGTAAAAAGAGAGCTGTTAGAACAGCTTACCTTGCTTTTATGAGTTCAGAATTGTTAGGATGACTTGCCTTTGCCTCAAAAAAAAGTATAATTAGATCTGCACCTGTTGAATATAGAGAATATTATTTAGTGTGTAGGAGTCTGTTGATTCCTGCCTCTAATTTGGCATTGTCTTTCTTTTTTCTTCTTGCAGTGTTTTAACGGGGCACAACCATTATGTAATGTGTGCTCAGTTCCACCCCTCAGAAGACCTGGTTGTATCAGCTAGCCTGGACCAGACTGTGCGTGTTTGGGATATTTCTGGTGAGCTGCCCAAGTTCAGGGGACAGCCTAGTCAAGTCTGGCGCAGAACTGCAATTGCTTAAAGTAGTGAGGGTAGTTGACTTAGAACATGAAAATGTAGAATATTCTGTTCCCATATAATAGCATTTTTGTTTCTGAGGATATTAAATCTACTTTGATGGTTCCTCATGTTCGGTATTTCCTAAAAAAAGTGGTTGCTCCAGAAAGTTCATTTGATTTTAGAAATCGATCTAACTTTTTAGTTAGATCGATTTTTGTTAAAATCTGTGTAATATTGGCAGTATTTGATTAAGAATCAAGCTTTCCAATAAAATAAAATAAATTTTTGACAGAAACAAATTTAGGGAATAAATTAGTATAGGGAAACAGGACTCTTGGACCCTGTGGCCTCGTTTAGAAATAAGAGAAAATCTCTTTTATATTTGTTCTAACATGAGGAGCATGGGAAGGTGTGTATGGGGGAGCGGAGGAGGGGGTGTCCAGAATACCTTTTAATATTAGGATAGACTTCTAGGACCAGAAATTAAAATTAAAATAAAATAGTTGGAATACTCCCTCCTTTCACAGCTTATATATCTTGATTTCGTGATGGTATTTAAATGTTTAGTGCTGTATAGAGATCTGACAGGTTATTAACCAGGAAATTTAAATGCAGAGAAAGGACTATAGCTATGAGATTGACATGCTGGAGAAATGAGAATGCTTTGCTGAAAGTCAGAATAGAGAAATGCAACTCTAAATGCTCTCATTCTCTGCCCAGTTAAGTTTACTTGTCACTTGCTGAATCGTCTCTGTTTGTTACCTAGAAATGTTGAAGATTGGGTTCTCTGAAAGGTCATTGGCTAGACTATAAAACAGTGTTTTCATTCTGTTAAAGGAAGGTCCCCTCATAGGTCCTTGCCTAGTTCTACGGTAATAAAGGAGTCACACTTCTATATTGTATGGCCAAAGTGATAACTTTTCCCCAACTCTTTTGTGGCATGGTGGTCTGGGGCAGTGTGATCTTGCTGTTCCTACAAGCCATTAATGAACAGCAAGTCAAAAATTTGTGGATTCCTGGGTGCAGCGTTTGGAATGTTGTGATAGTAGTTGTTTAAGATTCATGTAGCATAGAAACTAGCCAAAGGGAATATGAAGACAGTCAGAGAATAGAACCTCTAGAGCATATGGTGTTTGTTTGTACTTTTCAGAGATTCCGAATTAGAAGGGAGTGGTATAAACAAGGTTGTACTGGAGATAGGGCAGTTGGACCTTCTTCAGCTAGAACTTTTGCCATTGCAGTTTTTCGTCAGACTGGCTAGGTGTTTTGAAGTACACCCAGATGTGACCAGTCATGCCAACAGGAGGAGTTAGGCACAGGCACTGTGAGCCTGTGCCCCCTCCTCACTGCTTGTACCAGAGAGCTTATTATTCACTCTCCCAGTAACATAGCTATTGCTTTTCATGGGTTTTTACTATGCACACATTCAGAGCACCCTCTCTGTCTCAGGATATAGGAGTTGGATCCTGGCTTATGTTATGCTAGGTGATCAGGGGTAATTATTTAGAATAGCCTTTCCTAACTGGGTTCTTGAGACTACTCAAATACTTGGAGTGACTATTTTCTCAGTTCTAAGAATGATGTACCGCTAACGCCATTCTAAGTCGTAAAGAAGTTAATTTGTTACATGCATAAACTGATGCTTTGATCATTAGGGCTTAATTCTTTCCTGGAGCACTGGGTTGAGAAGGGCTTTATACTGCTCTACTCTAGAGTTTATGCCACCTGATGGAAACCACACAGCAGTTTCCCTGTAACAGAGCTAAAGCAATTTGGGGCAGTCAGGTGGATGGATTCTCATTGGTGATCATGAAATGCTCAAGGCAAGACGAAATCCTTTTTTTCCTTTTTGTAGGCAGGAGAACATCTTTGCATCAGAATTAAGGGCCTTAAATCAGAGAAGAGAGGGAGAGAGTGTGACCCCCAATTGGGGTTTATACTTGCTCTTGAATGTGTGAAGTGCGTGGGTTACTATGTAGTAACATTGTAATTGCTGTACTTAGTATCTCTGATATTGAAAATTCTGTGCTAACTGCTATACTAATGTTATTACTTCTTTACCACTTTTAAGTGTTTTTCTCTACTCAAAACTCTTGATTTCCAAAACTCCTTAACCAGAGTGGAAGGGGATGCTTTGATATTAACCAAATGGAAGGAGCTTTGGGGTTAGACTTTTACATGTATTCTTTCCTTTTCTAGAAGTAAGCATACTCTTTTTAGCAATTATTTTTGCCTGAATTCCAATAAGTCTGAGCATAGGAGGAGGAATTAGCTTTCAGGTCTATTAGGGACTTTTCCAGGAAAGGAAAAGTTAGTTGTGAGTCAGAGAATAAATACTCTCACATTTAGAGAACTAGTGAAAATTCTAATTTTTCTGAGTGTCTGAAAGGAGACACTCTGAACCAGGGAAGCAATAAGAAAACAGAAATCTTTAAGGGAATACCTGTGTTCTTGATACCTCTCCCATGAAAATTGAGCCCCATGGGGCTTAGTGTAACCTGAACCTTTTGTGTTAGCCTTTCAAAAAATACTTGTTTAAAAGGGAATGTATTTACAACCTAGATATCGAAGATAGGTTCCTTTTTTTACCATGAGCTTCTAAGTAAATTGAAATTATCTTAAATGTGCTTACACCTTTGCATGTCAAGCCCATGTAATTCAGTCTTAATCTTTGAAATGATAACTAAAAAAGTATTAATTTGCTGCCAACTCTTGTCCTCATCTCCGTCTCTTTTCTCTACTTCCCTTGGTCCCCAGTGGGAGGCATGCGTCAAACTGGTCTGTTCTGAGAGTGTCCTGTCCTCCCTCTGGATTTGAGTAGCTGCTGTAGAAATTTTCCATCTGTCGTTCAGTCCTAGTGAGTGGCTTGTCAAAGGCTCAGATATTTCTTCTCTAAGTATCTTTTCACTGCCTGTCACTTTTCATCTGTCTGTTTTTGCCCTTCCCTTTTTCCTGGATCATTATAAGCAAGTGCAACAAAGGCTTCCGTTCTATCGTACTGCTTTCCCTTTTAATGTGTTTGTTGAAGCTTATTGGAGGTGAAGTTCCTCACAGCGTTCTGTCTTTGTATCTTTCTTTGAATCTGTTTGATACCCCAGAATCATTAGAAAAAGTTGACAGATCGCATTAGAGGGACAAGTGAAATAAGTGAAAGGAGGCACCCCTGTGATAATGTATTTATAAAGCTTTGGGAGAGTGCCTCTTTTTTTTTTTTTTGAGCATCAGCTTTATTTCTCTCTAACTATTGGTTAAATGCTTATCTTGGACAGGGGACAAAATAATTAAAACTGTCATGTCTTTTTAAGTACTTCTCCAATGCTGATACTTAATGCCACTATAATAAAAGATATATTATAATTTTAATACAATAAAGATAAATATTATCATTAAACTTAATGTCTGTATTTTCCTACAGATGCGAAAATTTAGGCTTAAAACTAAGTTTTATTTTCAATGATAGCTTTTATTTTTCCTCCATTATATTTGTTTTTTGTTTCGTTGGTTGTTGTTTTTTTTTTTTTTTTTTTTAAAATGCCAGGTATTTCATTTTCTTCTTTGCCCCCCAAATACTTCAAAAAATAGGATTTTAGTTCTGATTCTATAATCTCATCTATAAACTGGTATAATTATGCCTGCATGCCTGTCTCAAAGATTATCAGAATCAAATCATATAACATGTCAGAGTGCTTTGAAGACCACAAAGTTCTTTTCAAACATAAGGTAGTATTGTTATAATTTTGGTTCTGACCGTAGCAAAATAGTTAGCTTTTAAAGATAATTGTAGTTTTGCCATAAATTTGGATCCTGTACAAATAAAACTCTTATCTTTGTGGTTTTTTTCCCATTCTTTTCAAATTATAGGCTAATTCCTCCCAATGAAACTAGCCTCCAAAAGTTTTAATGGCAAAATACATGTATTCAGATCTATCATCAGCATTTTAAGCAAGAGCTTCAAAGGACATGACAGTCTTAATTATTTTGTTCCCTGTCCTAGAGTCAAGTAGAAGACATGAGTACACTTTTTGTGTCGTTTATAGTTTTACAGTATCTTCCACCAAATAGCCGTTTTATATTTAATAGGTCTAGTTTCCTTAACTCCTTTAGAACTTCCCCATAAGTTGCCTAAAAGCTTCCAGTTTTAGAAACACTGAGCTGTGGCCTCCCCAAGTGGCTTTTCTTTGAAAATTCTTCGAGGTGATAGAAGAAAAGTTGCTATAGATTTCTTAAAATTGAAAGTGGAAAAGTGGAAATTGAATGTTTACATTTTGAGGCCACATTTCAGGAACACTGAAGAATAGAAATGGTCAAGTAGACAATTCTTAAGGTGAAGTTTCTTGAAGAAGTTAGCTGTGTCAGAAGTTTAGATTGTCCTCCTCTGGAGAGAAATCCCAGTAGTGGGTCTATTAAGCATTAAAGAAGCAGAAAAGATAGTCGATATACTTCAATATTTTGAACATTTTTAGAAAGAAATAGATAGAAACTCTTGAGTCTCTCTACTTTCTTCAATCTCTCTAATTGTTTCTCCCTTTTCTCTAATGTTAGTCTATCACTGTACCTTTCCGTGTTTCTGTTACTATGCTCTTTTTGGTAACATGTTTACATCTTTTATCCCACTCTTTACCCCTTCAAAGGTCTAAGGAAAAAAAACTTGTCCCCTGGTGCCGTGGAGTCAGATGTGAGAGGAATAACTGGGGTTGATCTGTTTGGAACTACGGATGCAGTTGTGAAACATGTACTGGAGGTAGTTATTTTCTTAGCCATTGGCTGAATATGGGCTTTTCTCCAGGGAAACAGTGATAGTATATTGTTCATGTGTTCATTCCTTCAACAAAGGTTTATGCAGTGCTTAGGCACTGTTTTGAAACACTAGAAATAGAATAGTGGGTGAGCCAACAGAAATGAAGCTTATATGCCACCTCAGAGAGAGTCATGTTACCTTATAAACATAGTGGGAAGAGAGCGAGAAAGTTGCCATAGACTCCATCACCATCCCAAAGCAGAGCCCATTATCAAGCCTTTTGTAAGGGAAGAGTGGGGGAGAATTTAATGAAGGGTACTGAGAACCTACCAACCAACCAACCAACCATGTATAAGTAACTGTCATGTATGGTGGGAATATACAAAAGCATAAGAGAGGAAATAGATTTTTAAAAAATATCTAATTTAATCCTTATAGCTATTCATTAAAATAGACATTACTAACCTAATTTTACTGAAAGGAGATTTAAAAATAGGGATTTAGAAAAATTAAGTGCTTTACCGAAGTCCATGTGTATCTTGTAAATGGATTTGAACTTAGATCTATCTGACTCCAAAACCTACATGCTTTTCACCACATGATATCTCAAAACTACTGCTAATTTAAAACTTCCTTTTCATGATTATGTCACAATACAGAGAACAACTATATAAATAGGGTATAACATATCTTAAAATTATCAGTACTTAAACTTTTTGGTCTGAGGACATCTTATACTCTTAAAACTTATTGAGTACCCCAAAGAGTTTTTGTTTATGTAGGTTATATCTGTCAATTTTTATCATATTTGAAATTAAAACCAAGAACTTTTTAAAACATGAAATATATAAGCACACATTCCTTTAGCCCTCAAAGCAGTGACATCATCATATGTCATGTATTCTCTGGAAAATGCTACACTCATGAGAAAATAAGAGTAAAAAAGCAAATAATGTCTTAGGGTAGTTTCCCAACTATACTTTGAGAATTTCTTTATTAAGTTATAAAATTGGTCTTTATTCTTGAGATGTTATAATTAGTTGGAGAAATTTATAAATAGACAAGTAACAAAATAAGGCAGTATATCCCAAATACAAATGAAGTAGAAGAACTCTCAGAATTTGGAGGTAATATTGGATAGAATGACTTAGTATCTCTCATGTTCAAATCTTAGAACAGCATAGTCCCTGAAGAGTAAAGTCAGAGACATCTTTTATAACTATCAGCATGGTCCATTGGTTTGCTTTGGGTAATGGACAGAAAGCCATTTTAGAAGAACCACTTTTTTTCCCCACAGGGTCATGATCGTGGGGTTAATTGGGCTGCCTTCCACCCCACTATGCCCCTTATTGTATCTGGGGCCGATGACCGTCAAGTGAAGATTTGGCGCATGAATGGTGAGTGAACAGTGATGGCATCACCATGTCTAAAAAATTGACTGCTGGCCAGCATGATGAAATAGCCAGGTCTTCTGAACTTAGTGACCATTTTTCTACCTTAGGTGGTTATGCTAATCCAGGGAGCATAAAAATTGCCTCATTCCCTGTTTTTTCTTGGCATGTTGATTTTGAGGAGTATGAACATAGTGAAGAATAGGAATTCATTTACTCAACACAGTTATTGAGTACCTACATTGTTCAAGGCTCTGGAGATAAAACAGTGACTAAAATAAAATTCCTGCCGTATAGAGTTTACATTGTATATTGACAGCTAGTGACAAATAAGTCTGGGTAAGGGGATAAAGAATGATGGAGAAGAGGTACCAAAATTGGTAGGAGGGCCAAAGTGAAGGAACAATTAAATATGTAAAGATTCAGAGGTTTAAATAAAGAAAATTGCCCTATTAGCAATCTAGCACTTTGTGGTGATACCTAGCATTTGGTTAGAGGATGTCATAATTCCAAATCTGAAACTTAAAGTAGTAGAGAGTTGTGATGACCTAATTCTTTTTTGTCCTCCAGAATCAAAGGCATGGGAGGTTGATACTTGCCGGGGCCATTACAACAATGTGTCTTGTGCTGTCTTCCACCCTCGCCAAGAGTTGATCCTCAGCAATTCTGAGGACAAGAGTATCCGAGTCTGGGATATGTCTAAGCGGTAAGGAAGTTATGATGTTGTGGGTCCAAACCCAAGGGAAACCCCTTTCTCTTTCTTACTCTCTCTTTTTAAAAATTAGAATACTTCTGTTAGTTTATCATCATCCTCAGCATGTAGAAATTCAAAGCATATACAGGTATAACTCAGAGATACTGTGGGTTCAGTTTCAGATCACTGCAATCAAGTAAATACGGCAATAAAGTAAGTCACATGAATTTTTTGGTTTCCCAGTGCATACGGAAGTTATGAGCCTATTGGAAAAATGGTGCCCATAGACTTACTTGATGCAGGGTTGCCACATACCTTCAACTTGTAAAAAAACGCAATATCTGCAAAGCACAATACAGCAAAGCTCGCTAAAATGAGATATACCTGTATTATGAAAACTTTTGAAGAGGTCTAGAGATCAGCCAACATTTACAAATTTTTCAATAAATAGAAATCTCCATGTGTATTTTTTTTTTCTTTAAATTTAAGCATGTTCTAATGTAGCCAGAGAAATAAGTATGAAATGAAAGTAGCGGAGTAGAAAATTATGAATGGAGGAAATTGAAATATCAAAATAATAGTCAGTTTGGAGTTTCCTCTTTCTGTTTTTTGGTAGAATTTATCATGATTGCATTTACTTAGGATATACAGTATACTGTCCCTGATTTAAATCAGCATGCTGGCTTACCACTCGATACTCTTGTATATGATGAGCAGAAGACTTCTTAGAAATTTTTTTTGTGCACCTTTTGTTTTCCTAGGACTGGGGTTCAGACCTTCCGCAGGGACCATGATCGTTTCTGGGTCCTAGCTGCCCACCCCAACCTTAACCTATTTGCAGCAGGTAAAGGCCATATCTTCTCTTTATTTCCTTGTTTTAGTTCGAAGTTTATAAGACTTGAGAGTGATGCTCTATTAACTTTGTCTCCAGTAAATGCATAGTAGGATGACAAGGAGAAATGGAATCCTCAGAGCCACATAGTGAGGCTTTTCTCCTTTTTTCCCCTTTACCTTTTAGGAGTAGTAGTCTTTCAGTGTTCTTTTTCCACCAAAAGCCATTTAACCATAAAGCCCATTAGTTCCTAGGAGACTTAGGGAGCTAATACTAGACACTTGGAGTTCTCAGACTTAGGAGCTAGAAGTTGAGTTTTACTCATTCATTTAGCAAATACATACTGAGTGTCAGGCCCTAGTCTGGGTACTGGTATTATAGTGTAAAACAATGTCCCTGACTTTATGGGACTTTTATTTGCAGTGAAGAAAGATAGACCGTAAAACAATAAATATGTAAAATAACGTATGATGAAAAATGCTTTGGAGAAAAGTTAAGCAAAAGTAAGGGAGATAGAAACAGATGAATGTGAGGACTGATACTTTATATTGGGTGTTCAGAAAGGTGCAGGGGGTGACAAATGCATTGACAGTGGGAACAGCAAATGCAAAGACCATGCTGTGAGGGATGCTGAGTATGTTTGAGGAACATGCCAGTAGGAGCACAGTGAGTAAGGAGCTAAGTAAAGGAAGGTAAGACCAGGCCAGATTACGTAATTTACTCTGATTGGAAAACCATTGGAAGTGACATCTGGTTTATGTGTGGAGAGTAGGCTAGAGGACAAAAGTCTAAAGTTTCTCCAAGGATAGGTGATGCCAGGGAAAAAGCAAAACATTTTTTAAAAACAGAACCACAAAGGCTTTTAAAACTAGTATCCATTTGTTTAGCAAGTATTTTTATGTTCTTATAAGCTAGAGCCTGAGGAAGGATGGAAATTGTAATTTCTGCCTTCAGGTAGCTCATGACATAGCGGAGGTGATAGACCTACACAATTAAACTCTAGGGTGATAAGTGCTATAATGGAGGTTTGTACAAAGTGTTAGAACACAGAGGAAGGCACGTCTAAATGTGGCAGTGTGATAGAGTACAGCAGGTCTTCAGATAACATCGTTTGGTTCAGCATCATTTTGTTATAATGTTAAGATGCCATAGGAACTTAACTCTTGTCTATATCAATTATCCTACGGTAATATTGGTTTCATTATATGGTTTCACTTAAACTTGCAAATCCTACCCACTAGTTAAGTGAAGACTTACTGTATTAAAGGATTCACAGAAATTTATATGAATAAAGATTCCAAGAATCATGATAATTTAGGCAAATAAAGGATGCATTTAGATGTCTTATATTTATTTTTAGCATACATATCTAATCCTTGTCTTGTGTATCTCCTGTTTTTAGCTTGCTCTCTTGCCTACAACTAATTCTTTCCTCTCTTCTCCCTGTGTCCCAGGCCATGATGGCGGCATGATTGTGTTTAAACTGGAACGGGAACGGCCAGCCTATGCTGTTCATGGCAATATGCTGCATTATGTCAAAGACCGATTTTTACGTCAGTTGGATTTCAGTAGCTCTAAAGACGTAGCTGTGATGCAGCTGCGGAGGTAAATCAGACTTATTTTTCCCCCCAAACTCTCTCTGTCACCATGATATACCCACAAACCATACTGTGTTCTTTTAACAACATTTTGGATCTCATCTCTTGTCGCAGATCGAGCCCCCAATGGCCGAAGCTGCTCATTTTAAACCCCAGGAGCACGATGGGCAAGGAGGTGGCCCTGCGGGGAAGGGAAATTCCCCTGTTGAGAATGGTAGTGACTCTGTGGAGAGGAACTTATCCTGCCACAGTTCGCCAGGTCTCTTACAAACTAGAGAAAGTATCCTGGTAGAGAATAGCCCAACTTGGTGATAGGCCCTTTTGCCTTTATTTGGCATTTCTATAACTCTTTTTTCCTTTCCAGCAAAATACATGCAACTTTAAACCAGAAATATGTCTCTGGAAACTCTTTAACTCTGAAGATATGATAACCTCCGGGATGCCTGGCAAAAGGAATTGTCCTCTTAGAAAGCCAGCTGCATCAGCATGCTGAAACATTCATGGTGGCAAACTTTGGCATGAGGGTTTGATAATCACCCTCTAGCATGACTATAATAAAAAGATGGGTTTATGTGAACACTTCAAGAGATATGAGAAATTAGCCAGAGACATCACATGTTACTCTGTGGCATTTATGTGTAGGAATTCATACGCAAGAAGAACCAGTTCCACTCACTATAGTAAATGTTAACCCTACGTTCTGTTGAATAATTTAACTTGTACTAGGGTTTGCTTTTTAAAAACTGTTTATTCAAAGCTGAGATAGAGAAATCCCCAAATCTTAAGGGAAGGAAGAAAATAGATGCAGTATTTATTTATTTTTTTCCTAATTGTAGAAGTGACAAGTATATGTGTAAAGATTAGATAAGTAGGAGGTGTAAGAATAATTCCTTTCTTGTATTCCTTATGCCTCTTTTCTATTTTCTTTTTTTCTCTAAATATTTCTAGTGGTTCCAAGTTTCCAGTATTCAATATGTCATACAATCCAGCAGAAAATGCAGTCCTACTATGTACAGTAAGTAACAATAGAGTCCTTTTAGGGCCTCCCCATTTCCTGTAGGTCTCTTTCTCATACTTTTGAAATCTCTAATGCATTCTTAGAAGCTATTTAATGGTCATTTTGAGAGAGTTAACACAGAAAACGGAGGCTCACACCCAGTAGGCTTTAGTTGTCATAAACATGTTAAAGGTTTGTGAACCTATGTCTTTCATAAGGCTGATACCTTCTAAACTTAAAGAAGGATCAAGATGAATGACTCAAGTCATTAAAAGTAATTTGAGAGAACATTTAGGACTATATCTTATGTAAAAGAAATGCTTATCTTGATCCCTCTGGGCGAAAATAGAGCTGATTTTGAGAAGGGTTTCTTTCAGTGCAGTTGCCTTCAGGATCATCAAGTAGCCTTTCTCATTTCTTCTTGCCTTACAATTCAAAAAAGAAATGACAGTCTATTGTTAGAGTCCTGGATGCCAAATTAAAAAGAATGAAAACTTGTCTTTTCCTATATGACTTCTAGTGTTGGTCATCCCAGCCCCTTTTCAATATCTAGTAGTCCCACATTCGCCCCCTGGCATTTTTTTAAATGTCTTTTCTTTGATGCCTTTTTTTTCCGCCTTCAAACAGACTTTTAAGTTGATGAGTATACTTAGGTGGGGCACATTAGAATATTGAGGTTTTAGTCTGTTAATTTATGAGATAGAGAGCCATCCTAGCTTTCATTCAAATAATATCTGCATATTTGGAGGATAAAATAGAGACAGGAATGATGAGTTCTTTGGCAATGAGCCCTATATGTTTTACCCATGGAGATATTCATATGCCATCTGGGTGAAGGGTGAGAAAAGTATAGTTTCATGTTGTTGTCTGTATAATTGTACTGTTTTCTCTGTCAGGATAAACTGGTATCTTGAGTGCCTCTCACTAACAGTTTAATTTATCCCTTCTACAGAGAGCCAGCAATTTAGAGAATAGTACCTATGACCTGTACACCATCCCCAAGGATGCTGACTCGCAGAATCCTGATGGTACGTGTTCTGTTTGTCTACTCAACTCTGCTTCCACCTCTCCTCCCCCACTTCATCACTCCTCTTTGAATTTTTCACATTCCTTCCCCAGGCTGTGGCTACATCACTCAAGTCTGTGGCAGGTGCTGCTGACAGTTGCATCAGAGGCGACCGTGGTGTGAAATATTCATGTTCCGCCTCCATTTTATTACTCCAGTTAGATATATATATTTTATAATTTGGTTATTAGAAACTCTACAATTTCTTTTTCAGCACAGCATGTTATCCTAGTTTATTGTCAGTTGATATGATTTTCACCCTGGTAATTTCATTTATTTAAAAATGTGGTTCCAATCTTGCAGTTTCATCCTGGCAGTAGGGATTTATGCTCTCCCATCCACATCCAGATCCGATTTGCTTTCTTTTGCATGTCAAAAAGATGAGGCTGCTAACAGCCCCACATTCCACCAGGGATCCCAGGATCCAGCTGAGACCCCTGCTTACCTCTTCCATCACCACCATCTCTTATTGATATACTTACTATTAGAACTTGCTGACAAAACATTCTCAGAATAGATTTGAGTCTTACTAATACTCCTTTCAGTGCACTTTCTCCAGCTAGTTTATAGGTCAGAGGTTTAGTCCTTGGTCCCTACTCTTAACTAGCACACTTTCATGATATTTTAGACCCCATCAACAAATTCTGAGAAATATTTTGCTCGCTCTGTCCCTATTGTGGGTGCCATTGTGTCATTGTTTCTGCTAATATGATTCCCTCTCTTTAAGTGTGGTTATGGCCAGAAGAGAGAAAACCTATAGTGTCTGATATCTATAAATCAAAGTTTCCATTATAAATTAACTAGCTAAACCATTTCCGACTGAATTCTGTGATTTGGCTCCTCCCTACCCACAAACTTGCTTTTCTTCTTCCATGTGTTTACACTGAATAGAGTTCAAAATACCTTAGTTTTATCTTTTATGTTTGCTTCTCCACCTTTTGAGAAAGATGATAATTAGTAAAGGTGCATTCCAAAGGTTGGCAGCAGAGAGGAAGAAGAGCAAAGCCTGAGTAGTGAGGTTCATCGGCCCCTGGAAGATAGGAGTGTTGGTTGTCATAAGAATTCGTTTTATAAATCACCTGTCATCCCCAGGTGCCAGAGAAGTACAAAGCAAGGCAGGCCAGCACGTTCTGTCCAGTTTTCTGCTGATGGTAATAGATAAAAGAATATTTTGGCATACTTTTCCGTGTATCCCCCTCAAAGTTTTCCAGAGTTGAGTGCCCACTCAGAATTCTCATCGGCTAGTGAAATGTTTGAGTACTGAGGAACATTTTGTAACTTTTGTCATGAGAATGACTGATTGACATTTATAGAGCAACAGCTTGGTGCTAAATACTCCCCAGCATTGAGCTTGCCTGTCAAGATTTGTTGGGAGCTCTGCCCCACCCTGCTCTATTTGGAGGCCTACATTTGCATGTTAAAAGCTGCAAGCAGCTGCATCCTGGGCAGGGGGCTCTGTCTCTACTACAGCTTGTTGATATAGGAGGTCCTATGACACTGACAGGCTGTTTGCAATGTGCCACAGATTGGCCAGCAAGGCCCTGCTCGTTAGCTTGATGGAGTGTGCTGTCTCCCAAGATGGGCAGTCCTTCTGCCAGTACATGGTATTGCTGAACTGCAGCCACTTGGCCTAAAGAAGAGAGGCTTGGCAGGTGTGGAGTTTGGAGCTTGGAGCGAACTGGTGGAGAAAAGTCACTGACAATAGCCCCAGGTTATGGCTGAATTAGTTATGAAGCAGCTGAACTGGCAAAGCCAACATGGCAGCCAGGAAGACTGGCGGCTCCATGGCACGTGACTTTGTCATCTGCCAGTGGCTCACCACATGCTCCTGCCCTTCGATTTTGTTCTTCTAGCTCCTGAAGGGAAACGATCCTCGGGCCTGACAGCCGTTTGGGTTGCTCGAAACCGATTTGCTGTCCTAGATCGGATGCATTCAGTGAGTTAAGACTAAAAGGGGAAACTAAGTTGGTGGGTATGGTGGCAATGGCTTTGTATTGCAGAATAAAGAACATTTTTTGCCTTTCTGTACTCTAGGCAGCTGTGTTTCTTATGTATCAGCTCTCCTTCTATCCTTAATATTATCCCTACCCTCCCAGGAAAAGGCTTTAAAATTGATTTGATTGGGTCAGTGGTCACTATGGCTGTGGGCTTAAGAACCAAGCTAAAGTCACTTCGACGACACAAGAGCCAAAAAAACCCCATCAAATTTTAAAAAGGTGGGCCGGATGAGAAGTTGACCCTCCTCTTTATCTTACTACTTTCATTGGTACTTAAAATGTAATAGGTCCTAAATAAGATAAACAGCTCTCTCAAGAAAATATTTAACAAATTTAAGCCAAGAATCACTGTTCTCTCTGTTTGATTGAGGAATTAGGATTTTAGTTGGACTTCTCAGAATATTTCAATTGGAAAAAAAAAAAAAAAAGAGCTATCAGGACCCTTGGAGAGAATCTTGGTTGGAGGGTCTACCTAGACTGCTGATATACCTGCACAGGAAAAAAAGGAAAAAAAATGTTTATCGAAGCTAAGGAATAATGGGTAAAAGACATTGTCAACTGTCATCATTTTATATACACATACTTCTCTTAAGCTTCTCTCTAATACTCATTTCAGCTTCTGATCAAGAATCTAAAGAATGAGATCACCAAAAAAGTACAGGTGCCCAACTGCGATGAGATCTTTTATGCTGGCACAGGCAACCTCCTGCTTCGAGATGCAGAATCCATCACACTCTTCGATGTGCAGCAGAAGCGGTAACATGTCAGGTGTCCCGGGTAGACAGGCATATAGTGGGGGAGAGTAGACATCTTTAGTGAGAACTTTTTACCCCCAAGTGAGTTTGCTTCTTGGCTTGACCACTTCTTGTGCTGTAATTCTAAGACTCTCTAGCCATGTTTTTCCCTCAGTAATCACTCTTTATCCTGTACATGTGCATTAGCATTACAATGAAGGGCTTGTATTTAGATCACTTACCTAAACAAAGAATACTCTTGAGACTTAGAGTGATAGGGACACAGGAATGAAAAATGCAGTTTCTGTACTTAAAGGAGCTTACAGTTCAGTGTTGAAAACAGCCATACACAACTCCCTAATAATACTTGGGAATAAGGCCAGAGAGATGAGGAAGAGAGAAGTATACAACGTGAGCCAAAATGTTATAAGTCACTGTGTTACATTATAGAGAATTTTTATTCGATATTATTTTAAGAAATTAGAGTTTATATTAATTTGGTGGTGAGAAGGAAGTAGTTCATAACCTGGGACAAGGGGATCAGATCCACTCATGTTTGCCTTTCTCTCTGTGTCCCAGAACTCTGGCATCTGTGAAGATTTCCAAGGTGAAATATGTAATCTGGTCAGCAGACATGTCCCATGTAGCACTGCTGGCCAAACATGGTAAGTCTTCATTATATCCACCCTGATTTGGAGACCAGTCCCTCCCTCCCCATCCCTGCCAGTCTGCTTCATTCACTCTGTCCAGCAGAACATTCATGCCCTTTGCCTCTTACAGCCATTGTGATCTGTAACCGCAAACTGGAGGCTCTTTGTAACATTCATGAGAACATTCGTGTCAAGAGTGGGGCCTGGGATGAGAGTGGGGTATTTATCTATACCACAAGCAACCACATCAAATATGCTGTCACCACTGGGTAAGTTAATTATCTGAGATACAGAGTGGGAGAAGGTGGCTTCTTGAAATCATTGTCCTGTCTCGAGATATAACTGAAGTCCTCCCTGAATTTTCTTCATGGAAAAGCTTTGTCTAGCATATATGTGCTAGGGGCATCAGAATATGCTTTATTCAGCTCTTTTAAAATTGTGAAATATGACACAAATATAAAAAATACATAGATTTTATATGTACAGAATAGCAAATAGTTATATAGTGAACATCTGTACAACAGCTACCCAAGTCGAAATAGAACAGTTCTGACACCCCAGAAGCCCTTTGCCGTGTGGTCATTATCGATCACAACCTCCTGCGCCCCCCACCCAAAGATAACATTATTCTAACATTCTAGTAATTTCTTCCTTGCTTTTCTTTGCAATTTTAGCACCCAGTGTATGTCTTAATATGATTTAATTTTGCATGATTTTAAATGTCATGTAAATGAAATCATACTGAATACATTATTTTCTATTTTGCTTATTTTGTTCAATATTTTGTGAGATTCATTCATCCATGTCATAGCTCTAACTTATTTATTTTTATTGTTGTATATATTCTTTTATATGAATATACCACAGTTTATCAGTGCTACTCTAGAGGGACATTTGAATGATTTCTAGGTTTTGGCTATTATGAACAATGTCCTTTTAAATATTCTTTCACATGTACTCTGGTACATATGAACATACATTTCTCCAGGGTTTCTACTCAGAGCAGAACTGCTGAGTCATGGAGTGTGCATGTCTTTACATTTTCTAGGTAATGTGAAAACTGCTTTCCAAAGTGATTGTGCCAATTTGCATGCCCACCAGCATTGTATAAAAGTTTACTTGCCATCCTGGCCAACACTTGCCTTTGTCAAACTTATTTTTGTCTATCTGGTTGATGTGTGATTGTATCTCATTGTAAGTTTACTTTGGTATTCTATGATTCCTAATGAGATTGGACAATTTTCATTTGGCTATCCATCAGGATTTCCTGTTCTGTGAATTCTGTTCATGTCTTTTATCCATTTTTTTAATGAGTTATCCTTGTTAATTTTTAGGATTTCTTTATTTACAGTTGACGTTTGAACAAGGCTGGGATTAGGGACACCGACACCTTCCCACCCTGCGCAGTTGAAATTCCTTACTTAACTCTGACTTTCTAAAAACTTTACTAATAGCCTGCTGTTGACTGGAATCCTTACTGATAACATCAGTAGTCGATGACACATATTTTGTATATGTGTTATATACTATATTCTCATGAAAAAGTAAACTAGAGAAAAAATTGTTATTGATCATAAGGAGAAAATACACTTATATTATATACCCACGCAGTTCAAACCCTTGTTGTTCAAGGGTCAAGTGGATGTGAATATCATTCCTTTGTCAGTGCTATGTGTTGCAGATATTAGTATCTCCTACTATTCTATGGCATGTCATTATAGATATTGAATTTTGTGTTCTATTTAAGAAATCTTTATTAACTTCAAGATCATAAAGGCATTCTTTTATATTCTCTTGTAGAAACTTTGTAGTTTTGCCTTTTATATCTAGGTCTATAATCTACCTGAAGTTTTGTGTATGGTGTGAGATGTAGGGGACTCAGTTTCACATTTTTTCTGATAACGTTAATAGTGTGTCTTGGTGAAGGCCTTTTTAGGTTGAGATAATTGGGTGTTCTGTTGACTTCTTGAATTCCAAACTCCAGTTCATTTCTTAGATTTGGGAAATTCTCATCAACTATTTGTCTGAAAATGCTTTCTAGTCCCTGCTCCTTTTCCTTGCCTTTGATAATATTCATTATTCTTATGTTTCTCCTCCTGATGGTATCAGCTAGTTCTTGTATTTCTCTTTCATTATTTTTCATTCTTGGATTTCTCTCTTCTTCCTTCTGATTTATTTCTAGGTTTCTGTCTTCGATATCACTGATCCTTTCCTCCATTTGGTCAACTCTATTTCTCAAGCTTGCTATTTCATTTTTCGACTCTTGTAGTGTGCTTTTTATCTCCAGAAGATCTATTCTGTCCTTTTTTAGGGTTTCAGTCTCCTTGCTAAAGAACTCATTCTGCTGATCTAGTTGTTTTTTCAATTCCTGAAATTGTTGATATGACTCGTTTCGGAACTCACTGAGTTTTTTCAGAAGTAACATTTGAATGCTCTGTCATTTAAGTTGCATATTTCTATGTCTGTAAGCTTATTTTCTGGAGATTTTTCTCCTTCTTTCTGAGATGCCTTCTCGTCTTGGTTGTTCATGGTGTTTAATGGACTATTTTTCAGCCTGGGCATTAATGGAAATGTATTTTGCTTCTTTTCCAGAAAAAAGATTTACTATATAAAGGTTTCTCTTTAGCATGCTGCAAAGAAGGCGCTTTTCTTTTAGTTTCCAATAGGTGGCATCTAAGCCTCTTGCATTCTTGCTTTCCATAAAACTTTAATAATGCCTTTTATTTTCTTGTAGATATTTAATCAGGCTCGCTACCCTCAGTCTCAGTCCCTGTCAGTGTTAGTGATAGTTTCGATAGTGTTTGCTTAGATTCCCCTGGGGCTCCATGCTGTTCGGTCTCAGAGGATATGGGGAAGGGGGGGCCCTCTGGGTTGGGGGTTGGAGGCTGCGGCTTAGCCTCAGTTTTGCAACCACAGCTGGTAAAATCAACTGTTGTTTCTCTGCCGTCCCACTTCTCTGCTTTCTGCCCCGATGACTGGGTCCTGCCGCCTGCCGCCAGCCGCATGGAGCTCACGACTCTCCCAGGCAGGGCTGTCTCCCAGGCTGGGTTGTTCAGGGAAGTGGCTGCGCTTTCACCCCTCCCCTTCCTCCTACAGGGAGCTCCGGTGGCTGCAAGTGGCAACTTCTTTATTTCTCCCTATCTACACCCCCATACCCGGGGTTCTGACCTGTGGTAGCTCTTAGGCGCAGATCCCACATTCAGACATGCTTGTGTGCAATTTGGGCATTTTTTTGTTGAATTTTAGATGTTCAGCTTATTGTTGTTTCAAGGGGAAAGAGATCTGGGGACGTCTCTCACTCCGCCATGTTTCTCTAAATTCTCACATTTTTTAATTAAGACACTCAGCTGTCTGGTTTGTTGTCATATATTGAAAAGACCAGCCTTTCTGCATAGTTCTACAGTTCCATCTCTGTTGTATATAAATTATGTTTGCACAAATGCAAAGATCTGTTCTCTATGGTCTATCTCTGATCTAATTCTACACTTTAAGTATTATAGCTTTATTAGCCTTCACATCTGATAAAGCAGGTCCTCAAATCTTTCCCACTTTTATTTTTTTTAGTTATTAGACTATTTTCAAAATAATTTTGTCTTGAAAAGGAAAATTTCAAGTAATTTTTTGCCTTGAAAAAGTAAAAATTTTAGAATCATCTTATGAAATGCCACACAAAATGAAGCAAAAAAAACCTTTGTGATTTCAATTGGGATAACATTTAATCTGTATGTCATTTTGGGCATAATTGTTATCTTTACAATATTAAAATTTTCTAATCTGTGAACATTGTATAGTAGTTCTTTACTTAGGTCTTATGAAACATCTTTCAGTAAAGTTTTATGATTATCTCTATAGAGAATGTGCATTTCTTTGGTTAGATTTATTCTTTGGCACTTGTTACTTTTTAGTATCCATTTAAAATTTTAATTTTCTAATTTTTGCTGATATTTAGAAATAAAATTAAATTTTAAATTGATTTTATTTCAGAGACCCTGCTAGACCTGTGTTAATTCATTTGTATTTTCTTTACAAACCATAGTATTTGTGAGTAATGTCAACGACAGTTTCATTTATTTTCCAATACATATACTTTCATATATTTTTTTTGTTTTACTGCACTGACCAGGGTCTCCAGTACAATGTTGAATAAACATTGTGGTAGCAAACTTTCTTGTTTTCTTCAAATTTAAAGGGTGAGCTTTCAGTGTATTGGCATTATGTGTACTTGTTGTAGATTTTTATAGTTATCCTTTATTAAGGAATTTCCTTACTATATCATGAATGAATATTGAATTTTATTCTATACCTTTTCTGCATATATGGGGTAGTCATGCAGTTTTTCTCTTTTTTCATTGATTAATGTAGTAAATTAAATTGACTTTTTTAAATGTTCGACCAACATTGTATTTCTGATACAAATCTAACTTGGTCACGATGTTCAAATACTGCTAGTATCAGTTTGCTAATATTTTGTTTAGGACTTTTGCATCTGTATGTATGAGATTGACCTCTGATACCCTCTCCTCCCATTTTTTTTTTTCTGTTCATGTCAGATTTTGGTATTGAGGTTGTGCTTTATTTCATAAAATAAGCAAAATAATATGCCACCTTTTTCTCTTATCTCAAAGAGTTTGTGTAAGATTAGAACTAATTCCTTGACTGTAGGGTAGAATTTGCCAGTGAAGTCATCCAGGACTGGGACTTTATGTATAGAAGGATTTTTTTTTTATCTGATGCAGTGTATTTTATGTAGTAAGTACACAACTGTAGGAGTTTTATATTCCTTTTTAGTAAGTTTGGTAAATTTTATTTTTCTCAGAATGAGATCATTTTTAAAAAGTTTACGCTTATCCTCATTCTGCAGGATCTATAGGGATATCCCCTTTTCCATTTCTCTTATTGTCATTTTTCTCTCTTTTTAATTAGCCTCACAAGAGATTTATCCATTTTATCAAGTTTTTGCTTTTATTGAACTTCTCTATTGTATTTTGGTTTTCTATTTCTTAATTTCTACTACTGGCTTTATTATTTCTTTCTAAGTATACTTCTTTGGTTTAACTTTAAAAAAGAGCAAAATTTTTGAGGTAGGTGCTTATTAATCTTTTTTTTCTCCTAAAATATGCATTAGAGCTCATTAGTTTTCAGTATTCTAATACAGTATATGCATTTTACACTATAAATTATACATCAAACATTGTGTTGGCTATACCCATAAGTTTTAATATGTAAACTTTCTATTTTCATTCAGTTTAAAATATTTTGTGCTTTTTATCATTTCTTTGTGTGTCAGAACTCTTCACCTCTCTCTCTCTTCTACTTTCTCCTGTAGCTTCTAAGGAAGGAGTTAACTCTTAATGGTGGCATAGTGATTATTTAACTTTTAGGTCAGATTCCTATAGCCATATCTGTTAGCTCCTAGAGTAATAGTTTATGAAGAAAGATAATACTATCTGCCCCATATTTTCCCACTTTATACAAAAGAATAAAATAAGTAAATATGGCATTTAGTTTTCCTCATTTTGAATCACTTTCCATCCGTACCATTATTCAAATGGCACTTGACAAAAGGGTGATGAGAAGATAAAAGGCTGTGTCCTAGGCTTGTTCTATTTTTTTACAGGCTGGATTTTCCCCCTTCATTCACTGAAAGTTGTGCTCACTAACTACCTTTCTTAGGGACTATGGGATCATCCGAACTCTGGATTTACCCATCTATGTCACGAGGGTGAAAGGCAACAATGTGTATTGCCTAGACCGGGAGTGTCGTCCTCGGGTGCTCACCATAGATCCCACTGAGTTCAAGTTCAAGCTGGCCCTGATCAACAGAAAATATGATGAGGTATGAAAGGAGAGAGTGTACTGGGAGTATAGAGAGGGGCAGCACTTTTTTTTTCCCTATAAGTAATTTCTGTTTGTTACACCTCAAATGTCTAGGTACTGCACATGGTAAGGAATGCCAAACTAGTAGGCCAGTCTATCATTGCTTATCTCCAGAAGAAGGGCTATCCTGAAGTGGCACTGCATTTTGTCAAGGATGAGAAAACTCGCTTTAGTCTGGCACTGGAGTGTGGAAACATTGAGGTGAGAGAAGTGTGGTCGTAAGCCCCATATCATTGTAGGGATGGTAAGAGGGTTAGGGTGGCACTGAGAAGGCATTGTTCTGGGCTTGTTTTTTTAGCTAGTATAATATAATTTAGGATTTTTTAAGTTGTTAAATATAGCCATATTTCTGTTACTGCTCACCCATCTCTACTTTTCCAGTCTATTTCTGCCATAGCATTTCTACTGTTATCTTGCTCAGTTATTGTGAATCCAGTAATTTCTAGAATGGGTGTGAGATAGCAATGGAATTTGAAAAATCTCATTACTTCCTTAACATTTGATTTACGGTTTGGTTGCTTAGATGATGGAATACTTATTAAATATTGAGCATAGAGTCTACAGGCATTATTTTAAATAGGAGAGGGCTTAGGAACTTTGACTTTCCAGTTCCAAGCTTTATTCTTTTATTTCTTCTGCCTTTCCTAAAGCCCCTGTAGATCTTCAGACTTGGCAAGTAGGAAATAGGTGGCTAAGAAAGAATTGGCCCTATGGAAAAACAACTACTACGAGATAATTTTGTTGTAAAAATAAATTTCTGAGGAAGGTAATGTGATGCGATTCATCTATCCATGGATCCTATTTGTTGATAGGATTTTCAGTACAATTTGACTGAAAGCTAGGTGTGATTGAAAGTACAGAGTGTTCCTTGGGAGAATTATTTAGAGATAGACAGTTTGTAGTCCCTGGTTTGGAGCCACGCTATCCTCCAATTGTTAACTCTGACCCTGGGAATTCTTTAGATTGCTTTGGAGGCAGCTAAAGCACTGGATGACAAGAACTGCTGGGAAAAGCTGGGAGAAGTGGCCTTGCTACAGGGGAACCACCAGATTGTGGAAATGTGTTATCAGCGCACCAAAAACTTTGACAAACTTTCCTTCCTGTACCTTATCACTGGAAACTTAGAGAAACTCCGCAAGATGATGAAGATTGGTGAGGCCCCAGAAACTAAGAGTTGGAATAGGGATCCTTGGGGGAAGGGGGGAAGAAGGAAGGCAAATAGAAGAGAGAACCTAACTTGGTTCTCTTATTGGCTTGGTGCAGCTGAGATCCGAAAGGACATGAGTGGCCATTATCAAAACGCCCTATACCTGGGTGATGTGTCAGAAAGGGTGCGAATCCTGAAGAACTGCGGGCAGAGTAAGTATTCACTCATAGGCTCCTTCGGGGAGTTATCTTCTCTTCATGGTGAGTTATTCATGTATAGCAGTGAGGGATTCACCTTCATTGTATATTTTTTCAGAAGAGACAATATTCTCCTACCACGCTCAGAAGATTTTCTTGAAAGCCAAATGGAGGTACAACCAGAAGATTCAGTCTGGCCAAGCACTCTTAGGAAGATAGTTGATAGTCATGGAGGAGATAGGAGGTTTTAAAAGGTTTTGGAGCAGATGCCCTAGTAAATACAGTTGGTTGGATGCCATTAGAATTTTATTCTTTCACTTCAAGTCTGAAGGTTTTACTCATGTATTTATTTATATATTCAAGGAATATTTTTTGAGAAGCCACTCTATACTAATCATTATACTAGCATTTGAGATACATTAGGGCAGGAGTCTCCAACCTCTGGGCCACAGACCAGTACCGGTCCATGACCTGTTAGGAACCGGGCCACACAGCAGGAGGTGAGTGGCAAGCGAACGAGTGAGCGAGCAAGCGAGCAAGCGAGCAAGCGAAGCTTCATCTCTCTGTATTTGTAGCTGCTCCATAGCACTAGCATCATCGCCTCAGCTTCACCTCAGATCATCAGGCATTAGATTGTCATAGGAGCACCAGCCCCTGGTACCAAAAAGGTTGGGGACCGCTGCATTAGGGAACAAGAAAAGTAAAAGATGTGGTTTTTACCAAGGTGCTAGCAGTGAAGGGATGAGCAATGGTCAGATTCAGCATATAAAGGTAGATTCAACACGAATTATTGAAGGGCTGGATGTGGGATGTAAAAAAGAGAAGTCAGATGATCCCAAGATTATCATCAACACTGATCTCAAGAATAAACAACTCTATTAGTTATCTATTGCTGTGTAACAAATTACCCCAAACTTAGTAATTTAAAACAACAAACATTGATTATCTCAGTTTGCAGCATAATTTTGCTGGATGCCTCTGGCTCAGTATCTCATGAAGCTGCAATCAAAGAGTTGGCCAAGGCTGTAGACATTTCAAGGCTCAAGTGGGGAAGGATCCACTCCTGCACTCACTACATGCCTGTAGGCAGTTTTAGGTCCTTGCTGCTATTGACTGGGAGATGCAGTTCACAACATGACAGCTGATTTCCCTTAGAGCAAGTGAGCAAGTGAGCAAGTGAGGGTACCCAAAATGGAAGCCATGGTCTTTATATACTAATCTCGGAATTGACATCTCATTACTTCTGCTGTGTTCTGTTCATTAGAAGTGAGTCAGCAAGTTCAGCCCACACATAAGGAGAGGAGATTATGCAAGGACTTGGATACTAGGAGGCAGGGATCACTGTGGGGACATCCTGGAGTCTGCCTACCACAGCAATATTCACTTGGAAATGTACTTGTACCATAAAGTCTGTTTTCTTGGTACAGAGTCACTGGCCTATCTCACAGCTGCTACCCATGGCTTAGATGAAGAAGCCGAGAGCCTCAAGGAAACGTTTGACCCAGAGAAGGAGATAGTGAGTCTTTATTTACATAAGTGTCTCTGATTACAGTATTAACTCTAAGATCTTGGGGCAGTTTAAACCAAATGTCACTCTCCTACATGAGGTTCTAGAAAACTTCCCTACATGATTTCTGAGAGCTATTTGCTTTTAACCTTCCACCTTTCAGATCCCAGACATTGACCCTAATGCCAAGTTGCTCCAGCCACCTGCACCTATCATGCCATTAGATACCAATTGGCCCCTACTGACTGTGTCCAAAGGATTCTTTGAAGGCTCCATTGCCAGCAAGGGTAAGTGCCCACTTCCCTCATAGCATTTTGATTGGTTGTTCATTTTTTGAAGAACTGTCCCAGAGAGTACCATTGGTCTTTCTGACTTTCTGTCCCTTTTTTTGTATGAAGACTCATGGAGCACTAAGGTGCCAGAGTTATGGTACAGTCTTTTTAAAATCTAAATAAAAGCATTATGAGATCCTTGACTCTTAGGCATTTTGTGCCTAGATCTGCTCTCTCCTCCATCTCCTCTTACCTACTCAATGTCTCGTGCCCTGTACACACTGCAGTGGTGATAACTTAGCAAAGGTCTCAGCAAGAACTTGTGAGTTCGTAGCCAAACGTTGGTAAGTAAAAAATGATTTAAGAGGCAGTTTTTGGTAGCAGGAAGGCCAGTTGTTTCCATCTCTTCTATTTCCTCTCTCTGTGAAACCTACTAAAAGTTAGCATAACATATATATTGCAAAAATAAATAATAAACAAAAACAGTAAATGGACAGGACCTTGACACCTGTGTTTTTAAGGATGCAACTTGCCTGAAGAGGAAGCCATATCTCAGATTTGCCAGGCAATAACCAGCTCCTTTTTGTACCTTCCCTCTGTAGGGAAGGGAGGAGCACTGGCTGCTGACATTGACATTGACACTGTTGGTACAGAGGGCTGGGGAGAGGATGCAGAACTGCAGCTGGATGAAGGTGAGAATGCTGTGCTAAGATTGGTCCAGGCAGATGGACCCCTTGGGTTGGGACTGGGCTGTGTGCAGTTCTGCAGTGTTCCAAACCATGGGACCAACAAGGATTTCAGCATTTTGCTTTCCTTTGGCTGAGATTGTGTCACTACAAAGATCTATTTTGAGACTGGATTTTTCTTACAGATGGGTTTATGGAGGCTACAGAAGGTTTGGGGGATGATGCTCTTGGGAAGGGACAGGAAGAAGGAGGTGGCTGGGATGTAGAAGAAGATCTGGAGCTCCCTCCTGAGCTGGTATGTGGAATTCTTATTCCAAGGTTCTCTCCATTTCTCCTTGTGGAAGCCAGTGGCCTTACTGCCCCGACACCCTTGTCCTGAAGTCCCCAAAAGGGACGGGGGTCTAGATTCTCCTAATCTGATGCTTATCTCCCATTTGAAAGAAAGAATGAGATAATCAGGGTTGTGCCAGTGGCAGCTTATTAAAAGGCAGCAAGCTTTTTTGTCAACAAGCTTTTGGTATATCACCAGCAGTTAGTGGTGTAGCTGCTCCTATTTTGAGGGTCTCCTCCCTGAGAGAGGCTGGGAATAAGGTGAAAGGACTCTGTTTAGATTTATCAGGAGAGAATGCTTCAGTGTTTTAAAAAATGACACACTTTCTGTTTTTCCCCTAGGATATACCTCCTGGGGCAGCTGGTGGGGCTGAGGATGGGTTCTTTGTGCCCCCCACCAAGGGAACCAGCCCAACTCAGGTAAGCAAGGATACACAGCCCTATAGGGATGAGTGTTTCCAAGCTGGCTATATTTGATTAATATGTAAGGAGTGCAAATACTTTTCTATTGTAGATACAGAGTTAGGATAGTTTGAGTAGAGAAAGAGCAAGATTTCACTTGGTTTGGGTTTTTTGTCTCTTGTTAGATCTGGTGCAATAACTCTCAGCTTCCAGTTGATCACATCCTGGCAGGCTCTTTTGAAACTGCCATGCGGGTAAGTCTTAAAGTAACTTTCGTTGAATATGGCTTGCCTAGGGCCCCAGGGAGATGGTCGATTCACCTTAACCAAATGAAAATTGTCCCACCTGCAAGGGCAGAGGCATATATTTATCGTGGAAGCCCTTAGTCTTGATTAAGGAAACTTGCATCATAAGACCTTCCTCTTAACTGCTTTCCATTTGCCTTAGTAATCTCTTAAGGTGGATCCTTCCAGCCATATTCCACTCATTTTATCGCCTGATTTCTGGTTCACAGTAGTCAAATCAGCACCCCTTCATGAACAGATAAATGTTTTGAACACTAAGCTATGTGTTATAATAGCAATAACAACAATCACCACAACTGCAACAACAGCTAACATAGTCACTGTTGACTATGTGCCAAGCACTATCCTAAATACTTTATAGGTATTATTAAATGAGGTAGACCCTATAATTAAGTATAATTTACTGAGGAGGGAACGAGTACAGAGGAGTTAAGTACCTTGCCCAAGGTCAACTAGTTTTTAAGTGGTATGGCCAAAATCCTTGTCTCTTTACTCCTGTATTCCAGCTCCTTCACGACCAGGTGGGAGTAACCCAGTTTGGCCCCTACAAGCAACTGTTCCTACAGACCTATGCCCGAGGCCGTACCACCTATCAAGCCCTGCCCTGCCTGCCCTCCATGTATGGCTACCCTAATCGCAATTGGTAAGGCCCCTTGCTCCTGGCTTCTATTTGTTCCAGCTTGGGGTAGACATTTCAGGTGGCAGCCTGAGAGGTAGTCACAGTTGTCCCAGAGCTGAGGTTTCCTAGTCGGAAAAAATCTTTGGCTTGCCACTTGAAGTTTGGTTTACACCTTTCTGCATCTATTCCCCAGCTACTTTCACAATAGGGTGGTTGTGATCACGTTGCCAGAAAAAAAAATTGAGTCCTAGTGGGCTTCTGATTATTCTGTCTTCTTACTACTTTTCCATTTCTAGGAAGGATGCAGGGCTGAAGAATGGTGTTCCAGCTGTGGGCCTGAAGCTTAATGACCTCATCCAACGGTTGCAGCTGTGCTACCAGCTTACCACAGTTGGCAAGTTTGAGGAGGCTGTGGAAAAATTCCGTTCCATTTTACTCAGTGTACCACTCCTTGTTGTGGACAATAAACAGGAGATTGCAGAGGTTAGGAATGGTCTGGCCACTTGTCCTAGTCATGGGCAACCTCACATTTCTTCTCTGTACCATGACCTTTCCTCTCTCTCCAGGCCCAACAACTCATCACCATTTGCCGTGAGTACATTGTGGGTTTGTCCATGGAGATAGAAAGGAAAAAGCTGCCCAAAGAGACTCTGGAACAACAGAAGCGCATCTGTGAGGTAAGTTCTCTGAGCCTTTGAGCAGTATGGAGACAACCTCCTCTTCATCCTCCATTAGGTCTGAATTCTTTAATTCTAAACCCAGAGTTCAATCTGGGGAGTTAGGAGAAATTTGGTCCCGTTTCTTTGAGGAGAGAAATGTATATCTCCACCCTTCTTCCTCATTCCATCGTCCTCCATACCTAGAAGAAGAAGACTTCTCTCCTTTATAGCCTGTCCTGTTTTTATTTTTATTTTTATTTTTTTATTATTTTTAATTTTTTATTTTTCAATTACAGTTGGCATACAATATTACATTAGTTTCAGGTGTACTATATAGTGATTAGACATTTATACAACTTGTGATCACCCCAATAAATCTGGTACCCATCTGACACCTCACATAGTTATTAGAATATTATTGACTATATTCCTTATATTATACTTTACATCCTCTGACTATTTTGTAACTACCAGTTTATACTTCTTAATACCTTCCCCTTTTTCACCCACCCTCTTGGCCCCTCTCCCATCTGGCAACCATCAAAATGTTCTCTGTGTATATGAGTTCGTTTCTGTTTTATTTTATTCTTTATAGATTCTACATGTAAGTGAAATCTTACATTTGTCTTTCTCTGTCTGACTTGCTCCACTCAGTGCTATTCTCTCTAGGCTCATGCATGTTGTTGCACATGGCAAGATTTAATTATTTTTTATGGCTGAGTAATATTCCCTTGTATATATGTACCACTTCTTCTTTATCCGTTCACCTATTGATGGACACTCAGGTTGTCTCCATATTTTGGCTCTTGTAAATAATGCTGCAATGAACATATGGATGCACATGTCCCTTCAAAGTAGTGTTTTGGGTTTCTGCAGATAAATTCCCAGAAGTGGGATTAATTGGTCCTTCTTTGTCTCTTGTTATAGCCTTTATTTTAAAGTCTGTTTTGTCTGTATTGCTACCCCAGCTGTTACTGTTTTGTTTTATTTTCATTTTTATGAAATACCTTTTTTCATCCCTTTACTCTCAGTCTGGGTGTATCTTTCGATCTGATGTCTCTTGTAGGCAGCATATGTAAGGGTCTTGTTTTCTTATCTATACAGACACTCCATCTTTTGATTTGCGCATTTAATCCATTTACGTTTAAAGTCATTGTTGCAAGATACGTAGTTATTGCCATTTTATTATATTTTTAATCTTTTTTTTTTCTTAAAGAAGTCCCTCCAACATTTCCTATAATACTGGCTTGGAGGTGATGAACCCCTTTAGCTTTTTCTTGTGTGGGAAGCTCTTTATCTGTCCTTTGATTCTACATGATAACTTTGCTAGGTAAAGTAATCTTGGTTTTAGGTACTTGCTTTTCATCACTTTGAATGTTTTGTGCCAATTCCTGTTGGCCTGCAAAGTTTCTGTTGAGAAATCATTCGACAGTCAGTCTTATGGGAGCTCCCTTGTAGGTAACTAACTGCTTTTCTCTTGCTGCTTTTAAAAATCTCTCTTTGAATTTAACCTTTGGTATTTTATTTATGATGTGTCTTGGTGTGGGCCTCTTTGGGTTCATCTTGTTTGGGACCCTGTACTTCCTGGATTTGTATGTCTCTTTTCTTTGCCACGTTAGGAAATCTTTCTGTCATTACTTCATGAAATAGGTTTTCAATTCCTTGCTCTCTCCTCTTTTTGGTACCCCTATAATGCAAATGTTGGTATTCTTGATGTTATTCCAAAGGCCCCTGGATTTTTTTTTTCTTGTTGCTCTTTTGATTGGGTGTTTTCTGCTACTTTATCTTTTAAATCACTGATTCAATCCTCTGCTTCATCCAATCTGTTGATTCTCTCTAATGTAGTCTTCATTTCAGTTATTGTATTTATTTTTGACTGGTTCTTTTTTATGTTTTCTATCTCCATTTTTATGTTTTTTGTCTCTTTTTTAAAGTTCTCACTGAGTTCATCTACTTTTCCCCTAAGTGCCTTGAGCATCCTTATAACCAGTGTTTTGAACTCTGTATCTGGTAGCTTGCTTGTCTTCATTTTGCTTAGTTTTTTTTCTGGAGCTTTGTTCTATTCTTTCATTTGGGTCGTGTTTTTTGTCTCTCCATTTTCCCTATCTCCCTTTGTTTGTTTCTATGTACTAGGTAGGGTTGCTATTGTTTCCTAGTCTTAGTAGAGTGGCATCATATAGTAGGTGTGCTGTGGGTCCCAGTGGCACAGTCTACCTGATCACCTGAGCCAAGTGCTCCAGTTGTGTCTTTCATATGAGTTGTGCATACCCTCCTGTTGTAGTTGAGCCTTGGTTGCTATTGCATATCAGTGAGAGGAATTGACCATCGGGCGGATTGGTTGTGAGGACTGGCTAGTGACTACTGTAGAGGAGCTGTTATGTAGGGGCTGACCCTACAGAGCAGGATTCGTATTAGCATGGCTCTGATGTCTGCCCACTCTGCCCTTTGGGTGTGTTGTCCTTAGATGTGGCCCCAGATGGTGCTCTGGCACGGTCCAAAGCTGGTTACCAGCTGTGCTGGCCCCAGGGCCTCCTGGAAAGGGTTCATCAATGGCCTGTGCACTGCCTGGGGCCATCTGGTAGAAGCCACCAAGCAATCTGCAGTTGGCCACCACCCACACTGGGCTGGAGGTGCCTCGAGAGGCCAAGCTGTGAACTGAGGCTGGCTGCCACTAGTGCCCAGCTTAGGGCTGCTCAGCAAGAGGTATGGGGCACACCAAGGCCAGATGCTGCTGCTTTAGGTTTTGTGAACCTTTGAGAGATTTTAGGAAAGTCCACAGCATGAGCCAAGACAGGCCATTTGCATGGAAAAGCCACTGGAAGCAGCTTGGGTGAGCCTGCAAGTTGGGAGGGGTGGGGTCTCAAAATCAGGGCAGGATGACCAGTGTTAGCTTGGTTGGTGGAGACTCAGATATGGTACCTGCCTACGTCTGCATGCTGGGTCAGGGGAGGGCTAAACAAAAGTACTGCCAGCACTTCTGTCTGAGAGAAAGCTGCTCCACCAGCCCTCGCCCTGAAGCCAGACAACTCAGTTTCTCTCTCTACGTCCCTGGCACCTTTCAAGCTGCTTCCCTAGTGCTGGAGCTCAGAGCAATTGAGTTCATCAGTAAGTCCACATGTGGGTGCTCTAAGAGGAGCACCTGGGAGTCCAGCTGCCCTCTGTCTCACTCATCCACAATTTCTCTTGGTTTCCACAGCCAGAATTTGCAGGAACTTCTCTCCCTGGCACTGGAACCTTGAGTTGTGGAGACTGGTATGGGGCTGGGATCCCTTGCTCCTCAGAAGAGGACCTCTGCAGCTGGGATATCCCTCCCAATTTTTAACTGTCACATATGGGTTTGGGGCAAGCTCATTTCACATATCTGCCTCTCCTATCAGCTTTAAAGTGGCTTCTGTGTGTCCTTAGTTGTGGGACTTCTGTTCAGCTAGACTTTGGGCAATTTTGATGTGGTCATGAGAAGAGGCAAGCACAGTATTTACCTACTTTGCCATCTTGACCGGAAAAAAATGCATGTATATTTTGTTTTGTTTTGTTTTTAGTGAATGTATAGCAGCTGTGATTGACCTGTAGCATCAGCCTAGCATATGTTCTTCTTTCTGTCCACCAGATGGCAGCCTACTTCACCCACTCAAACCTGCAGCCTGTGCACATGATCCTGGTGCTACGGACAGCCCTCAACCTCTTCTTCAAGCTCAAGAACTTTAAGACAGCTGCCACCTTTGCTCGGCGCCTATTGGAACTTGGGCCCAAGCCAGAGGTGGCTCAACAGGTAGATATGAACTCTTTCAGTGAGCATAAGAGAACCAGATCTGCACTTACATGGAGGGAGTAGAAGACCAAAGCCCTTGCCTCTGAAACAAAGCACTGAATGACATTCAACAAAAAGAGCCAACAGAGTGCCCTCCTAGTATACTTACTGGCACGGGTGCCTCCTTTTTTTCCTGGAAACTGAACTAATAACTCATTCAGACATGGTGCCAGTGTGACAGTGACTGGCAACCTAGAATAGCACCACTGCACTTAAAAATAACCCCATTCCTCTAGCTCAGATCTCCTATAACCACCACCACTAACCTCCACATACATGTCCCATTACTTGTGTGCTCCAAAAGCATTCTTCTTGGGCAGTAGAAGCCAGTTCTAACTTGTTCAGGCCTGATAATTCCCAGAGTTGGTAGAGGAGTATAGGTATAGATCCATGGAGCCTCTTTGGTATTGGGAAGGGGAAAGCTGGATACCATATGAATAGTGATTGTTACCTCTTTACATATCCTATACAGAGGACATATTCTGTATTCATACAGTACAATTGCAGCTTGTATCAAAGAAACTACCAAACCGTAAAGATGAGATCATTCGAATTGTCGTGTGCAGCTTTTGGTGCTCTTAAATAAAATATTCCTTCTCTCTCTTAGACGCGCAAAATCCTGTCTGCCTGTGAGAAGAACCCCACAGATGCCTACCAGCTCAATTATGACATGCACAACCCTTTCGACATCTGTGCTACATCTTATCGGCCCATTTACCGTGGAAAGCCGGTGGAGAAATGTCCACTCAGTGGGGCCTGCTATTGTCCTGAGTTCAAGGGTCAAATCTGCAGGGTCACTACAGTAAGTACTGTCCTTGAGAAATGTATCTTGGATATTGAGGGAAGGAGAAGGAGAAAGAAGCACGTTGGTTCTTTTTCTCCTGTATTTGCCCCTAACTTCTTGAGGTAGTGATACTGGAGAAAGCTAGAGCTTCTCTCCACTGCTCTTTACCAATCATATACAAAGCACTCTACTGTGCTCATTGAGGAGTGGAGGGAGTAAGTTTTCTAGGCTTCCCACCCTCACAAACCCCTAACTTTTTTCTCTTTTTTCTCCACAGGTGACAGAGATTGGCAAAGATGTGATTGGTTTAAGGATCAGTCCTCTACAGTTTCGCTAAGGCCCCCTTTGAGTGTGTAGAGTCAATCACCATATTTCTCCTTATCCCCCCTCTCAGATAATTAGTCTCTCTATCCTTGTAACTCCCTGTTCTTTAACTGCCTTTCAAATTGACATTTAGCTATCCTTGCCCTAAAAATCTAGTGTCTTTTTCTCTTCAATGGCTAGTCAAATGTCTAAACTTGACTGTTTTTTTTTTTTTGCCTCTGAAGACCTTTAATTCTCTCAAGGTCACTACAGTGAACTTGCCTTCCAGCTTAGCTCTTTCAAAGAACAAATAACAACTTAGTGGTGAACATTTATTTAGTAAATTCCTTCAATATTTATCCTTTTCCTCCCCACCACCTTTTTATCCTTTTTGCTAGAAAGAAGTGAAATGTAATAAGTAAGATAGTATCTTCTACTCAGGCACAGCAAACTGTTAGCCATTGCCCAGATTAAAGTCCCAGGCAGGTACCCTCTGTGTGCCCAGAAATTTAAAGTCTGAGAAGAAACCGTTTGGTTTTCCAGAAATGCACATTACTTTTTATTGATTTGTCCATATTTTTTGTTTACAGTCATTGTTCTTATTTTTTATTTCTCACACTAAATAAATTTCTGCAAGAGTTTCATGGTTTGCCATTTGTTTCCTGGACACTCTTATGTTCCTACTTACTCCATGCAGCTGCCCTACCAAAGCAGATATCTTTCCTTCAGTAATCATCCTTAATTACAAAAGATATACCTATTTTTTTTAAAGCACACATTTTTCATAGGACATATTAAACTGCTGTGAGAATGGTAGAAAGAAAATAGCTTTCCTATTCCGTATTGATTGCATCCTTCCATCTATTGCTAATTATAGCCAGTATTTATTGAGTGCCTATCATGTACCTGTCACTGTTCTAGATATTTTACAACATATATGTCTAAGATTAATTAGTAGTAGATACATTGTATTTATTATAGTGATTACATTGGCAATACATTATATTGCTTGTCATGTGCTAAGACTGAGTAGAGTGACATGCTGTGACTTTGATTAAAATATGTACCTTTTTTCATTTTAAATTTATGTTTTCCATAAACGGTACACTCATAGTTCAAAAATCTGTAAATGTAAAAAGCTGTTTTATGATGTCTTCTTCCCACCCCTTTCTTCAGCCACCCAGTTCCTAACACCTTCCCCAAAATAGCAACTGTTGTTTGCTTCCTTATCTTCCCAGATATTTTTAGGTGTATACAAGCAGATATGAATACATTTTTCTATATTCCCCTGTTTTACATGAGTGGAAGTATAATATTAAATTTTGCACCTTATTAGTTTTTTCACTTAACATATTGAGATTTTTTTATTTTTCAGTTCTAGCTGGAATACAGTACTAGTTTCAGGTGTACAACGTAGTGATTAGGCATCTATATAACTCACAAAGTGATCACCCTAATAAACCTAGTGCCCCTCTAACACCATACATAGGTGTTATTATTGGCTATATTCCCTTATGCTATACTTTGTATCTCCATGACTATTTTGTAACTACCAATTTGTACTTCTTAATCACTTCCCCACTTTTTACCCTTCCTCCCTTTTTACCCATTCCCCCAACCCCTCCCATCTGGTAAACCCTCAAAATGTTCATTGTATCTGAATTGTTTCTGGTTTTTTTGTTTATTTTGTTCTTTAGATTCCACATACACATGAATCATGGCATTTGTCTTCCTCTGACTCCACTCAGCATACTACACTCTAGGTCCACCATGAAATATCTTGTTATAGGACCCCTTGGCACAGAGCTGGGAGGGGTCCAGCTGCAGGCCAAGTTTAGTTGCAGCCAACTGATGAGAGTCATCAAACAGTCCACATATAGCTGCCACCTGTGCTGGGCTTATAGGTGTCTCAAGGGGCCAAGTCAGAAAACGAGGCTAGCTGCCACTGCTGTGGGTCTTGGAGTGCACAGTAAGGGGTATGGGGCACGCCGAGGCCAGATGCTGCTGCTTTGGGTTTTGTGAGCCTTTGAGAGATTCTATGAAAATTTGCAGGTGGAGCCAAGACACCCTGTTTGTATAGAATAAATCACTGAAAGCTGCTTGGGTGGGCCCGCAAGTTGGGAAGGGTGGAGTCTCAGGGAATTCCCCGGGCTGAGCAACCTGTGTTATCCAAGTTGATGGTGCCTACGTCTGCAGGCTGGGAGGGGGAAGGGCTCAACAAAGGAACAGTGGCATCTGCCTGCACTCTGTCCAGGGGCCAGCCACATCTCCCTGGATGACTCTGGTACTCCTTGAGCAGCTACCCCAAAGCTGCAGCTCAGAGCAAGTGAGTCTGTCAGTGAGTAAGGCTGGGTGTGGGCCCTTCAAAAGGAACGTCTCCACTTCCCACAGCCCTCTTTCTCACTCAGTGGCAACCACTGCTGGTCTTCATAGCCAGAGGTCACAGAGACTTTTCTTCCTGGCACTAGAATCCTAGGCTAGGGAGCTCAGTATGCAGCCAGGACCCCTCACTCCTCAGGTATGAGAGGGGGCTCTGCAGCCAAGGTAGGCCCCCTAATTCTCAATTGCCACATACAGTTGTGGGACCAGGCCTTTTTGCATCTCCGCCCCTCCTACCATTTTGAGGTGACCTGTTACTTGAGGTGATCTAGTTGTAGGGCTTCTGTTCAGCCAGACCTCTGGCAACTCCATGAACTGGTTGCTCTGTAGTTTTGTTATAATTTTGGTGTGGTCGCTAGAGGAGGCATGTACAGCCTTTACCTTCTATGCCATCTTGAATTGCAAGTCAGAAATTTTTTTTGTATCAGTATGTTGGAGAGCTTCACAGTTATTTCAAACTTCTCTGCATAGTACAATGTGTACATGTACCATGTGTTATTCACTATAACTTATGTAAATTGCTTTCTTGATGGATATTTGAGTTATTTCTTCAGCTATTATCAACAGTGCTACAATGAATAACTTGAATGTACATTGTGCACATGGGGGAAGTGTGTTTGGAGGATAAACTAGAAGTGGAATTCCTATGTCAAAGAGCACGGCCATTTTTTTTTTAGCTATGAGAGTCGCTTTCTTTAACATGGTATTCTCTATGAGCCTGCTGCCTCAAAAATTTTCATATTTGATAACACTTTCTCAAGTTATAGACATTATTTCTGTAAACATAGGCAAGTTGGTGATAAATTTGGGCAAAAAAATCTTTTGTAAGTTTAAAGATCAAATTACAAATATAGCTTTTTATACAAACATAAACATTATTCTGAATTTAGGGATATGAAAAAAAGTAGGCAGTCCATGCTTCTTGAAGCTTATGGAATTAGGGAAACAATTGTGAATACCAGGTAAGGATTTGAAGTTAGTCAATAAATAATGGAAAACCATTATGTCCTTAAACGAGAAAGTGATATAAAGAGAATGCTCTACAGAGACTGCATTTCATATAATCAAACAATTGTGAACACCAGGTAAGGATTTGAAGTTAGTCAGTAAATAATGGAAAACCATTATGTCCTTAAACGAGAAAGTGATATAAAGAGAATGCTCTACAGAGACTGCATTTCATATAATCAACTGTTTTGTCACTTGTGTCCATTTTAATAGGTTCAAAAGGATTTCATGTCTACCCAGAAATATTAGAAGTATATGAGGTGACATAGAGATGGAGTGCCAAATCAATATTTTTTCCATGTGAAATCCCAATTTGCTAAAATATGTACTTTTGTCATTAAATGGTTTAAGTGACTAAAGTACGGAATATTAGAATTTTATAGTTTAATACCATTAGTATGACTAATAATGCTAAATCATATTTTTCCTTAATATTCTTCAATATTCTTTGCCTCGTTTGACATTAACACTGCTTTCCAAAGATAAGTAAACCAAGTTTTAAACGTGAAAAAAAAAAAGTGCTGTAAGTTACTGTTTGCAACAGTGTTCACTATGTATTAGAAAGGCAGAAAGTGAGTAAAACTACTGAGATGAGGTGTTAGGAGTATCAGTAGTAAAAACAAAAGCAGAAGCAAATTTGCTAATGCAAAAGAACCATGCTTGTTTTCAACTCCATCTTAATTTTCTCAATTACAATCTAGTATTTTCCTTATTAACATGATTGTTACTACATTAATGAAAAATGCCTGTTATATTTTTAAACATGCTTGATATAACTATAGTCATTTTAGAGATACACATGTAAGTTTGGAGTTGAATGAGAAAGTTAGCCTGAAATAGATTGTTACAGGTGTTGGGGGAGAAAGCTTAATCAGAAAAATAGAATTAGTACAGCCCAAATGGATCTGCCTTTTGACCCAGCAGTTATACTTCTGGGTATTTGTCCAAAGAAAACCAAAACGCTAATTCATAAAGATGTATGCACCCCAATGTTCATGGCAGCACTATTTACAATAGCCAAGAACTAGAAGTAACCTAAATGCCCATCAACAGACAATTGGATAAAGAAGTTATGGTTCATATATGCAATGGAATATTACCCAGCCATAAAAAAGAAATCCTACCATTTGCAATGACATGGGTGGACGTAGAGGTTATTATGCTGAGTGAAATAAGTCAAAGAAAGAAATACCACACGATTTCATTAATATGTGAATCTAAGGAACAAAAAGAAACTAAATGAAAACAGACAGAGGGCTTTCTAGTGACTGCCAGAGGGGAGGGGGTTGGGAGGCTGGGAGAAAGGGGTGAAGGGTTAAACAGGTACAAATTAATAGTCGAAAGGTGCTCATGGAAATGGGGAGTACGACATAAGAAATGGGTGATAGAGTAATTGGGATCATTTCATAAACTATATAAATGTCTAACCGATGTAGTATATACCTGAAACTAATAAAATTTTAAAAAGATTAGAGAAGTTTAGTATTGAAAAGGATCTCAGGTTCCCATCTTTATTGTTACATATTTGTAATCTGAGTCCTAGAGTAGTGAAGGGTTTTCAACAAAGTAATTTTTTGACAGAGTTTGGACTAGAATTTAAGTCTTCTGACTTCCAATTCAGAATGTTCTCCCAAGCCACACTTGTGCTTGGAAGAATACAGTAGTTTTTGCACAGATATGATTTTATTAGTTTGTGCCCAATCTGTAAAGCAATGAGAAAGTACCTAATCTGGTGCTTGACACATTATTCAGGTGTGTGACTGGGAAGCTAAGGATGAAAACCACCACAAAGTGACCTTTTTCATTTTGAGGTGATTTCTCCATTTTAAACTTTATCAGACTTTACCCTTAACTCTTTTAAGACACTTACCTTGTGCTATTCTTACTGTGTATATGTCTGTTCCTACCTCCAGCCTAATTCCCAGTCAGCTATTTTACAGCAGGGGCTGCTCCTGATTTCTCTCTCTATCCTCCACCATGCACGGCACTGGGTCATAAACCAATAGTAGATGTCTTTAAGTGCTAAAGTAGACCCGACCCTAGTTGCCAAGAATACAGCAGTGAAGACACAGGACTAAAATCCTTGCCATCAAGGTGCTGAAATTCTAGGGTGGAGGAGTGAGGGCGGGGGAAGGGGAGGCAATAAGTAATATAAGTAAGTAAACTATATAGTACGTCAGAAAGTGTTGTGTTGAGAAAAATAATGGAAAAGCTACTTCTCTGGATAATATGGGAAGTTGAATGAAAGCAGGCCAGGCCAGTAAGAAACCTAGCAAAAGATAACAGTAAGTTCCCTTCTGTGGGTTCCATAATTCCTGGCGAAAGTGAAAAAAAGAAAAAAACAAACCCCCAAACCAAAGCTTCCTGTCCCTTTAAAAATGGCGGTTCCGCACTGGCCGAAATTTCCATTGGTCTCAGAGGCGGAAAAGGCGGGGCGTGGCGCCGCGGAGTCCCGCCTCCTACGGCGAGTCGAAGGTAGCAAGATGGCCGCCGCGGAGGAGGACTGTCGGGTCGTGGCCGAAGCGGACCAGGAATTGGAAGAGCTTCTAGAAAGTAAGAGCTTGTAATGGAAAGGCCCGAGGAGGGCGAGTATGAGGACCCATTCATGGGGTCAAGTGAATCTGAGATATTTGGGGTAGGACGGGGAGGCTGCCCAAAGATTGGACGGGGGCGGAGTTTCTGACTGCGAGTCCGAAGATCTCTGAGTCTCCCTCTCCTACCTCTGCTGCGGGAGCTGGGAAGTTCACGTTGGGCCTCTGAGAACCCAGACCGTTGATCTCTCTGCGAGAGGGGAAGCAGTAACCCAGAGTTCTGCGTTTCACGATCTGGCTCTAATCTGGCCCCCAGCTTAGTTCAGATTAAGTTCTTGAAGAACTAACTTCATTCGGTTCTCGGTGGGCAGCGAACCGGACACTCACAGATTGTTTACATTAACTCTTAGCAAGCCTGCAGTGCGTCCTTCTATGCAGTGTCCTATCTTTCTTAACGCAAAAGACACTAATTTCCTTCTCTTAGTCCTTTCATCTTTCTCTCACCAGGCCTCTTTCCAGTTCTTTCATCAGGTCAGAGCTGAAACTGACTCTCTTTCTTTTATTTTTAAAAAGCGAGGATGAGAGGTCTTAGGGGAACACAGTTCACCCTCCCAAAAGAGGATGGATGTTCTTTTCTTCCTTAGCCCTGCCCTTCACTCATCTTGTCTTCTTGCCCAGAGTGGGGCCAGTGCCTCCCCCTAGGCCTGGCAAGCAGAATGAGGATAGGCTTTTCAGGGCAGAGGTGAATATTTTTTGTCTCTTGCCAGGTCACAAAGATGTGGGCAGGTGTAAGGATAAACAGACACAATGAAGAGTGCCAAGTGATTCTGTGTGAAGTGGCACATAGTTATTTACAGAGTTGGGGCCAGAGGGAGCTAGTTCTAGGAGCTTTGCCAGGGAAAGTTATGTTGGAGGATAAGAGATGAGAATTTGATGCCCTTCCATGGAGTACAGTATGGAGTCCCTCAGTTTGTACTAGTACCAGGGTACATGGGAGGCTAGATGAGACATCTTGTCGCTTATGCCCTTTTGTCAAAGATTATTCCTTTAAGGGTTCCAGAGGGAGTTCAGGGGGTTAAGGACATCTGTGTTCTCTGATCCTGTTGGATATTTGTGTGGCATTCCTAAAGAATCATGAGTGTGGCAGGGAAGGCACTGTAGATGAAGATGTCTCTGTAGAACTTCTTTTAACTCCTTCCAGCTCTGAGAAAGACACCTGTTCCACCTTAAGGCATTTCTTCCCCTTTGATCTTAATAAATTAGGTAATGAGGAGGGAATTGGGAGGCTTACTGAGCAGTGGGCCAAGAAAGGGAGACTCAAAAGAAAAATCTAGGAAAGCTGGCAGTTTGGAAGATTGTTCTCTCAATGCTTTGCTCAGAAACCCCTCAGCCTTCCATCATCGTCCATCTCCAACACACATACCATGTCTCTTATCTCTAAAGGTGCTCTTGATGATTTCGAAAAGGCCAAACCCTCCCCAGCACCCCCTCCTACCACCACGGCCCCTGATGCTTCGGGACCCCAGAAGAGATCACCAGGAGATACTGCCAAAGTATAAATTCCACCTGCTTAAGGGAGGGGGTGGGGATAGCATGCAGCTCTCAGCAGAGCTGCAGCAGGCCCCTGTGGGCCAGAGGGAGTGGGGGGCGGGTGCCTTGACCTCACATTGCTGAGTGCTCTTGCAGGCTTCAGTCCTTGTGAAACAAGGACTTAAGGTGGAAGTGAGAGATCTTAAAGAAGTTCCTTGAGAAAAGAGAAGGTTGAAATGGTTTGGGAATACCACTCCATACCCTTCCCTTTCTTGCTACCCTCATTAAGGGAGGGAGTTAGAATGTCCAATGGAGGCGAGTAGGAGAGAGGCACTACATTTCCTATAGCCTCTGCCTGTGGCTTTTGTCAGAGGCCAGGTGTAGTGCAGTGCCAAATGAGAGATTCATTTGGCTACTTCTCCCTTGCAGGATGCCCTCTTCGCCTCCCAAGAGAAGTTTTTCCAGGAACTATTTGACAGCGAGCTGGCTTCCCAAGCCACTGCAGAGTTTGAGAAGGCTATGAAGGAGTTGGCTGAGGAAGAGCCCCACCTGGTGGAACAGTTCCAAAAGCTCTCAGAGGCTGCTGGGAGAGTGGGTGAGGGGGGCATGCCCAGACAACTGGAAATATCTAAACAAACCTCTTAAGTCATTGTTGCTTGAATACACCAAAATTCATCAAATTGATACAAATACATCAAATTGATAGCAATCATGATACCACTGCCATGGGGCGGGGCAAGGAGATGGGAAGAAGGATGGGAACCCTTTTTAATGAAAGGGGTGAGATAAGTAGAAAGTAATGGGAAGGATTATTGAAACCTTTTAAAGGTTACAGTGTTATTTTGGATGTCCTCATGGAGAACAAACTGATATACAAGTTCATGTAGATTTGTGAAAATGACTATAAAGATAACCATAGAGCATTCAAAGATTTGGAGTGCTAGTGACTCACTAGTAAATGCTCCATATCTAAGCTCATAACCAGGCCAGTCTAGATAAGTAAACAGTTAAACTCCTAAATGACTTTGGCTCTTTTGATCTCTACTAGGCAGTGATGCGACTTCCCAACAAGAATTTACTTCTTGCCTAAAGGAGACACTAAGTGGACTAGCTAAAAATGCCACTGATCTGCAGGTGAGGGGGAGGAGGAGGTAGGGGTCTACAAGGGGCCCACTCCCAGACACTTCACCAATAGAGTCTCAAAGATGGACTCTTTTGGGTATCATCTCAAGTTTGTCCCTGACACACTGTTTTGCTACAGACAAGTTTAAATGTTCTTTCCCACCTGAAAGGGTAGTAAGCATCCCAATGAGACATTATACTTGCTCACCTCTCTCTTGTCCTTTCTAGAACTCAGGTATGTCAGAGGAGGAACTCACCAAGGCCATGGAAGGGCTCGGCTTAGATGAAGGGGATGGGGAAGGGAACATCCTCCCCATCATGCAGAGTATCATGCAGAACCTACTGTCCAAAGATGTGCTGTACCCATCACTGAAGGAGATCACAGAAAAGGTTTGTGAACTTCTATTTTTGCTTTTCTTCCTTGCTCTCCATTGTATCAATTCCTGTGGGCTACTTCGTCTGCTTAGAGCCTGCAGAGATAGAGAAATTTGAGTACACAAGTCCATTTATTTTTTTTTTTCTCTTTTGTTTATTTATTTGGAGTGGAGAGAATTGGAGAGGAATTATGTCTTTAAGAGAATAAAGCTACCACTCTGAGGATATATAAGGTAGAAGAGGAAATCCTTTAGCTCTAGTGTTCTGTAAACTGATTTGAAATTCTTTCATTGTCTGATCAACTCCTTGCATTTCTAAAGGTTGTAGATCCAAAACAAAGAAAAAACAAGGAAAGAAAAATGACAGAGACCATATGTGGCCCTTAAAGCCTAAAATATTTACTATCTGGCCCTTCACAGAAAAAGTTTGCCACTGTCTGGTTTATATGCCTACTCATTCCTTTCTCAACAGTATTTTTCAGTTTTTCTGTAAATTTGAACTCTCACTTTCATATAAATTTACCAATTTTTGACATTTTTGCACATTTGCTTTATGTTGGCATTAATCATCCTTTTTATCATTATTTTTATTTATCTCATTATTTTAGCTGAACCTTTTGAGAATAGTGCACATCATGATTCTTTACCTCTAAGTGCTTGTATCTCTTAAAAAAAAGTCTCTTTTACATAGTCTCAGTACAGTGATCACGTTTAGGAATATTTAATGATATAATATTGATATAATACTGTTATGTAACATATCCCATATTCAAATTTTACCAATTGTCCTAATGGTATTGCTAGCAGTTGTTTTGCTCTAATCTAGGATTCAATGCAAGGTCGCACACTGCATAAAAAGTTTGCTATCCTCTCATGGTCATGAATGCTCGCAAAGCCAGAGGATCTAGTTGGAGTCAGCGCTACTTCTCATTCTGAATTAGCTAATTTACCTTTTCCTTCTGCTCTGTCCTTCTTCCCTTCATACTTTATTTTTCTTCATATTTTATTGTCCCGTCTTACTCATTATTCACTTAATTCTTCTCCTCCCATTTTCTCTTTCCTTAGTATCCAGAATGGTTGCAGAGTCACCAGGAATCTCTACCTCCAGAGCAGTTTGAAAAATACCAGGAGCAGCACAGTGTGATGGGAAAGATATGTGAGCAGTTTGAGGCAGAGACCTCTGCAGATAGTGAGGCCACTCGGAAAATTCGTTTTGAGACGGTGCTGGATCTTATGCAGCAGGTAAGGCTTCCCTCTGCCTGCCTGCTGGTGCTGTCGCTTGGGTGTTTGGTGGAGGAAGCATCTAGAAAGGAGGCCATACTGCCAAACCCAGGAGGAGGAGGGAGCACAAGAGAGGCCACATAATACAGTCCTCGGGAGAAAGCAGAAAGATCATGGCTCAGATTCTTTGCGGCTGCTATATTCTCTTCTGGGATTTTCTCTGTCTCATTTCCTCTCCTTATTTTCCAGCTACAGGATTTGGGCCATCCTCCAAAAGAGTTGGCTGGGGAGATGGTGAGTATATCTTCTCCTAGATTTTAATCTGAGCCCAAGTTTCCAGAATTTTTTAACCTTTAGTGGTTCCACCTCAGGTGATAATTGTGGCTACTAGGGATGGACCTTCACATACTGTGACCTGAAATATGAGCGGTTGTCTGAGTCCCTTCATCTCTCCTCCAGCCTCCTGGCCTCAACTTTGACCTGGATGCCCTCAATCTGTCGGGCCCACCAAGTGCCAATGGCGAACAGTGTCTGATCATGTGAAACACAACATGTTTTTTTCCTCGCTTCCCAGTCATGGGGAACATCTGGAGTCAGCAGAACTACTGGGAGCTGAGGCAGGAGTGTCATCTGCAGGAGTGGTCTGCTCATTGCCCTCTGTCATCCCACCCAAGATTGTGCCATACCGGCTGAGGCTTTTTCTCTGTCTTTTTAGGAATTAGACCTATTGGGCAGGCCATTTTTGTGAGCTCTTTCAATTGTGATTTCTGCTGCTAGCAAAGGTCCCATGACCTATGAGGTGAAGGAAGGCATCCCTTTTGGGGCATGTATCTTCCTTCTTCCAAAGTAATGTTATATTTGGCCACATTGATGTTCACCTTTGTACCCAGAGTCTTTATGCTTTGTCTCTGCTTTCCCTCTCGGACCTGGGGAAAAGGGACAGAATCCTGTGACTCTATTTCTATGGTTTTCTTGGACAGAGTCTTTGGAAATGAATGGGGAGAAACAGCTTAGACTGGAGTTATAGGTTTGTCACCATGCCATCTTGCCTTCAGACAGACCTTTCAGAATTCCCTGAAGGGAAAGGAAGTGAAGGCTTTTGCATTTAATCACAGTAAGGTTGAAAGAGAAACCCTGGTATTCCTTCCTCTCTGGGTGCTGAGTCCTCTACTCCCTGTTCCAGCCTGAGAATTCAAGTTGCTGCCTTGATTCTTTCTACAATGCTGTGTGATCTGAGTGAACCCAGCCCTTGACCTTCCTTTGCCCTTTGCCTCTCCTCTTATCTCCTCTCTTTTAAAAAATACCTGTTTATTCCAACTCTTCTCTGAGCCCAAACTGACAAAGCAGGGCCCATCCTGTTTCCCATTCATCTAGTCCATCCACCACTCTCACTGGCCCCGTCTCCCTGGCAAACACATATAGTTATAGTATCAGGTCTAGGAAATGAATGACTGTTCTTCCCTAGACATTCTGGCTTACTTGAGCCATCTCTTTCCTTTGAATCCTGTCCCTTGATTCAGAGAGGTAGTTTGGGAAAAGGGTTGGGGTGCAGCCTAGGTCCTTTTTCTTAACTAATAAATATTCTGAGTGAGGAGTGTGGCCTGTTTTTCATCCAGGTCTTTTTCTGATCTTCCTCAGCTTCTGTAAGCTGCAACTTGAGTAATGTTAGACTAGTTCGGCATAACTGCAGTGCTGGATTCCACCACCATCCCCTTTCTCCAGCTTGATCTGCACCTCATTCGGCAAAGGAGAATGGCCTTTCCTCATTTCCTCTGAGTATTTCAGTCTGGGAAGCCCTTTAATTTGTATTGATTTTTAACATTTCACGTTATTAATAATATATTATTAACGTGTTTTCTAAATTATTTTTCTTTGAGCTGACCTTGCCCTCCTCTACAGGAGCCAGTGGATCTATGGACCTAGGCCGCCTTATGTTGGTATACTCTGGTCAGACCAGCTGGCTGTCCAGTTCAGCACATAGAAAATAACTACCAGAGCAAATTCACATTCATAATTTGAGTCACTTTGAGCTCCTGACATGTCACTTTCCCCTGGGATAAGACTTTTCACCCCTTAAGATCTCACATGTTCTATGGTATTGGCAAGGAAGGAATCATTCTTGAGCCCTCAGGCTTTTTGAGAAAGTCCAGCTGCTGCTCCTAATCAGAGTGTGGAAGAGCCCAGGTCTAAATCTAAGACTCCTTTATTCTCCATGAGATGGGAGACATACTGACAGATTTGTGATGATTGTTGTGGGCCTAAATGGCCCAAATTCTCTCCTTACAGCTCCAGCCAAAAGCTGAGTGAGGATAGAGAGGTGGGAGGGAAGCACAAAGGGACTCTGCTTCTTAAACTGTGTGCCTACTGTCTTGCCAGTTTTCATTTACAATTTCTCACTTTTTGCTGGTAGGGGCTTAATCCAGGAATCTGAATAGATGCCCCAGTCCACTTTAGTTTTGTTCTCAAGCCATTTGTTTTCATTTTTATTTTGATTGAACATGAACAAATTGACCTCAGGGACTCTCTGTTCTAAAAGCATTATTTGAATTATTCTAGGACTTGTGGTAGAATGGAGCACTCCTCATACTGTCTGTGGTAAAGGACCAGGTTTTTTGTTTTATAGATATCCAATTCTTCATACACCAATGTGTGTTCCTATTTCCCATGATAAGTGTGCAGTTCACACTATATGCTCCCCACAACGCAAGTTTGTTAACACCCAAACTGACCAGACCCCATTTATCAGGATAAGTCCACTGATCAGGCACTTGAATATCAGCAATGTCAAAATGCTAAAAAGTTTCTAAACTCTCAATTTCTAACTCATGTTGCAGACTGGTAAAATGTTCACAGACCAGTGTATATCTTTTAATCACCTTTGAGTAGCACTACTCGGGGGCCCTCCTCAATCTCTGTTAGCTCCATCAGCCAAACATGTTTCTGTTTGTAGGTCTCTCCCTCCTAGGTGAAGGTTGCTTGTAAGTGAACTTTTTCTTCAGCAAGAATATGTCACTGTAAGGACATTAGTTTTTTTTTCTAGTCTGCATTTTCTGCGACTTAAAAATAACCATTACAAAGGTTATGTTTAAGCTATATTTGAAGTGTTCATGCTACTCTCAAACTTAAAGGAGGTACCTCAGTTCCAAAATTCTGTATGTTAAAAGGAAATTTGTGGTTTGGATTTAAGAATTTAGAGTCAAATTTCTACAGAAGTTGTGATAATAGGGGCATTTTCCTGTGACTGGAACATCCTAGCAAGGCCCCCATGAGGTGTTTATAACATACTTTGGAGATGGTTTTGGGGAGCTTGGGAAACGTGATGGCCCACAGTAAATGAAGTTGAGAATACAGACTGTACAAGAAATGATCAAAAAGTTTAGAGGAAGTGGGCATGTGAGAATTAATGTATATTATTATGGAAAAGCCACCAGCTGACTATATCCCTCAGGAAGGCCTGGGAAAAACTTAAAGGAAAGGCACTAAAAAAGGGATCACCAGCATCTTTGAGAAGTTTAGAAGTGTCTGTCTCTGGGTGGAAGCTGATGGAAGGGGATGTTTAACATCTGGTTTTCCTAGTAGCAGTGGGGATGACAGCTCTGGCATAGCAGAGGCCAAATGGCAACACTTAACTCTCAGAAGCAGGGTGGGTGGATTTCCATAAGGGCAGCATGGTACAAGCGGAGATGGCTAATGGAACATGGGTGGTCTTAGGGACTAGACGGGCAGCCAAGGAGGGTATTGATTTCAATATAATTAAAAGATCAAGAATGGTTGACCAGAACATTGAGGTCAGTAACTTCAATGAAAAGATAGAGTTCTCTGCCCAGTTTTTAGGCCTGAGAGAGTTCTCAGACTCAGCCTAGCAATTGAAAGAGCTATTTACTTAGTTAACCATACGCTAGAGAAAGGACACCCAGATTTTTTGAGTTGGAAAACAGATAAGGGGTCTGAATTGACACTAACCACCAAGGACTCAAAGCACCATCAAAGCACTTCCCCTCCCCCAAACCCCACACTCCACCCTTATTACAGTAGGGAAGTAACAGGATCAGGTAATAAGTGAAGTGCTTACCCAAATCTGTCTCGCAATTGGTCCAGAAAACCACTTTATGGTCATTTTTTCAGTTTCTAAATGTATAATCAGAATAGATATATTCGACGTAGTTTGAGAGAAAGGCCAAGTAGAAGCCCCTGAAACTGCATTCTCACCTCTACCAGAATAGTAAATAAAAAAATTTTACATTCTGGGGAAATGATAGATTAGTTCCACCCTTAAAACTTAAAAGGATGCAAGGTATTGGTCTCTATATCATTTACTTTCACATGTGTGGCCCTTGCAAAAACTGGATGGCCTATGGTGGATTACAGTGGACTTCTGCAAAATTGAGCAAGTAGTACAACTTCAGTCCTGTATTGGATGTGTTTTCTTTACTGGAGAAAGTAACATAGCTTCTGGTATGGGTATGTGGTATTAATATGTACTATCTGGTCCTTTACAGAAAGTTTGCTGACATTCCTGATAATAGTGAATACAGTAAGTCTTCATTTATTGATGTTAATAGGTTTTGTGACTTTAAGGGAAATGACATATAATGAAACCAATTTACCATAGGCTAATTGGTACAAACAAGAGTTTGATTCCTTTGGCATCTCATCAGTGTTATAACGAAATGTTATTTGAGGACCTGCTGTACTCTGGATTCCTTGGTAAGACACATACACTACAGAAGGTGGGAGACAAACCTTGCAAAGATGCAGGGCCCTGTCACATTGGTTAAGTTTACCAGTCCAGCAATCTGGAGCATTCTGCAACATCCTCTCCAAAGTAGAGGATAAGTTATTGCATCTTGTGTTTTTTACCCCAAGAAAGAAGTTCAATGCCTTGGTAGGCCTCTTTCAGTTTTGTAGGCAGCATATTCTGTACAGGGGAATGCAAGAAAGCTCTCTGCAGCAGGTCCAGGCTATGATACAAGTTGCCCTCCTGCTTGGGCCATATGACCTGGAAAATTCTGTGGTATTAGAGGTATCTGTGGAATGAAAAGATGCTGTGTGAATTCTCTGACAATCCACAGTACAGACTTCTAGGTGTCTGGAATAAGGTGATGTTATCTGCAGTAGAGAAAGTTTTACCATTTGAAAAGCGTCTCCTGGCATATTGTTAGGTTCTAATAGAGACTTGGTGCATGACCACAAAATATCAAGTGACTGACCAGTTACTCATATAACAAGCTGGTTCTTGTCAGACCTACCAAACTGTAAGATTGGGTAGATACAACAGCCATCCATGTTACAATAGTAATTGTACATTTGGAAAGAAGCCCAAGCAAACTTGGTGGGCACAAGTAAGTTAATTGAACAAGAGGCCCCAGACCTCCCTATTACCTACATCTGTTGCACTGATACCTTTCTCTTAGTTCATACCTATAGCAACATAAGAATTCCTTCAACCATTTGACAGAGAAGGAAAAAATTCAGGTCTGGTTTGTGGGTAGGTTGGCTTGATATGTTAGACCAAGCCAAATATGGACTACTGCTTCTCAACAGCCCCATCCAGAGTAATCCTGAAAGACAAAGGAGAAATTCAATGAGTAGGTCTTTAGGCAATGTACCTGGTCATCCACTTTGTCTGGAGAGAGGAGTGGCCCGAGGCAAGGAAATACATAGGAAGCACAGTCAGTGGGCTAGTTGGTCAGGGGCCCAGAGGAGCAAGACAGGAAAATGGGGAAAACAAGTTCTGGCATGGAGCATTTGGGTGATCTTTGAGAGTGGGAGCTATTAAAGTATTCACCAGAAAAGTGCTAAATAATAACCAATATAAACAAGATGATTTCAGGACCACCTAACCTGTCCCAGTTCTTGTACAGTTTGCCCATAAGTCGAATCACCCCAGTAGCAGATATAGAAGCTCTTTACTGGCTTATTAGCAAAGACTCCTCTCTCACTTAAGGCTGACTTTGCTAGCACTACCAACCTGTCAGCAACAAAGCAATGCTGATCCCTTAGTTCCCCTGCTCAAGAACAACCAGCCACTTGGTGACAAGTTGATTATATTGAACATTTTCCGTTCTGAAAAAGGCAATTTATTCTGATCAGGACTGATATATGTTTTGCTTTGCCTATCAAACCTAAATGCCTCAGCTAGTACTACCATCCAAGGACTCAAGAGATGTTTGATCTACTGGCATGGAGGTCCTATATAATAATGCCTTGAAACAATGGACCCACTTAATGACAAAGCAGATGCAGCAGTGGGCACATGACAGTATGATCCGCTGTTCCTACCAAATACAATTCCATCCCAAAGATACTTGGCAGAGTAATGGAATGGCCTTTTGAAGGTGCATTTGTGGTGCCAGCAAGGATGGTGTGCTGTCCTTTGCAATAGAGTATAAACCTACATGACCATAGTAGGGTGCTTTATCCCTAGTAGAATTCATGGGCTCTGGAACCAAGGGGTGGAAATAGGAGTGACCCTATTCAACATCATCCCATTTGTGCTTCCCATTCCTGCAACTTTAAATTCTGTGGGTCTGGAGGTCCTAGTTCCCAAAGAGGGGATGTTTCTACCAGGCACAACATAAGAATCTCAATAACCTCAAAGATATGGTTGTCATCTGGCCACTTTAGGCTCCTAATGCCAGCAACTATCAAGCAAAGAAAGAAGTTACCAGATCATCTGGGATAAGTGACAATTCGTTTTGAGGAGTTAGGGCTGCTGCTACATTATGAACGCAGAAAGTAAAGTGATGCACATGTGACCCTAGGATATTTCTTGGTCTTCCTATACTCAGTTTTAACTGTAAATGAGTAAGTAAACTATTATGACCTAATAAGGACAACATGTCCAGGGGCTCAGAACCTCTTCTTGTAAGTTTCTCCAGAAATTGTGACTAACCAGAACACTGAAGCAACTGCCTGGATAGAGTAAACTTAATATACAAAGCAAATGTGTCTGACCGATGGTAGAGGTGGACTGTAGTAGACATTGCTGGTACCCTGTCTAGATCCCTTTGCCAGGAAGTTTCAGTGTTAGCTGCTAATAGTTTGCATCTGCATCCTCTTGAGAATTACCCTCTGTGTCAAGAGGAGCCATTTCTGGAAACTTCTGGAAGGTTATGCCCTCCCAGAGACAGCACCACAGCCAATGGTATAATGTCAATTCCTACAAAGAAGTCAGCTGAGAGTCTGATAGAGATTGTATTATCAGTGATGATATGTAATAAGTTACCAGCAAATGATACTAGCATACAAAATTCCTTTCCCCTATACTCAAGGTGGGACAGATGTGCCATTTATGTGCCAAAAGTTCCCAGTGGGGGCTAAACTAATCAGCTTAACCCATATCTTTGTCTAACTTTTCCCCCTGTCCTATCTTTTTCTCTCACTACATTACAGGTTTTACTTGAGAGCACTCCATCAATAAACCACTTGAACAGAATCCCTTTCTCAGACTCTGCTTCAAGGGAATCCAACCTAAGACAGGAGAACAGTGGTGTCAACTAAGAGATAAGAATAGGAGCAGTCAGAGTTTGACAGAAAATAGAGCAAACGTGAGTTCAGTTTGGTAATGTTGATGTGCTATTCATTGAAATAGAAGGGAACATTCTCAACTTGATAAAGTGCATCTACAAAAAAGCTACAGCTAACATCATACTTAATAGTGAAAGACTGGATGCTTTCCCCTTAAGATCAAGAACTCGATATCAGCTCTCACCACTTCTAGTCAATATTTTGCTGGAGGTTCTAATTGCTAGTGCAATTAGGAAAGAAAAAGAAATGCATTAAGATTGGAAAGGAAGAAATAAAACTATTTGCAGATGGCATGATCTTGTATGTAGGAAATCCTAAGGAATCCCCTAAAAAACTATAAGAACTAATGTATTTAGGTTGCAGGACATTAAGATCAATATACAAAAATCAGTTGTATTTCTATATATTGAACAATCCAAAAATGAAAATAAGAAAATTCCATTCATGATAGCACCAAAAAGAATACTTAGGTTAAAAAAAAAAGAATACATAGAAATAAATTTAACAAAAAATGTGTAAAATTATACTGTGAAAACTACAAAACTTTGTTGAATGAAGGAAGACCTAAATAAATGGAAAAACAGCTCATGTTCATGGAGAAGCCCTAACATCATTAAAATGGCAATACTCCCCAAACAATCTACAGATTCAATGCAATTACAGATTCAATACAATCCTAGCTGACTTTTTCTGTGGAAAATTTACTAGCTCATTCTAAAATTCATATGGAATCACAGTGGACTCAGAATAAGAAAATGATCCTGAAAAAGAATAAAGAAGATTCACACTTCCCAATTTCAAAACTTATTACAAAGTAATGGTAATCAAAACAGTATGTTATTGGCACAAGAATAGACACAGATACCAATGGAATAGAATAGAGCCCAGAAATAAACCCATACATCTGTGGTCAACTGCTTTTTTAAAAAATTATTATTTTTTTTAATTTTTTTTTTATGGTGACATTGGTTAACGAAATCCAGTAAGTTTCAGCTGTACATTTTAACAGTAAGGCAAATATATATTTACAATGTGTGTTCACCTCCCATAGTTAGATTTCTTTCTGTCACCACATATTTGATCCCCTTTTACCCCATCTACCTCCCCTCTCCAATCTGGTAACCACTAGTCTATTGTCCATGTCCATGAGTCTCTGTTTGTCCTGTTCATTTGTTGATTTTAGGTTTATATCCCATGTATAAGTGATATGTGGTTTTCAATTTTTTCTGTCTGATTTATTTCACTTAGCATGGTTATCTCGAGGTCCATCCATGTTGTCGCAAATGACAGTATTTCATCTCTTCTTTTGGCTGAGTAATATTCCATCGTATATATATATACCACAGCTTCTTTCACCAATCATCTGTCATAGGACACTTAAGTTGCTCCCATGTCCTGGCCACGGTGAATAATGCTGCTATGAACATCAGTGTGCAAATATCTTTTTGGATATAGGTTTTCAATTCTTTGGTGGGTAAATAGAGGGATTGTTGGATCATACAGTAGATCAATTATTAGTTTTTTTGAGAAACCTCTATACTGTTTTCCATAGTGGCTGTACCAATTTGCAGTCTCACCAGCAGTGTATGAGGGTTCCTTTTTCTCTGCATCCTCTCCAACACTAGCTATTCTAACAGGTGTGAGATGTTATCTCATTGTGGTTTTGATTTACATTTCCCTAATAGCAATGTTGAGTATCTCTTCATATGTTTCTTGGCCATTTGTATGTCTTCTTGGGAGAGGTGTCTGTTCAGGTCCTCTGCTTGTTTTTTAATTGGATTGTTTGGGTTTTTTTGTTGTTGTTGTTACTGAGTTGTATGAGTTCTTTGTGTATTTTGGATATTAGGCCCTTATCGAAGGTGGTGTTTGCAAATATATTTTCCCATTCGGATGTCTCTTTACCTTGTTGACGGTTTCTTTTGCTGTGCAAAAGCTTTTTAGTTTGATATAGTCCCATTCATTTATTTTTGCTTTTACTTCTGCCTTTGAGGTCAAATTCATAAAATCCTCTTTAAGTCCAAGGTCCATGAGTTTAGTTTCTATGGGGTTTTTGTTTTTGTTTTGTTTTGTTTTTTTTGCATTTTATGTTTCACATTTTATATTCAGATCTTTAATCCATTATGTGGTCAACTGATTTTTGACAAGGGTTCCAAAACCATCCTGTGGGGAAAGAATAGTCTTTTTAACAAATAGTTCTGAGACAACTGGATAGCCACATGCAAAAGAATGAATTCAAACCTTACTTTGCACCATGTACAAAAATTAACTCAAAATAGACCAAAGACCTAAAATTAATAAAACCATAAAGCTTTTAGAAGAAAACACAGGAGTAAAACCTTCATAACTTTGGATTTGGCTGAAGATTCTTAAATATGACACCAAAAGCATGAGCAAAAAGAAAAAAAAATAAATTAGACTCAACAAAATTTAAAAAAGAACGCCTTCAAAACAGTGAAAAGATAACCCATAGAATGGGAGAAAATTTTTGCAAGTCATATATCCGATAAGGGACTTGTATCTAGAGTATATAAAGAACTCTTACAACTCAATAATAAAAGGACAAATAACCCAACTTAAAAATGGGCAAAGGATCTGACAGAAATTTCTCCAAAGAAGATAACAATGTTAAATAAACAGGAAAAGATGCTTTACATTGTTATTCATCAGAGAAGTGCAAATCAAAACCACAATGACATAAACACTTCAGACCTACTGGGATGTCTAGAATCAAAAAGTCACATATCAAGTATTATCAAGGATGGTGAGAATTAGAACCTTTATACATTGCTGGTGTGTCTGTAGAATGGTATAACTTCTTTGAAAAACAGTCTGCTAGATCCTCAAATGATTAAATATAGAGTTAATCATATGACCGCACAGTTCCATTCCTGGGTATATATACCTAAGAGAAATGAAATGAAACATCCCCATAAAAATTGCACATGAATGTGCAATTTATAGCAGTATTTTTCATAATAGCCAAAAGGTAGAAACAATTCAAGTGTTCATCAATAGACAAATGGACAAACAAAATGTGGTGCATCCATACAATAAATATTTGGTTATAAAAAGGAATGAAGTATGCATACATGCAACAATATGTATGAACCTTGAAAACATTATGCTGAGTGAGAGAAGCCAGTCACAAAAGACCATATACCATATGGTTCCGTTCATACAGAAGCCCAGAATAGGGAAATCTGTAGAGATAAAGTAGACTCGTGGTTTCTTAGAGCTAGAAGGGATGAGAAGATGGGGGGCGGTGGTGATACCTAAAGGGTACTGGTTTTCTTTTTGAGGTGATGAAAATGGTTGAAAATTGACTGTGGTGATGGTTGCACATATCTATGAGTGTACTAAAAGCCATTCAATTGTACATTTTAAATGAGAGAATTGTATGGTATGTGAATTTTATCTCAAGGCTGTTTTTTTAAAAGTGCCATTGTCAATCAGGTACATGAGTCTAAAGCTTGAAGAAATCTGGGTTGGAAATAAAGACTTGGGAATCATCACTATGTTGATGGTAGTTTAATAATGAATAAATTCACTTTGAAAGAGCATGTAGAATGAAGAGAAAGAGAAGCTTGAAAAATAAATGGGCAGAGAAATATAAATAGAATTATGGAATATAGTGTCACAGAAATCAGTGAGATTGAATATCTAGAAAGGGTAATGATCACCACAACCTCAAATGTAATAGGAAAGCCCAAAATAAGAGAAGATTTGGTGATAACAACAATTAATTGGGCGGTGTCCATCAAAGCAGTGAGCATAGAAACCAGATCACAGAAGATCTTTATAGCTCTGCTAAAATCACTCTTGTTAAGATCTTAAATAACTTCCATGTTTCCAAAGCAGTGGTCAATTTTCAGTCATTTTCAACATCAAACTCTCAAACAGGAATGACAGCTTATAATGCCCTTCTGGAAACATTTAAAAAGTTTGTTTTATAAGACCCCTTGCTCTCTTGGTTTTTAAATTCTTCCTATTTCCTGGTTGCTCCTTTTAAATAAATTTTGCTGGATTTTCTTTCTCTCTGCCCTCTACTAGTCCAGTGCCTCAGAATTAGAGGCTCAGTCTATAGACAATTTCTCTTTCCTTCCACATTAACAAAGTGAGTGTTCCCCATCCCATGGCTATCTTAGTGACTCCCTAAATAATATCACCAATTGTCCCTTCTGTTAGATTCAGATTCATATTTCAATTGTTTACTCAGTAGCTCCATTTGGAAATCTAATAGGTATCTGCTGCTTAACATGTCTAAACTAGAATTGGATAATTCCCCCTCAAACCTGCTCCTGTCCTCCCACTCAGTAAATGGCATTGCTATTCATCCTGTTGAAGTAAAAAAATAACTGAGATATCTTGACTTTTTATCTTGCACCCAAAGTATATCCTGAATCCAACCACTTCCAACCACTTCCACGGCAACACTAGCCTTGTAGGTCTGCAATAGCTTCCTAACTGGCCTTTCAGCTTCTATTTTGCCTCTCTTCAGGCAGTCAAAGAATCAACCAAAGTAAATTTCTTCATTGATAAAAGATCATGGCACTCTTTCATGCAAAACTCTCCATGGCTTCCTAGCACTCTTAGGGGAAAACCCAAAGTCCTCTTTTTACTAAGTCCATAAGACATCTGGCTCCCATCTTGTTTCTCCAAATTAATTTCTTACCTGCTCTTTTGCCTTCCTTGCTATTCTTTGAATATGCCAAGCACACTCAAGGTTCAGGGTTTTTGTTGTTGTTGTTTTTACCTTCCTGTTTTCTCTGCCTGGAAGGTTATTTTCCCAGTATGTATGGCTCACTCACTTCAGATCTCTATTCAAATGTCACCTCAGCAGAGGGGCCTTCCTTGAATCCCTTATAAAAAAGAGCACACCCTGCTCTCTTTTCCTTTACAGTGCTCTTCATAACTTAATATTATCTGTGTGTCCCTCTCTTCCCCCTATACTCACAACTCCTACACTAATAAATAAGTTCCATGAATGCAGGAATCTTGATTTGTCTTATTTACTACTGCAGCTCCAGCACCTAGAACAGGACCTCATATGTAGTAGGAATTCAATAGTTGTTGATGGAATGAGTGAATGAGTAGGTAGAATGGTAGGGCATTAGATAGCTACTTTGTGCTTTGGCACTTTTCTAGATGTTGGGGTTAGAAAGATGAAAAACACAAAGAACCCGCCCTGATAGAGCTTATATTCTAGCAGTACAGTTAGATTTAAAAACATAATTATAGGTTAAATGTTACAGGTAAAAAATGTTATGGAAAAATGCAGAGTAAATAAATGCAGAGTAAACATGGCTGCCTTATGTTTAACTAACAGGACAAAAAAGGATGGTGGTGTAGGGTCCCATTTTAGTTGGAATAGTCAAGAGCTGCCTCTCAGAGGACGTAGCATTTAAGTAGAGAGCTGATTAAGCAAGTCTAGTAAAGATCTGTTAAGGGCTTTAAATTAGTGCAGCCACTATGGAAGAACAGTATGGAGCTTCTGCAAAAAATGAAAAATAGTTGTCATACGACCCAGCAATTCCACTTTTGGGTATTTATCTGAAGAAGACAAACTAATTTGAAAAGATATATGCATCCCTATGTTCATTTCAGCATTACTTACAATATGGAGGTAACCTAGGTGTCCATCAATAGATGAATGGGTAAAGATGATATGGTACATACAATGGGATATTACTCAGCAATAAAAAGAATAAAATCTTGTCATCTACGACAATATGGACGGACATAGAGGGTATTATGCTAAGTGAAATAAGTCAAAGAGACAAATATTGTGTGATTTCACTTATATTTGGAATCTAAAAAAAAAAGTGAATAAACAAAAAACAGAAACAGACCCATAGATACAGAGAACAAGCTGATGGTTGCCAAAGTGGAGAGATGGGGGGAAAAGTTCTGTTTTGGAAAATAAATAAAACCAGTGTTCTTAACTAGTATACTATGATTAGATATGTAGAAACCCAAATGAACCTACAAATAAACTATTAGAATTAGTGAGCTTAGCAAGGTTGCCGGATACAAGGAGAGTACACCAAAATAATTTGCATTTCTAAATATCAGAAGAAAAGATGAACATTCCCAAAAGAGGGAACACGTGCAAAAGCCCCAGGCCGCAGCATGTTTTGGTTGGCGTGACAAGGGGAAGGCCAATAAAGCTTGAGCAGAGCTGTGTAGCGTGAGAGTCGATAGGGGAGAAATAGGTGCCAGATCACGGAAGGCCCACCCTGAAAGCCATTTTCATTTTTATTGTGTCATGGGAAGCTCTTGGAAGTTTTGAGCAGGGAAATATGACCTTGCAGTTCAAAAGGGCACTCTGGCTGACTTATGCTGAACTAGCATGACAATAATGGAAATCAACGAAACAGCTAGGTGTCTATTCCAACAGTCTAATACATGAGTTATAATAGGAGGGTAGCAGTAGAGGAGGTGAGAGACGGGGTCATATTCTTGCACCATGGCCTTCTGGTAAAAAAATCCCCCAGCTTGGCAGCTGGGAGTAACTTTGTCAGGGATCTTCTGCAGCTTCCTTAAGGTGTCGGAAGCAGAGTGTACATCACTGGGTCCATTCTTGGGAACCTTCAACACACCACCCCTCTTTAGAGAAAAAGTCTCGAGTAGTTTAGCTGCTCTTCAAGCTTCTGACTCCCTTCTTTAAAAATGGGTAAATGGTGATTCTCAGGGGGAAGTCGGCCTCAAAGGTATAGAAACCACTTAAGAAAATCGTCTTCATGGGAAATACGGTTTTCAGAGAAAAATTGGCGAGAACTGCTGGTCCCAGTATTCAAACACCGGGCAGAAAATGGAAGTCACCTGCCTGCCCGTTAGGAATGAATTTTATTATCACCACAAATCTGAGAGGGCCTTAACTCGCGTTTGTTCTTAATATCGCAAGGGATGCGAGCCTCCCGAAGGACTACAAAAACGACGTCGCCTCCTAGGTAATGCGCACGCGCCCCTCGCCTTGTTTTCCGTTGGCCTTAAGCCCCGCCCCTTACGCATTCTTCGAGGAGAGTTGGGAGCCGTGAACTCGCGCGACCACTCTTGCCTCCGTCTTCTCCAGCACATCGTCGCAAACGGGGCCGGAAAGCGTGCTAGCGCAGGCGCAAGCGCAGAGAGCGGAGGAGGTGGTGGTGGCGGCCGCTGGCCAATGTAAGATGGCGGCGGCGTTGGTGGCGGCAGTGGACAGGGCGGCTGGGCCTGGAACAGTCGGAGCAGCTGCTAGCAGAAGGATGACCCGAAACGGGAAGCGGGCTGCTGAGCCTCGCCGGCTCACATGCTTGTAACTGCCCCAGCCGGACACCCCCCCCACCCTTTGACCTACCCGGTCCGTGTCTTGTTCCGGCTTGGCCTGCTCCTCTCTACCCTGGCCCATTCCCCCTCAGGATAGGTTTGACTTCTTTCCTAAGCTCCTAGGGCTCAGGTCTTCTTCCCTTGACCCAAGTCTCCGTTGGGAGGACTGGCTGCCCTTTCCTCCGGTCAGCCCTGGGGTTGCCCCCAAGAGCCTGCCCCACAATCCACTGGGACGTCTTCCCTCGTTGGGTGACCCATTTGTGTGTGCTTTTTCCCCCTCTTAGATTGAGGGACGCGGCTCGCCCTACGTTTCCCCGTCACCTCGGGGCCACCGGGCAATGCGCCCCCTCCCCCATCCCGAGTTCTCGGGCCCAGCACCTTGTACGGAAGGCCGAGGTCCAAGAACCCCGGAGCCAGTTGTTGCAGGCTGTTCTTGTACCCTTTGTAATATAATTTTCTTAGTTTACCTTCCTTCACCCTGAGATCTTTCAGGACACCGTAGAACGGTCCTGTTTGGTCCCTGTTAGTTGGAAAGCATCTTGTGGCTTGAATTTCTGACTCACGATTGTTGCTGGAGTCTGTAAACAAACCGGCCCCAGCGCTATCACATTCTCTCCAGGATTCGCCCCCACCCCCACCCCCGACTCTGTGGCTTCTTTTTGAGAGGTTTGGTTGTGGGTTAGGGTTGAAAAGATTCAGGTTTTCCTTTTAAATGACTTTTACGTGTTAATGGAGCTGGGAGATGACTTGCCTGGTTCATTTTATTTCTGTAACTTTGTAGGTTATCTACTCAATCGTAAGAATTAGATAAATTACTCTGGTTTTAAATAATTCTGAGGTCTAAAAATACTAAAATATAGGCATAAATATTTTTTTATTATGTTTAGTAGAGGAGACACCGTTGCCATTTAAACTTTAATTTTTCTCAGTCCTTCAGTGAATCTACAGGCTTATTTTCTCAGGAGCTCAGCTTGGCCCTACTTCAGTGATAAAGGAGGAAAGGTGAGTAGGAGTTGAGGGCATTTAAATTCCTGAGTTCAAGATAGAGCCCCTACCCTGGTGCTCAAGTGCTGACCACTAAAGTCACAAAATTCTTACCACAAGTTCCAAAAGAATTGGGGTATTGTTTTTGGTTGTGTTCCAGCTCTGGTTAAATTACTTTTACGGGTTTAATTGGCTGTTGGCGTCTTGACTTTTTCTGTCCAGAACTATTGCTGTATATCTTCAAATGACTCAGGCCTAGAAGTGAATGTTTCCCTTATTTGCATTTTGTTTTGCATTTGTGTAGATCATGTTTCTCACATTGTTAAAAGCTGGGAATTAGTTTGCCTGAGTTCTGTTTAGCCTTTTGCCAAATCAGATTTCTTTGAAAGCTTTGCGTTGTCATTCCTTGCAATTTAGAGGGTAATATTTAGCTGCTTGTCAGTCAAAACTGGGGAGTGATGAGTGATGCTACCTTTCTTTAGTTGGTGTCTGAGTTCAGTCCACCAACTTTTCAGGACATAGTGGTAATTTTTGGGTAGAAAAAAGTGGCTGCTTTTTTGTAGCTGGTATGAAGAATTCTTGGTCAGCAGAGGAATCATCCTGTACATTCAGCAGCATGGACAAGTGCCAAAGAGGGAGTCGGAACACACTTGTAAATGTAATTTTTGTAAAACTTTTGGGTTTTGGTAGCAGAGAATAGTGCTATGGTGGAGGTTCGTGGGATGTGACAGAAGAGCTGAGTGGCTCTGGGAGGGAAGCCTGGCTGATTCTTAATATCTTCATGATTTGTAGTAGGAAAAGATTGAGTGTGACACTGGTGAGCTTTATTTCACACGACGTTCTGATTAGAAAATGCTCGTTATGAACTGGAATAAGGTTATTATTGGAGGTATGTATTTGTATCAGTAAGATATGAAGGGAAAAAGTACAGTCTTTAGAGCTAGACAGACCTGAGTTTAAATACTGTACTGAGATTTATTAGCCATGTGACCTTGGGCAAGTTACTTAAACTTCTGTCTTAATTTTCTCTAACGGTAGGATAAATACCACTTACCTCTTAAGGTCATTGTTAGTATTGTATGAGGGAACCTATATAAAGCTCAGATTATGCCTAGCATATAATAGACAAATTTTTTTCCTCTGTTTTTTTGTACATCATCGATATGGCTTTGACTAAGTTAGTTTACACTTATTTGCATTTTGCTTTTTGAATGTGTTTTCCTGGTTATTTTTTCAAATTTGCTTTTAATCGGTCAGCTTAGATGTTTGCTTTGTAGGTGCTCACCTGGGATTGGTTGTCTTCTGAGCTTGCTTCAGTTCAGTTTATGACCACAGGACAGCAGGATTATTAGATGTTGGTGTATGTATATTAAAATACATTTTTAAACTACACATTGATAAGTTTCTTTTGTTCATTTCTTCCTTCCTCTGGTCTCTCTATTAGTACACCTGATCAAAGTTGACACAAGTATTGTGCAGGTATATATCAGAGAGATTATGGGTTCTGTTCCAGAACACCACAGTAAAGCCAAAATTGCCATAAAGCAAGTTGTAATCCTTTTGGTGGTAGAGAGTCTTGTCTTTAATTTGTAAAAAACACAACATCTGGGAAGCACAATAAATGAGGTATGCCTATAATTCCTTTTCTTCCTGCTTCAGTGTTGTTCACCACCTCTGGTCCAGCTACTACGTATGTTTTTTCCTTTTTTGCCATGCAGGGAATACATTTTTTTCTAAATGTTGGGCTCTGTAGTGATCTTCATCAATAGATTATCAAAGAACTAGACCATGAAAAGGTCTCCTTTCTCTATGAAGTGACTCTGGGCTAGAGAGTTAGGAATGCAGAGTTTTTTATTTCATCTCCCAGCTAGACCATCTTAATAATATGACAGCACAGACGAAAAGTTTTTAATCTTATTGGCTTTTTTCCACATCTTTTTGGTGTAGGTAAGGGCACGTGAAAGTTAAAGTGTTGATTATATTGTGATGAAAGCAACTATATTCATTCAAGCCAGTGATCAACTTAGAGTTGATCAACTAGCATTACCACCATGCAGGGTCTAAGTTCTCTCTATTGAAAGGTAAAGCCTTGAGATGAAGAGTGGTGAGATGGGCCAAGACTGCATTTTTATTGTTTGTGTTTTTACGAGATCTGGAGATCTATGTTGGGCCAGAGTAGAAAAGAAAATATATTGAAAGAGGCGTAACTGTTCTTTATTACTTTGTATGTTGGTTAAGATTCCCCCTCCCCTGTCCCCGAGGAAGGGTTTCACATAGTATGCTCCAGGTGACATCTGTGTATACAATGAGTCAATATTCTTAGTCTGCAGACCACAACTTTAAGATTCTTATCTTTCCGAAGCTATTTCATATTTCAAGGTGTTGCATAAGAATTATCACATCTTATTAGGAAGTATTATGGCTGAATGGGAGGCTGGATATACTTGTGACCTTAATTTCCAGCCTGACAGGACATTTTATGTAGCACTCTATTAAATGTATAAGATTCAGTTCCATTGCTATGATCCTTAGTGTCGACAGGGATCAACCTAGGACAGAAGTTTGTCTTCAGAGAGAGCTAAAAGAAAGCAGCTTTTTTTGTCGCCAGTTTAAAACAATAGTGGCATTTCAAAAGCAAACAGATGCTATAAGAAGGCATTGTATAGAAATGCACCCTGTTGTGAGAGACAGAGCTCTTCAGAGTTTCATACTCTAGGTCCTGTATTCTGTCAATGAATTCCAGGCTTTTAAAATCGTGAAGTGACTAGTTAAACATTGTTTTCAGTAAATAGATTTATTTCTGGATATTATCTACTGTAGAAAAGTTATTCTAAACATGTCTAGGAAATGTCCAGATTATAAAAGACAGAGTTAGTTATCCAAGCAGAGCTCTTTATTTAACATTGGTGTTAGAGCTAGTTTTTAAGATCGAATTAAGATTTTTTTTTTCTTAAGAAGATTATCAGTGAGCCAAGATAATCTGTTATTTATCCTTACCCATTTGGAACCTAGGCAACTGAAAGAATTGAATCAGCAACAGGCATAGAGGTAGTGACTATGCATATCTTAATTTCAGGGCCAAATGTCAGTGATTTTAGGTTAGCTATACAGTAAAATGAAAACTTCATCTTTCATTTTCGTGAATGTACCCAAGAAACTTCATCGCTGTTAAAATTGGTCAGAAAAAGGGGCTACCTGTCTCGTTTACTGATTCAGTTCTTTTGGAGTGAGAAGAAAGTCCTTGAAAGCTCTTTAAAAATTAGTGTGTGATGAATTTTATGAATTGGTTGCTTCTTTACAGCAGTCTTTTATCTCTACCTCTACAGGGCATAGTTTCTGGGCCAGAAGCCCAGTTTCTCAAGTACTACCTTAACCCCAGGAAAGTGTATGTGAGAGATAAACTAATGAACTGAGTCTGTTCTATGTTTGCAAATTGAGCATGGTGAGTGATTAATATGACAAAGATGGCATTTTATTAATGAAATATGTCTGATGGATTGGGTCATCACAAAAAATTTTTGTCGTTGTATCTGAGAGGTTAGGTATTTGCTCTTATCCTCTGAAGATACTGTTTAAAGAGGTTTGGCCAAGTTCTAATATGAAGCATCCATGCTTGTCTCACATGTCATTTTGTTGTTGTTGTTCTTGGTTTATCTTAGCTATCTGGAAAGCTACTATAGGATTTACTTCTAGTGGTAGCCAAGAGACTGTAGTTCTTTAGTGTACTTTAAGCACTGCCACAATGTCAGGTATGTCTTTAACTTAATTCTGCCCTTTAACCTAGGTAGGAGGGTACTTCTTGATGTTTTTAGCCTCTCTTTCTTTATTATTTCATTATAAATTGTACCTTTGGCGTATCACCCTTTTATCTCTCTAGTGTCCTTCCTTTCCAGCGATTTGAGAAAAATTTAGGATGTGAGTGGCAAAAACTGGTAATGGGGACTGGGTTCTGAAATAAAGGTAAATCATTTCATAGTGGAAACACAATGGAATTTCCTCAGAAATGGATTTTCTTAAGAATCATTTGAATTGAGATAAACGGGTTTAGCCATTATAAAAAATTCCTTAGCTTTACATCTGGAGACAGCATAAAGCATTAGAGTTCATTCCTAACATACCGAAATACTGTTACTGGAATTAAAACCAATAAGCTATAAACACAGGGCATTTGGTACTATCAACAGAGAAAGGAAGTATTCATCCAAAGGAAGAACAAATTTCCTTGTTCATAGGATAGTTGTTGTAGGACTTCCTTATCTTTCTTATCATCATCTGTGGTCATTGTTTTGAAGTTCTCATCTTAGCTATCCTTTGAACCTTCTGGAGGAAGAAGACCTTAGTGGGAGGGTTATATCGTGGGTTTCTGGGTATATCGCTTTATCCTGGTTCTTAGAACATGAAAGTGCTCAAAAGATGATGTTGACAGAGCTCTCTGAATTCTTTAAAAGGCCAATGAGAGCAGGTAAGCAGATTTCATAGATTCGAGACTGTGTCCTAAGTTTTGTACCATGTTTGGCGGATCATTGCTGTGTGGCAAAGAAGCCCAGGCTTCTCTAGGAAATGCAATCTGGAACCAGAGATGAGAGGCTAGAAAAATAGTATAAATGCTACCATGTACAGACAGCCTCTTTGCAAACATCATCTTTAATCCTCAAAACCAATTTCTGCAGGGTAATGGCATCATCCCATTTTACAGAAAAGAAACACTCAAAAGTAGGTGGGAGAAATAGAAGTCAAACCTGGGTCTGACTGACACTAAAGCCCTTTTCTTTCTATTATACCATATGCTATCTTTAAATATGGCTGTTCTGCCAACCGATGAAGCAAATGAGCTGAAAGGTAGAATTCAGTATATTTTTAAAAAGCATATATAAGTTATAAAAGGTCTGT
>NW_006443119.1:3592815-3593687 GCF_000325575.1 Pteropus alecto
GGAATAAAAATTTTTGAATTGTTTAAATGTGGGACTCAGGTTATGATTAATTGGTAAGCCAAGGAATTTTTTAAGGAAATCATTTTAATGGACCTAATAACTATACTGAAGAGATGGCCTAATTTCGTTTTTAATCCTTGAATAGGGAGAAAACAAGGATTCTCTCTCTGTAACTGAGGTAATCCCATAGAAAAGCTGTTCTAACTCTTAATGGCCTTTTCTCAGTGTGCATCTTTCTATATTTCTCTGTAGCATTTGAAACATAGACCATCCCTGCCTTCATGAAATCTTTTTATCTCTTGACTTCTAAGGCATTTAACAACACCCTCATTATTCCTTCTACTTCTCTGAGCATTTCTCTATCTCCCTCTCTTTATTTCCTAAGGGTAGGTATTCCATAAAATTCTTTCCTTGGACTCTCAGAGCTTTCTTGGGTACTTAATTTACTTACTTGTTTTTCAAGTGAGATATTATTTACAAGGTATTTGATTTTGAAGCTTCTCTGTGCAAATAATTTCCAAGTCTGTATCTCTGACTGTAATTTATTACTCAAGTTTTCAGGCCATGTAAGTCTAAAATCAGCTTTGATTTTAAACAATTAAAATCAAATTCATCTCTTCCCCCATGTGCCAGCTTCTCATTTATGGCACTTGATTCCCTCTGGACATCCAGACTCAAACTTGTCTTTTTGACTTTTCGAGCTTTGTAACAGCTTATTGAGCTAATACTATTAATTCTTCTGTAGTGTTTTTTACATTGATCCCCTTTTAATTTTCTCTGTCATCAGTCTAAGACAGGTAGGAACTTCATTGCTTCTTACCTCAGCAATGTAATACCTTTTAAACTTGTTTCTCCTTTTTCTGTCCATTTCA
>NW_006443119.1:3593705-3603224 GCF_000325575.1 Pteropus alecto
GCCCTTCTACTACATCTTAACTAAGCAACTACACCCCACCATCTAACCAAACCAGACTACCCATGTATTTTCTTGAACGTATTAGATTTTTCATCTTTCTTCTCTTTTCTCATTCTCGTCCTGGTGGAATGTCTTTGTCACTCTACTCATTAAAAGTTACCTATTAGCTTTTAAGACCAGCTGAAAGCTAATTTCTCCAGGGAAGCTTTTCCTTTCTCCCTGAAACTAATTCCTCTGTTCAACCACAACTGAATTTATATATATATCCATACATATATATATATATGTGTGTGTGTGTGTGTACATATATAACTTTTTTAATGATACTGATACTTGTATCTCTTGTATCATAGTTGTGTACTCGTTTTTTTCTAATTGATTATTGGCTACAAAAGGATGGTAACTGCCTTGTTCATATTTGTAGCTCCTGTATTGTCTTTGTACATTGTTGCATTACTAGGATGTCTATGTACAGATGGGCCACTGGGTGGTGCCAGATGCCTCTAATTTGGATAAACAAGGGAGGTTAGAGCGGTGATACATTGGGTTTCCCTGTGTTGTCAAATCTGCACAACAGGAATAGAGATGAATTTCCATGATCCAGAAACATTCATAATTTCTTTCTGCTCCTCTGTCCAGTTTACCAGAGGAGATAGTGTAGTATATTTTAACTCCTCCAAGTACTTAATAGAGAGTCACAGAACTAAAGGCCTGTTCCCTTATAAACATGTTTTATATAGTCTCAGCTTCCTGGGGCGGGGGGTGGGGGCCGCGGGTCATCCTTTGAATTTGAGTGCCTGAGGGTCTCTGTCTGATTAATAAACACTGTATTATTAGAGTGGCTGGGTGCCCAGAGGAAATCAATGCCATAAATAGGAAGCTGGCAAGTGGCTGGTGGCAGGAGTCAGGAAAGTTGGCTTGGAGAAGTGTTTATTGTAAAGTAGAAAAATAGCAAGGTAAGAGGAATGAATTTAAACCTCTTTCAGCTTGAAAACAAAAATTGGGCATGGGGAAAGTAGGACTGGTTGATTCCAGATGGACTGTGGGACTTAGGACTGAAAAGCAAATTTGTACTTTGGATGGATCTCAGCCCTGAACAACTGTTCAGTTATGAGTGGTATGGGACATCTGTCCTCCCAAGAGGAACCAGGGACTGTGTGGTTCTCAGATATCTGTCTTACTAATAATGGAAGTATTTTCTACCATTACCTTTTAGTTTCAGAAGAAATTCTAAAACTTTGTATCATGTAAATATGGGTGTCTATGTAGGAGACTTGGGCACTTGAGTTGCAGAATGAAGGCAGCCAGACAAGACTGCTGGATTGGCTTGAGAGAATGCTGGGATTATGTAATGCATGGGAACTCACTGAAAGTGAGTTTAGATCTTAGTAAAGGAATAAAGGATTAATATTTTAGATGATGAAGTTCTATTGGGCATGAGGTAAGGTAGAGTTATCAGTTTTCAGAGACTATAGACTCCAAAGGACTTAAGATGAACTTGAGAGAAATTTAAGAATAAAAATGAAAAGCATAAGTATACAGAGTGCAATCACTAGAATGACTTTGAACTACTTTAAGCCTCTGATTGTCTTAGTTGTCCATAAGGTTGGATGCCTTACGAGTTCATCTTGCCTCAAATGTGATTGTTGCTAAATCCTACAGACAGCTTTGGTTGCAGCAAAAATAATTCTGCACTTTAATTTTTAAATAAGAAGACCTGACATTTTTCTCTCATTTACTGTAGCATATTGACCACTTTAGGTAACTTCTGTTCATAATCACAGCCTTGACAATTTAGTATTTTTAATTGTTGGGTTTTATCTGTCATTTAATACTTTGCATGATTTCTCCCCCTTCTTCCCCTTCTCTCATTCTCTCTCTTTCTCTCTCTCTCTTTTTTTGGCCAGATTTATTGGGATATGATATATGTACAGTAAAATTTACCCTTTTTTTAGTGACCCATTCTATGGATTCTGACAATTACATAGTCATGCAATACCACCTCGAATGAGGCATAGAACATTTTCCATTCCAAAAAGTTTTCTTATGCCCATTTCCCCCATCCCTAACCCCAAGCAAATGATCTGTCCTGTCCCTGAAGTTTATCTTTTCCAGATTGTCCTATAAATGGAATCATATGATGTAGCTGTTTGAATCTTGCTTCTTTTACTTAGCATGATATATTTGAAATCCACATGTGTTGCTCTGTGTATCAGTAGTTCATTCATTTTTATTGCTCAGTAATACTCCATTGTGTGGATGGACCACAGTTTGTTTTATTCATGACCAAGCTGAAGAACATTTGTTTCTAGTTTTTGATGAAGCTAAATAAAGCCACCAAAACATTCACCTACAGGTTTTGGGTAGACATATATTTTCATTTTTGAGAACATGCGTGAATGGGATTTCTGGGTTGTATGGTAAGTATGTTTATAAGAAACTGTCAAACTGTTTTCCAAAGTGACTACCATTTTGCGTTTCTACTAGCAGTGTATGAGAGTTCTAGTTGTCCTACTTCTTGTTAGCACCTGATAAAGTAAGCTTTCTAAAATTTTAACCATTCTAATAGGTATGTAAAGGATTTTCATTGTGGTTTTAATTTTTATTTCTCTAATGACTAATAGTGTTGAACATCTTTTCAAGTGATTATTATTTAGTTGTGAGAGATTTTAAATATATTCTGGTTGCTGTCCTTAATTAAATGTTTTTTGCAGGTGTTTTCTTCCAGTCTGTAGCTCATCTTTTCATTTTTTTAACCATGTCTCTTGAAGAATAGATTTTTACTTTCTATATGTCCAGTTAATTAATTTTTTCTTTGATGGTTTGTGTTTTTTTTGTATGTGTGTCCTATCCGAAGAAATATTTGCCGAACCCAATGTCATAAAGCTTATCTCCTTTGTTTTATTCTGGAAGTCGTATTATTTTAGCGGAAGTTGTATTATTTTAGCTTTCACATTTAGACCGATGATCCATTTCGAGTTAGTTTGTGTATACTGTACAAATGTAGGAATTAAGTTTTTTGTATATATGTTTTTGCATTTGGATGTCCTATTGTCCTAATATATATAGTCTGTTATACCGATCTTTTATCTATATTAGGGAAAGGAAGCAGTCCCATTAATTTTAAATGGGAGACATTGACAGAGTATGCTTACTTATTGTACTAACTCCCTTGGGATTATGTTACACATGGGAACTCACTGAAAATGAGTTTAGATCTTAGTAAAGGAATCCAGGACTAATATTTAGATGATGAAGTTCTATTGGGCATGAGGTAAGGTAAAATTATGTTTTCATAGACTACAGAATATTACTTAATATTTTGTCATGTATTTGGTTAAAAACTTAAGGCCTTTTTAAATTAAGACAAGAAAAATTCAGATCACTGGAATTTCTTAGGTAGAAATTAAAATGACACCTGCATCTTTTTCTCCCATCCCCCAATAGCTTAGGCTTTAACCTTCAGTTTGACAGGGATTGTAGTTATTTTTAGAGTACAGGCAGTAGAGCCAATCTAATTTAAACTCCCCCAGCTACCTGGGGCAGTGAGCTCATCAACTCTTCCAAGCTCAGATTGGTTTGCTCTGGACTAGATTTTACCTGGAAATTAATCAAGCATTTGTTGGGAATGTAGTGCATTAAAGAATGAGGAAGATAGTTTGGGTCAAGTATGGTCCCTAACCTCAGTTTACAAATAAGGTGGTATTTTTGGTGATGGATGAGATTCTAGAGTGGCCCCTATACTTGAGACAGTCATAGCATCTTAGCTTGCTTTAATGTGGGCACTTAGGCTCTTAATTCCTGCCTTAGAGTTGAGAGTGTTTTAAATTTCTTCATTTTGAGGAGTTTATATGATAAGAGTAACAGTTCACCCCCTAAGCAGTTGAATTTTACTATTGTCATTGTTCTTGGCTTTCTAGAGAAGTGGTCTCTTGAAGTGGGAATGTATGCACCCCAAGGGGTATAGAAGATGATCCAGTGGTATACAGAAAAAGTGTTGAAATTTCTATTTTTTCTAGAAAAATTAAGCTTAATATTTAATGTGAATTGATTAAATGTTTGTATGTATACACATATTGAAAGTTCATGCTCAGAGTTTTCACTGATGGAAGTTTATTAATCAGTTTTGAGACCACTGCTCTAGAGCATCCTTCTGCAAAAGTTTTAACATGTAATTCTGTTTACCTTTACCATCTCCAGAATTACTGATACTATTGTACAAAAGAAGAAAATGAAGTCCAGAGACAAGTAAGCAGCTCATCCAAGGTCACAACATATGTTAATGGCTTAGCTGATACTAGAGTCTTGGACTTTAAATTTTCAGTCTAAGACAATTTTGCTAAATTCTGTGGCCCCTAAAATGCGATCTTTAGAAGCTATCTGCCTATCAACTTACTGATTAAACAGAGTTGACATAAGCATTCACGGGGTTTTCTCTGTTTCTGAATTTAGCAATAAATTTGGTCAACGTTTTTCCTCAAAGAGGAGATCTCTTCTTGCAAGAACCTTAAACCAGTATCTCCAAAAGATGAGGTCTGCAGCCTCTGGGTGTGGGTTAACTAGGCTTTGTTTTCTCCTGGCCATGGTGGCTGGGAAAACAAATGTGTTTTCTAGAGCCAGTGAGTCTAAAGTTCAGACAGTCCGGGCTTCTATAGAAGTTGATGAGATTCAGTTTTGAGAAAGGTTCTCTGGAGCTGATTTTTTCTCTGAGAGTGGATAATAGTAGGGTGAGAAATATAGTATGGTTGACAGTTTTGATTCTGAAGGTGAGAAAACATTAGATGTGTTCCCAATTGACCATGTAAGCTTATGACCTTATTTTTTAATCTTAACAGTAGTGCAGTTTCCCCCATTTTTGCAATTAATGTAATTAATTAAAACCCTATGTGAGTAAGAAGATATTGCTGAGATACTAAAGAATATAAACAGGAACTTCTAAGAGGGAAAAACAAGTGCAATGTGAGGAATGCTGTACAAAAATATATCAGAGAAGTAGGAGGAAAACAGGTTGCTCTGCAAACAGCTCTTCACTGTTTTCCTTTATGTTGCTTCACAAATCTGTTCTTTTTTTTTGGCTTCGTCTTTCATCATCATCCTTCCAGGTGTTCCTCCCTCAAATTCAGCCTTGGTCTTGCTCTTGCATTATTTCCACTCCTCTGCCTAGGCCTACTATGAGTAAGCTTTGGGCAGCTGTCTCTTGGCAGAGGACACTTTTTTTGGATTTCTGTAAGGGAAAGGAGGAGATAAGGATAAGGATGGGGATGGTTCTGTGATAATTATTATGGGAATGAAAAGGCTTTTGAAAGATGAGAGGCCAGAGTGCCTGGGTATAAGGATTGTAGTCATAATCATATTTTATCTTTTACCCAGTGTCTTTTGTCCAAGGCAGTGAAAGGGCTTAACAAAATTCTGGTCTACATAATATTTTTCTTTGCTCTAGGGGAGTGAGGCCCTGAAAAAATAATGTGTTACAGTGATAGAAAAGAAAAAAAAGCTGATTCCTAGTGAGGGCTTTGCCAGAAAGACAGATCTGTCGAAAGTTAGTGGAATTAGGTGAAATAATGATTGTCATTTTATGAAATGGACTGAGATGGTTTAATGGAAATGTCACCTTTTTCTTCAGTTTTGCATTTGGTGACTGACAATTATTAGTCGTAAGTGGTGGGGGGGATCCTTTATGTTCTTTCTTAGGTAGGGGGCTTCTGAGTTCTAATTAGGCTCTACTTCGTATAATATCGTTGCCCATAAGTTTCAAGCTAGGCATGTGAGTGAACATAAAGCCCAAGCTCTTACTCCTTGAGCTTGATTTCTTTGATCTGTCGGTTTGTGTAAAATGATATAGTCTGACCTGCCTCTTCATGTTGTGAAGACAGTGTTTTATAGAGTTTGTGGATACATATGACTAATATTAGCAGTGGAAGATTCTTGCCTAGAGGGCAGTGCTGAAGCTAGCTTTTTGTATTGAGTTAAGGCTCTCTTCTTGCAGTACCTGTCACATGATACATGCCTGCTGTTCCAGGTTTTATTTCAGTTCCCTCTTTTCCATCTGAGAAAAACACTACCAGTTACTCAGTGAGTAAAGTAAAGAGATTGCAGTTGACTTCCCAAAGATATGTCTGTCTCTTTACAAAGTTTATACATGGAGCGGGGGGAAGGGAATCTGGTATGATCTTCAGCCAAGAAGCCCTGTTTAAGCACATACACAAAAATCATTTTTATAAAAATGACAAAGGCTATACATTGTTAAATCTCATTATTCCTTTTATCATCTTTTCCAGATTATTTCATGATTGTTTCATTTTCTTCCTCTTCCAAATCCAGGCTGGCTACAGTAAACGTCATTCAAGATGTCCAGCAAAGGGAGCAGCACAGATGGCAAAACAGACTTAGCTAATGGTAAGGGGCCAAAATGAAGGAGAAGCTATTTTTGCTATCAGCTGAGGTTCTCTTCCCCTAGAGAGAGTGGAGACTTGGATTTTAGTGGAGGGAGGGAAACCTTTCCTAAGAACGAACCCTTCTTGTATTGTTTTGAGTACAGGAAACTACACAGGAAACACCTTGCACCGTCTGGTACTTTTGCTCCTTCAACTTTTATCTGATTGTTTTTAGAAAATCAGTAATAGAACTGTGCCTCTAAGAGGTCAGATGGTTTGGAATTCTGAAAGGTAGTAACGGTGGATCAAACCTAGGAGATGCTGTTAATAAAGATGGTGGGAACAAAGGAGTGGCTGGGAAGGTGAGGTTCCCTAGTTATGAGAAGTCTCTTTCCATGATAGATCATAGTTTGATAGAGATGTTAGAGGAGAGATGAAATTATAACGTAAAACAACTAGAATTGATCCTGCCGGCCTGCCTTTCTCCCTCCTCCCTCCTTCCCTTCCTTCCACCTTTTGCTGCTGCTACTAAGTGTTAAATCAATGGGTCTAGGGCAGATTTCAAGGCAGGATATCAAGATTCTGATAAGGTTAGCTATTACCTGGGTTATTCTACCAATGCTTCAACTCTGAGCCAACTTCTAAACTAGAGAAATGTCCTTCAAATGGATGATATATTTGGGCAGCACAGCGTCCATCCCTCAGTACTTTGCAAGGCAGGATAATAGGCTAAAGTCTAGTCGATGTGATTGGCAGAGTAATGAAATTGAGGAAGGAAAATGAGATTTTTCAACATGCTGTTTTAGTGCCTCCTTTTTCTTACCACTATTTATTCATCTTCTGTAAAGGAAGGTGATTCAGATTTTTCACTGGACTTAGTTGCAAGACATGGGGTTGTACAGGGGTTTGAGGTGTACAATTGATTTGGAGTTTGGCCATTACCTAGATCAGGGATTGGCAGACAATGGCCTGCAGGCCAAGTCCAGTTTGCCAATGTTTTTATAAAATTTATTGGAACACAGTCATGCCCCATTATTTACATAGTCTTTATGATTGCTTTTGTGCTACAGCAGTGGAGTGGAATAGTTGTGACAGAGATCCATATGGCTACCTGGCTTTTGTCAGAAAAAACTTACCAACCCTTGAGCTAGATCTGGCCATTGACTATAGGGTTCTCTTGCTGAGCTTGTGATATGCTCTGGCCTTTATGTTAATGTGATAGAGCCCCCAAAGTTGATCGTAATTTTAACAATAAATGCTAGGAGTTCTGAAGTTTTATTTTTCCTTCTCCACCTGAAGTGGTAGGTGTAGTACTTTATCTCTTCTCACCACTCCCAATCTTAAATCCAGTTGCATTTAAAAAAACCATACTATTAGAAACAAAAACAAAACAAAGAAAACCATACTATTAATCTTTCTCAGCATATATTTCAGTCTCAACAAATGTGATTCCTCAGAACAAATTGCTGCACTTTTCCTCTTCTTAGCCCATTTGTTTTCACACTGTGTTCTTAGTTGAAGTGCTTTTTGAAGAGAGCTTTGTTTATGTGTCTCCCAACCTTCTATCAGTATTTGAACCTGTTTTCTTTATTGGGTCTTGCCTAAGAGTTCATTGGAAAGTGGTTTTATTGCTGCAGATAGTTTCAGAAATTACTGCTGTAATCCAGATGACTAAGCAATAAGGTGCTTCAGTCTGTCGAATCCTTAAACATCAGTGTAGTATTAGAGTTGAATAGCTCATACCAGAGTCATCCATAGCTGGTCTGCGTTTCCTAACAGCCTTTACTTTTGGCAAAGATAAAATTCGTAGTCATCTAAAGAAAGAAAGCCTTGAGCATTGTTTAAAATTCTCCTTCCCCCATCCTTTCTTCACACCTTGACCTTAGGCTAGAAATTGTGGTCTAGAACATTGCCAAGTGTTTATTGGAATATGATTTGGCGGCTGTTTGATAGCAGAATGCAGTATTTAATTGGAAGGGACTATATCACTCAAAATGACCCAGTTATTTTTTAGCTACCAACATGGCAGACCTAAAGATGATGAACTTTTCTCTCAGGTACCACTATAGTACCCTTCCTTTTTAGCATTTTTATGTAGCTTCCTGATAGAACTTTGTCTCAATAAACAGTTTGTATAACTAAAAATAATATTAAAGTTATTTAATTAATGGAAGTAAGAATACATTTATTAGCAAAAAGTGAGCAAGAACCCACTGAAATGATCACAATTCTCATTTGTCACTTCTACTTCCTTCTGGATTCTTAGCGGACTTTTAGGACATTGGGGAAAGAAACTTTAGGATTTAGGAGGCAGAAAGTAGTAGTGGTGCTTTCTTAGGTGGGAAAAAGTTCAACTCCACATCCACTGTCAGAGTGATTTTAATCAGTTGTTTTCCATCCTTCTCTAAGAAGATGGCTATGCTACCTCTTGTGAGGATGGCTGTTCTTTTTCTTATATTTAGTTAAATTATTTGCTGTAACTAATGGATGCCCATCCAGCAGAACAGAGCCTAAGGTAGTTGTATCAAGCATACTTTCATCCAAATCTGCCAATGCGTTGCCTTTCAAGAATTTATCATAATCTTAGGTTCTGCATTTCTTCACTTCTGTTGAAATACCTTTATTCATGTGTGGCTTTGGTCTTAATCGTTTAAATTTCTTTTCCTTTACAAGATTCCCCCTCAAAAGGTACTCTCTATAAGCATTTGTAATGAAAACTCTTTGAGCAAAGTTGGTTTCTGGGCTTTTTCATATGATAATTTCTTAGACTAAGGAGAGAAAATGCTTCTGATCACTTTTGTATTTCTTCCTTTTTACCTCTCACCTACCCATTTTTCACTTACATGCAGGAAGCCTGTCTAGCAGTCCAGAAGAGATGTCTGGAGCTGAAGAGGGGAGGGAGACATCTTCAGGCATTGAAGTGGAGGCCTCAGACCTCAGCTTGAGCTTGACAGGGGATGATGGTGGCCCCAACCGCACCAGCACGGAAAGTCGAGGCACAGATACAGAGAGCTCAGGTGAAGACAAAGACTCTGACAGCATGGAGGACACTGGCCATTACTCCATCAATGATGAAAATCAAATCCATGATCGCTCAGAAGAAGAGGAGGAGGAAGAGGAGGAGGAAGAAGAGCATCCTCGGCGC
>NW_006443119.1:3603471-3622470 GCF_000325575.1 Pteropus alecto
CCAACCGTGACCAGGACTCATCAGATGATGAGCGGGCCCTGGAGGACTGGGTGTCCTCGGAAACATCAGCCCTTCCCCGACCTCGCTGGCAAGCCCTTCCAGCCCTTCGGGAGCGGGAGCTGGGTTCAAGTGCCCGCTTTGTATATGAGGCTTGTGGTGCAAGAGTATTTGTGCAGCGTTTCCGCCTGCAGCATGGGCTTGAGGGCCATACTGGTTGTGTTAATACTCTGCACTTTAACCAGCGTGGAACTTGGTTGGCCAGTGGCAGCGATGACCTGAAAGTGGTGGTTTGGGACTGGGTGCGGCGGCAGCCGGTACTGGACTTTGAGAGTGGCCACAAAAGCAATGTCTTCCAGGTGAGGCAAGGGAGCCAAATAGCTATTTAGAAAATCAGGCATGAGTTACACAAACCTGAGCTGTTGCCTGGAGTGGTAGCTGATAGTCATAGGAATTAGACATCAGAACTCAGTCCTACCTTGGCTCCCATGATACTCTAGACGAGTTAAATACACTGAAAGACCAATGGCAACCTTTTGTTTTCTTGAGCACAGAGACTGTCAGAAGTCTCATGATAAGTAGGGTGCTTGGAAATCATCAGGAAGGTACTTAACTATACATGTGCCCTGGTAGGAGGCACTTGAGCCAGACTCCTTGGGTTTAAATTCTGGCCCTACTCCTTACTAGCTTTGTGAATTTAGGCAAGTTATTTAACCTCTGTCTTCAATTTATCTATAATATAGGGCTAATAACAGAATTTTAAGGATCAAATAAGTAGAAGCTAAGCATTTAGTACTGTGCTTGGTACTTAATAAACATTTGATAAATGTTAGTTAATGTTGTTATTCTCTAGAGGTTTTACTCATCAGCCCAATAAATCATACTGGTTCTGGCCATTTATTCCTAAGTAAGTTCTCTTTCCTCCCCCAACATCCTCTCTCGTTTTCTTTTCCTTTGTAGTGAATTTGTGTTTGCTTCCTGAATCAAGAGTTTCCTCCTTTTTTTCCTTACTTTTCTCCCCTAGTAGGTAGAGTTCTAGTTCACCTGAGCATTTATTCTATACCTGCTTAACCTTCCAGAGTCAACTAAAATGCTCTCTTACATCAGAGAAGTTTTTTCTTTTCGTCTCCTTTAAATCTTGGAAGGAATTGGACTTTAGCCAATTATGTGAGAGTAGGAAAGCTAAATTTCCAGCTGTTGTGTAACAAAAGGGGGTGAGTTGGGGTTGTCATCACATTTTTTCCTCTCAAAATTCATCTCAATTTCTTGTATGACCTTTTTTTTATTCTTAACAACCAGGCCAAGTTTCTTCCTAACAGTGGTGATTCCACCCTGGCCATGTGTGCCCGTGATGGGCAGGTGCGGGTAGCAGAGTTGTCTGCCACACAGTGCTGCAAGAATACAAAGCGTGTGGCCCAACATAAGGGAGCGTCCCACAAGGTAAGTAAGCCTTTGACTCAAAGGATGTGAAATCCAGTACCTCTGGATCTCAGCCAAGGCCTTCTCCTATCTCTGCTCATTGTGTCCCCTTTGTGTGGTCACCTGCCTCCCTCCTTTCAGTTCTAAGATTTGTAGATTGGAAGGGAAGAAAAGCAACCACCACCCTAAACTTCTCGGAAAACAAGTATTTGAGAGATCTGTAGATCTTACACATGCAGTATTTAGTTGATTATACCTAATCCCTAAGGTGAGCCAGGGGTTTAGTTTGGAGATGCTTGAGGTCTCCTAGGCCTTCCAAACCTTTAAACTTTACTCTGATCATATTTAGAACATCTTATTAACAACTCCAAGGTGCTAGTGGTTGGCTTCTCGTAAGTAAGAACTTCAGCTTTTCTGCTTACAACTCTTAGTGTACAAACAGCACTGTTTTTGGAAGCTCTATATTGACCAGGGAATATAAGCCAAATAGTCACGGTGGCAGTCAGTGAGGAGCTAAGAGCTGTCTAGTTTCAGAGTGGGTACCAAGTTCTTTCATGCCATGGAAAGAGAATGGTCCTCTCTTCTTATAAGCCTAAGTAAATACGTAGTTGGACCTAGAGTATCCTTTTCTAGATGGCTCTGGCAATGTGGAAATTACCTGTTTCTCTGAATCTTAAGCATACCTCCAACCCACTAGGTAACTAATTTTTAGAACTGAGATGTAGGGAATGAAACTTGGGTGCCATTTCTCTTCCCACCTGAGGGTGCGGAGCTGATTTAATTTGAGAATGAGCACTAATGGCTAATGTTTTCCTTTAGTAGCACTGTTTACAACCTTTGGGTACTTAGTTAAAATAGCTAATCAGCTGTCCTTTTGACTTGTATGGAGTAAATAAGCTGTAAGTAATTCACACGGAGCCAGAGAGGGTGAGCTTATTAAATTATCTCCTTTCCTGAGATTTTACAAAGACATTTTTCTAGATGAGACCTTTTTTTTAAATTTTTTTTTTTATTTTTTTACTTTTTGATGAGGCATTTTAAATGCAGCTCTTCCTAAAGATAAATGACCTCTAATTCTAATCTTTAAAAACCTCATCCTTTCCCTTTTTTCTCTTTCAGTTGGCCCTGGAACCAGACTCTCCCTGTACGTTCCTATCTGCAGGTGAAGATGCAGTTGTCTTCACCATTGACCTCAGACAAGATAGACCAGCTTCGTAAGTATAGCAACCATATTTTTACAGAAGTGGATCTCTTGGCCTCAAAAATATTCCACGTGGCCTAGGTAATGCTCAACTTTCTGGTCCATCAGAATGGTCCCTTTGTGCCTGTGATAAGAAGCAGATCAGGGGTTAGGGGAATTCATTACTTCTTTGTTCTTATTTGTCTGTTTGTCAGCAGTGAAGTATTATTCAGTCTACCTTTATTTTTAAAGCAAGGTTCAGTTGTCTTATATGTGGGCTTTAATAACTCTATTCACTTAGGTACAACTTAACTTCTCCACAAGAAGCATATTACTCTACAAAGCAGCTTAGAGATATGGTCCTATGTAGTTATCAGTTCAGTTACCTATAAAATATGTAAACAAGTAAATGATAAATTTTGAACAAAAGTATTGGTAGCTATAGTAGAACTCTATTATATCACAGTTCATTTTTACATGAATTTAAAACTTATGGGATAAATTATATCCCTTTTAGCTGTGTGATATCATAGCATCTTGTTTGGATCCAGGCAGTCGTGGGTGGGTAGGTGGGTTTGTGGGTGGGTGGGTGTGTGTGTCTGTCTGTCTGCATCTGTGTCTCTCTCACGTAAGAGATTCAAATAATAAAATATATGGACAAAATGTAAACGCTCCCTCATGCACACCTCCTCTGTCCCCCACTTTTTGGGCTACTGGTAATCATTGTTAAAATTTTTGAATTTTGTATATTTTTATGTATCTTAATATATGCATTTACACTTTTCCCCATAAATGGAATACTTATGTATACGTATATAAACATGTATGTGTATAGAAACATGCATGTTTCTGCAATTTTCTTTTTTCATGTTAGCATGTATTTTAGAGCTCTTTCTCCATCAGACTGCAAAGGACTACCTCATTTTTAACCATGACATATCTGTTACAGCATTGGCATACTACAGTCTGTTTAACCATGACCTCATTGGTGCATCATCTAGAGTACTTATTGTCTTGTTAGTCTTAAAAATTATAATAACAAATCTTGAATGTCAATACCAGTGTTGAATAAGGGATGCCATTGATTTACGTAGCATACATGTAAAATACAAGTTAATTTAGAGAACATAATCTTAAGACTGATTAATATTAGATATAAGTATAGAAGAAGTTGTCTAGGGAGTGGAAGAACTTAAAAAACTGATTGAATGAAGGAAATGTTCTAGGTTTGCGGAAAGGATATAGTGGTTACTTATATAAACTTTTCTTCAAGAGCATGAGGGTTGAGAGATACTGGGTTTATACTGGAAAGGGAACAGGCTTGGGTGACAAGGGATCTGCCTTCTAGTACTATCCTGCAGTTATTTAGCTTTCAGAAAACCATTTATTCTCTTGAACTGAATGGTGTTATTATCCGTTCTAAAGTTCTATGGTTCTGTGATGATAATGGGACATTAGTGAATTTTCAAGAGGGGAGGGGAAGGGCAAAGATGGGAAAAATGGTAAGAGTTTATTTGGTCTGTTCTGGTAGAGAAAGTTGTGAAACAGAATGAGATCATATTCTGTGGATCAGGGTCTGAGGAAAACTACTGTTAGGCCACAAGGAATTGGGAATCTGGTTCTAGTGATGGGAAGAGCAGATAACTTTGGCAGATTATTGAATTTGGAATGAAATGATGTAGGCAGAAAAATCTGGCTGAGAGATGACCAATGGGACTAGAAACTAAGAGGGGAAACATAGGAGAAACTTACAGTAGGAAGAGGCCCAAATTCTGGATTTGGGAAATAAGAGACAGCCTTCAAAGAGATTTCGTTTTAGGGGTTGTAAAAGTGGTAGAAGGCTAGAATGAAGTGGGAGGACTGAATGTGAAGGTCATGGCCAGAAAATTTAAGCTATCCTAGTGTGTTAAGCTGATGCCTGCCTGACATCTGCTTATCTCAGAGGCATTGTGTGAAGTTGGCATAAGGGAATTTTTCTTTTGTGTATATGATAGCTGAGTCTCTGGAAGCTGGCGAAATTGGCTAACATCTCAGGAAAAAGAGTTGGATTTGGATCTGTGGGTAGATAGTCCTTCAGCTAGTGGAAGCCAGTTTGAGATATTCTTCAAAGGAATCCTTTGGTCTGATCTGTAATTATTTTTCCATTTTTGCTGTAACATACCTGCTCATTAAAAAACTACAAATTTTAAGGCAAAATTTGGTAATTTATTTTATATGGTTTAATATGCTGCCTTCCTCTGCCATGATTAATTATTTTTATAGCCACTCTTACGTGTTCCCTAGAGAGCTCAAGATACTCTGTGCATTTTACATTGGGAGAGAGAATTACTTGTTTTAGGTGAGTACGTTGAGACATGGAAAGATTGAGCTCTTTTTCAGGATTATATGACAGTGGAACAGGTACTTCATAATCAATTCTTACACTTTTTTCATTTTGCTTTCATACTTTTATATTTGTCTGACCCTCTCCAGAAAATCCAAATTGCTGAGGAAATAAGATGGTCTTGTGAAAAGGAGCAGCTTTTGCTCCTACTACTTGTCCCTGTCTAAAACCTGACAGAGCTACCTCTTTTCCATTGCTAGTTGTGTTCCTGAAATTCTTTTTTCGATATTTTCTGCCTATTGTTTTGAGGGGTGTGTGTGTATGTGTGCGTTGTCTGTAATGACATTAATTTTTAATGACTTTTATACACTATTCTTTTGATGGAAGGCTATAGAGATTTTAAAATCAAATAAAATCTCTCCACTTTGCCTAGAGCAGGTCTAGGCTGGAGTGACTGACCATGCAGAGAGGATGCTAAAATTGTTTCTTTACAAGAAACTTGTTGTCATGGTTATATTTCTTTCAGTTTTCATAGCAACCAAAAATGAGCAAAACCTTAGATTAAAAACGAAAGCTAAAGACCAGTTCCTTTTTTTTCCTGTCTTTCCTTTTCCGTAAATTTATTAATCTTTATGATGTCATATTTGACTGGTTGAACACTTAGATCTGGGAAAAGTATTCTTAGTGTTACCCTTAAGCTGGAACAAATTATAGCTGAAAGCCAGAATTTTCTGAAACTCTGGAATTTCATAGTGTTTCCTCAGGGCCCCATGCTCTTCTAAGGACCTCCCCCACCCCCTTTTTTTGTGGTAAACTAGAAGAATAATTTAGAAATTATTTTCCAGCCTTAAGAACAGCTATCTTCATAAGAACTTCCTCTTTTAACTTGTTTCAGATAAGGGAAGTAGAATGCTATTTTCCTTTGAATTGCCCCTGTGCTAGAAAACTATAGCTTGTCATTTCTCTGCATTTTTAACACTAAATTTTAAGTGACATTCTTCTGGAATCTAAGAGATAGACTCTGACCTTAAAGGTCTTTTATGTCCACTCTGTGATTCATCCTCCCCTCACTCCCTGCTCCCAGACGATTGAGAACATGTATTTATAAATGAGGGATGGGAAGATGTGGATAGTATTGTCTGTTTAATGATTGGTTATCATGTTGGACTCCAGCTATACAGACTACTTGAGGAGCTATACTTTCATATACCTTTAACTTATACTTCTTGAGGAACACCAGAAAATGATTTCACTACTTTTTTTTCCATCCCCAAAGTAGTAGTAAATATATGTGAAGGCGGTTTTTGTCTTCCTCCTGTGTTTAGAACAACCATAACCACTTTTTTCTTTTTTTCCAAATGAAAATCTGTTTGGTTTCTTATTAGCCATGTCTGCATTACTCTCTCTGCTCTCACTTGCTGTGACCATCTGGATCTTTTGAAGAATATAACTTTTATGCTTTTCTACTCTTCAAGGAAACTGGTGGTGACAAAAGAGAAGGAGAAGAAAGTGGGACTGTATACAATCTATGTTAATCCTGCTAATACCCACCAGTTTGCAGTAGGTGGACGAGATCAGTTTGTAAGGTGAGTCTGTGGCTCTTTTGTGTCTTTGAGAGTTTGAGACTCTGATGCATTGTGTACTACCAGGTGTCCCTTATGGAAAGGTATGAATTGCCTGTGAATCCATTAACCACCATCTTGAGTTTTTTACCCTTATGAGTTATTCTCCCTAATAGAACAATCTCTGAGGGATAACTTAACATAGAGATTATCAAGTTTTAAAGAAGTTTATTGAATTGACCAAGGTCCCCACATAGCATAAACCCAGGTTTACTAGCAAGTGCTATATTAGTGAATATCTTCTAATACTTTTCAAATATATGCTAACATGCACTAGAAATTTCGAATGTTGGTTTCATGTACAGAAATGAGGTGACTTGGGAGTACTCAGTGTGAACTCAGATTTTTGGCTCCCATTAATTTGAACTATCCGTAGTGATTTTTTTGTTACTGTGAACACTGTGTAACACTGGCTGTTGAGGCTTATCCTAAGGAAAACAGTTTATGGATTTGATCCCCATGTGTACCAGTTTCCTTTTGGTCCTTAGTCACAACTGTATCCCATCCCTATCCAATTGGCTTATTTTTAACTATATTTTTTCTTTTGCTGAGAGATTGTCAGTTTGAAAGGGAGGAGGGAGAGGATCATTAGAGAAATGAATGGCTTTTTGCTTTCCTGATGGTAGGTGAAAAGCATTATCTTTTTAAATGACAGCACATTTTGTACAACTATATTCTGAAATTAATTTTATTTAAAAGAAAGGGGAGAGAAGGTAACGATTTCCCCATAAAGAAGAAGGACAAAGAGCATTAGATACTGAAAAACACAGAATAGTCCATACAGCAAAGTATTAAATATTCAAATTTTTAAAACTAATTTGCTGACTTGCTGAAGTTTATGATGGCTTAGTGACATTTAAGAGCTGTGATTTAGACTTAGTTTAGAGGCGGGGAAAATCTGATTATCAGCTGATGTATATTTGCTGAAGAGTAGTAATTGGTAGTATAGCAGTACTATTTTCTTTTTCTGGTTCATTTAGAACAGCAGTCCCCAACCTTTTTGGCACCAGGGACCAGTGCTCCTATGAGAATCTTAATGCCTGACGATCTGAGGTGGAGCTAAGGTGGTGAAGCTTTGCTCACTAGCTCTCTGCTCACCTCCTGCTGTGTGGCCCAGTTCCTAAGAGGGCACGGATTGGTACTGGTCTTCAGCCCAGGGGTTGGGGACCTCTGATTTAGCAAATGTTTCCTGGATATTCTCTTTATTCAGGATATTAAACAAGGGATTGGTGGAGAATACAAACATATATTGATTCATTTATTAATCTAGCATTTACTGAGCATCTATTGTGTGCTAGATAGGCACTTGGCTAGACGTAGTCTCTGTCTTCAAGGAGCATTCTGGAGAAACATATAAGGACTACAAATATTAAGTAAGTACCCAATATTACTCATCTAGTAAGTGGCAGAGTTAGTATTTGAACTCAGATCAGACTCCTTAAATATGATAGAAACCATTTCACTAAGCTGTTCTTCCACACAGAGGAAGTATTAAAGACAAGATTGAGAAATTCAAATTAGTATTGATATTCAAATGAGAAATTAGTATTTCGGATAGAGGAACAATATGTGTAGAGGTAAGATTACAAGATGTGACATGGTATGTTCAAGGAGCATTGTTTTTGTTTTATAATGTATGAGATCTGTGAGTATTGGTAGGCAGCCATACTAAGGAGTTTAAATTTTATTTAATAGAAAGTACAAAATCACCGAAGAAATTTCATCAAGAAATTTACATAAGATTTTGCATTTTGGTCATAATTCTGGTGACAATATAAGCAACGAAATCAGTTTAGTCATAATTCTGGTGACACTATAAGCAACGAAATCAATATAGCTGCATATAATCTAGGCAAAAATTGGCTAAGCTTGAAGAAAGCAGATACAGTCAAGAAATACATCCAGGTAGTTGAATTGACAGGACAGAAATTAGTTGCATAGGAAAGAAAAGACCTAATTTCTTGTTCGACCACCTCAATTTAGGATATTGCCATTAACAGATTCAGGGGAAGGGGTAGGCTTAGTTTTAGAAGTAGCTTTAGTTTTAGAAGAAAGAGAATGAGTTTACTTCTGGGCATCCTATTACAACATTCATTTGGCACGTAGATATGAATCTAGAGCTCAGAATAAGTGTGGGCTGGAGACAAATTTATGAAACATATGTCTGCATATAGGTGGTAGTTAAATTCCATTGGTAATGGAATTTGATCACCAAAGGAAAGTATTAGAATTCTTTTCCCCACTACTCTTTTGATTCTGTGGTCTCTTTGAGAACATAAGGAGAACTGATCTCTTCTCCCTAGAAAATGCACATAAGCACAGTTTCTGGACATTCACATACTAGTTGGATGCTAGGTTACAATTTCCTTAGATAGAGTCAGTTGAGAAGTTAAGATCAAAAACCTCAGGGGAATGTCAGCATTTAAGGGATGGACCCAGAAAGACAAGCCTATGAACAACAGAGTGGTTGGACATCAAGGAAAGAAAGTGTTTCAGGGAAGGAGTAATGAACAATGTCAGGATGAGAAAGGCCTGAAAAGTATCTTGTTGGCATTGGCAGTTAGGTTACTGATGACTTTAGCCAGAGAAGTTTCAGTGGTGAGTAGGTCAAAGCTAGATGAGAATGGATTAAGAAATGAGTGGGAAGTGAGGAAGTGAAAATATTGAATGTAGATTATGTAATTTGACTGCAAGGGGAAGGACAGAAAAAGCAATAATAGGAAAGGACAGTCAGTAGAAGGAGGATTTTTAGGAAATGGGCAAGGGGAGTGATGAGGAAGAGGTTGAGAATGGACTAATCAAACAAGATCCTTGGAGGGATGAGCAGCTGTGGAGAGATGAGACTCTGAGATTGGAGGAGATTGGTAGATGAGGACAATGATTTGATCTATCTTGCCCTTCACCGTATCTTCAGCACCTAGCATAATACCTGGCACGTAATATGTGTCATAAAAAATTTGAATACATGATTAAAGTTTGGATTTGGAGAGATGAGGGAAAGTTTGATGCTTGATGAAAATGAAAGGAAGAGAGGACTTTTGGGATATAGGTAGTGGTTTATAATAGTTGTGCGGTATGAGAGGGAGAACTGGCCAAATGTTTCAAGAAGAGATTGAAGATCTACTGACATGTAAAGCATGATCTCTTCCCATGAATAATAAGCCCAATTGGGCAGGTAGCATACACACAAAAAACTCTATAATAATGTTATTTCTATGAAAATAAATATCGATATAAAAGCTGAGAGGAGGGCTAACCCATTTTAAATTGATATAAATGAGGCTTGATTATCACTTGAAATGGGAAATACTTGGTTAAAAGAGTTAGGGTTTGGAAAGGGGGAGAGAGAGGAGGACTTTCTGGCTTGGTTGGGGAATGTTCTTTATCTGCCCTGACATCCACCTGACAGCTATTCCTCCCACTACATTGAATTGCATCTTTTTAAGGGATCAGTTTGTAACCTGACATTTTCATTGCTTTTCCACCACAGGATTTATGACCAGAGGAAAATTGATGAGAATGAGAATAATGGAGTACTCAAGAAATTCTGTCCTCATCACCTGGTAAGATTCATGAAGGGTCAGTGGCTCCAGGCTTCCTTGACTCGACCCCAAGGTCGTGCCCAAACTTGTTGGTTTGCTGGGAAGAGCTTGGACATTCAAGTCAGATACCTGGATTTGAATCCTGGCTCTACTACTTAACCAGCTTTGTGATCTTGGGCAGTCACCTCACCTCTGTTGGCCAGTTTTCTTATCGACAAAATAGAGATAATTGCCTTGTTACTGTGATGGTAAGGCCTAAGGAGATAATGTATATATAAAATGGCTAGCACACAGAAGACAACCAACAGAAAGTCGTCTCCCCCCAGAGGTGGTCACGTTTCATCAGTTGTATTCCTTTCTCTGTCTCTCTCTGTCTCTCAGTCTGGGAGAAGATAGAGGGGAATTTGAAGGAAAACCTGTTTCCTGAAGATGGTATAACAAATGGGGGGGGTGGGGCATCAGTCAGTATCTGCTCCTTATTGCAGGTGAACAGTGAGTCCAAAGCAAACATCACCTGTCTTGTGTACAGCCACGACGGCACAGGTACGTGAGCAGGGCCCAGCTCCTAGGCTGGCACGCCCCCTCTGTCTGGGGAGCTGCTGAGCAGTGAGGCATGTGCCCTCCAGTGCTCACTGCTGTGCTTTGGCTCCAAGTGGAGCAGCTGGGGAGTAGTTGCTGATGGTGAGCACATAGCGGGAGGATGCAGCATATGACCCTTGGAGATGCCAGGCACCACTTGCAAGAATGCTGCAGATGAGATTTAGCAGGGCCTGTCCTCAAGTCCAGGCTATTTGCCTAAGCAGGTTCTTAGTCCTTTGACTCATTCCTGAGTTTTGGGTGTGATCTTTCTGAGCATTCTGCTACCCCTGGGTTGGCAGCGTGTTCCTAGTCTACTCTAGACACCTGACTTGCCTGCTATTCCGGTTGTAAGATGGGCGCTATATACCTGGGTATTAAGAGGGGGCACTACTGGCAAGAAGCCCCACCCCAACCCCCAGCTCCTGATCCTAGCTTTTTTCAGCCTTTGCCTTCACTGCTGTGTGCTTGTTCTTGGCAGAGCTCCTGGCCAGTTACAATGATGAAGACATTTATCTCTTCAACTCCTCTCACAGTGATGGGGCCCAGTATGTTAAGAGATATAAGGGCCACAGAAATAATGCCACAGGTGAGGCTGTCTTTCTAGGTTTCTGTAGCCAAGTCTGTTGGCTTGGAGAACCACAGGTTCTCATTCAGGTTTTGCAAATAGGAACTACCTAAAGGAGTATACTGCTTGCCACTGAGGTTGTAGGAGGGGATCCCTAATTGGGCTGGAGTTGCCATGGGCTACTGTGCTAGAGGAGAAGGCTCAGGGGCATCTCTCACCACTGCAATGACATTACTTGGTTTGAGCATAAGGAGACTGATTTTTCAGTTAACTTCAGAATTAAAAGGCTTGTAGGGAGTCTGGGAAAGCCCTCCTCAGTCAGTGGTATTGAACTTCCTAGAACATGGTGAGCTTATACCTCTAGGGAGGAGGAGGAAGTCATTCTTTTGAGTGAGGCAGAGGAGGAGGAATGGTGCAATCCCTTTCCCAAATTTGCAGTGAAGATTGACCTTTTTTTGTTCTGTCTGTGGTTCTTTGCTGTGCAGTGGAGCCACCTGACAATCGTAAAAATACTGATGCCTGGCTCCTATCCCCAGGCATTCTAACTTAATTGATATCGGATACAACCTGATTGGGATGTTTAAACTCTCTATGTAATTCCAGTGTACAGAGAAGTTGGGAAATCACCGCCCTTTGTTGTTGCTACCACTTCTAACAAATGTGTCGTAATTCTGACTTGGAGAGAGCAGTTCATTTCTTTTTTCTCTTAGGCTGGTGAGATTAAGAGGGAAAAACCCATGCTTGGGTCTTAGTACATGGGCAGACTAAAGGAGTATCAGTCTCGTGACTGGTATGGGACTGGACATTGTAGTTGGGACTCCTGGCTTCTCTCACTAATTTCAGAGAGTGGAGCCCTGTTGTTCAGAGTCTTGGTAACAAGCAGAGTTCAGATGCTTCTTAAAGGTAGTTGTGGTGTGTATCCCTCCATCAGTCTCAGGTCAGCTGATGACCCAGGAAGCATTGATAAGGTACCAATGAAGTACACATCCCAAGGATAATCCTAGGGCATAGGACAGTGCTGGCAGAGCTGGGGCAATTCAGGTTGGGAGAGTAAGGCATTAGTGAGGCCTGTGGTTGCTTCCTAGGGTGTAGACTAATGAGACTTAGGCTGTTGCTGAGAGACTGCCAACTTCTTAACCCTTGGAACTCTTTGGGGGAATAGAAATAGTCTCAGGGACTAGTGTGATTCTTGTTATATCTGTCTATTATACATGCATAATCCTTTGATTGTTTTGTGAAAATGAAAGGAATTCTTTGGCTTTTAACTGATTTAGAGTTTATGAATAACTAAGTTCTCTATGAGGTAAATATATATAGGCCTGATGCCAACCCTCATGTGGTTTATTCCCTCATTTATCATTTCAGTAAAAGGCGTCAATTTCTATGGCCCCAAGAGTGAGTTTGTGGTGAGCGGTAGTGACTGCGGGCACATCTTCCTCTGGGAGAAATCATCCTGCCAGATCATTCAGTTCATGGAGGGGGACAAGGGAGGTGTGGTGAGTATGATGTGCCGGGCTGGCTTGCTCCCTACTCTCTTCAGTCATTAAGGTAGGTTTTGGCAGGGCCACTGAATTCCCATTGTGACAATGTAATACCATGTCTTACAGGGCTAGCCAGCTAAGAGGCAGTGTGGTCTGGGGGTGCTAGGTTTTCGATGGGATATTTTCTTCCTTTTCCTTTCTTCTGCCCCTCTAAAGCACAGTTTATTGAGAGGAGAAAGTGATCTTAGGGAAGAACCTGTGGCCTGACTGAGATACCTCTAGGCATGGATCTCCCAAAAGAAAAACATTGGAGTTGAGGGCATACCATCCTACACAGTGCTAAAGCTGTCTCCATGTTTTACGCCTGATGAGCAGCTAAATAGTGATCTTGATTACAAGATTCTGGACCAGCAGATACAAGTTGGAAGGAGCATTGTTCGGAATATTGGGAAAATCAGAATATGGTCTATACATTAGATAACGTGGCATTCAATGTTAAATTTATTTAATGTGATGATAGCATTCTTTTTATGGAGGAGAATATCCTTGTACTTAGGAGATACATATTAAGTAGGATGAAGTAGTGAAGTGTCATGCTTACATTCAAATGGATAAAAACATAATGTATATGAATATACAGGGAGAGAGTAAATATGGCAAAATGTTTTTTTTGTTTGTTTGTTTGTTTTGAGAACGACTGAGTAGCCTGCTGTACAACCCATGATCACATCACAATCTTCCTGTCCTTTGAATTCTACAGACAAACAGGGCACAAAGGAAGCATGAGGATTCTTGAGTTGAGGAGGGAAGCATGGTCAGCTCTTAACATGTATCTGGCTAGCCATGTATATTTTTTCTTTTTTGAGACAAAGCATCAGGCAGGAGTTCAGTAGCTTTCAGAAGATATGACAGAGACAGTTTAGGAGATTGCATTACAGTGATTACCCAAGATAGTCTGGCTGAGACAGCTTAGGCTCTCTTCCTTTTCATCCTTCTAAGCTGTGGGGAGTTGTAAAGAGCCCAGCCATCTCTTGATGAGTTTTATCCAGAGAGTGGTGTTAGAATTTAGAAGGATTTCTTACAATCGAGACCCATTCCTCGTGTGTCTTGCCTTGGTATGAGGCTGAGATTTTCTTTTGGTTTCCTCTAAGTTTCTGGTACCTGTGACCAGAATAGATCCAAAGCTTTTATGGCCTGAGTTTAAGTAGAGAGGACTCTAGAACTTGGAGGTGTATCTCAGTGTTGCCTGCTTCATTTCCTTCTCCTCCATAAGTTCTCGTATCAGCTGCAGTGAACAAACCCAAAACACTGGAGTATTAATGAGAATTCTACAATAGGCATGTAGTCAGAAGGTAGTCAAAAGGGGCCATTAATCCTTTCTTGATCAAACTGTCGTGTTGAATTCTGTTCCAGAGAGATGTAGGGCTGAATGCCCTCCCCCCCCCGGCCAGTACTTGTCCGTTCTCCAAAATCACTTTGCAGGCCAGTTTGTTTTCAGCCTAGCCAGTATTAGGGTTTGATGATTAAACTAGGTGCTCAGGTGGGGAGGGCATCTGCTTGGGATGTGTGGGCCCCAGACCTGAGTTTTAGTAGTCATAAGAGTGAGGGTCTGTACCAAGAGATATAGAGACTGTACCCTGAAGTGAATTTCCTGGCTTATTCTCATGTAAGCTGAGTGGTCTGTGTGATCCTCAGTTGACTTCTTTTGTTGTTTTGTTTTGTCTTAACCTCCCAGCAGTGAGGTCACCAGGCACCAGCCTCAATGCAGACTCACAGCAGTTCTGTATCATAAAGTAGAATATTAGAACTAGAAGGGACCTTAGAGATTGTTGTCTACCTTGCCTAGGTATCTTAACTCTGTTTTTGGCTCAAACACTAGTCGTTTCTTTATTCCCATTCAGGGACAAGGGTGGGAGATGATATCAAGGGACAATTCTTTGTCTCCCAAAAGCACTTTGCTGCTTCATCTTATTCCCTGTATCCCCCAGCCTAGTCCTTTAAGGCCAGAGATCTTTTCTCTGCTCAGGCATTATTGACAGGATAAGTCCTGGCATTCAGACAGGTCTGGTGAAGTGACCAGGTACCCTGGCCCAGAAGCTTTCTGTCGGCTCCCCCTGCAGGCTCCAACTCAGGTACTGTATGTAATTGTAATTTATTGTTGCTCCTTTTGCCATTGGCTTTGTCCTTAATCTTAAGTTCCAAGGATTTTCTTCTCTGTGCTTTTTTGTTTTACTGACTTGTCCAAGCAGAACTAGGTCAGAGTAGAGGAGTAATGGACTTATCAGGAGGTGGATGAGTGAATGCAAGTTTGTGTGTGTAAGTTGTCACATTATCTTTTGGTAATGTTCCTGAGCAATGGAGTTTCTCTCTAGTGCCTCCTCATGCTCCAGATGCTGGAACCTCTTCCACACTGCCTTAAGGAGCCCAATAAAAACTGCATGAGCTGATAATGTGGAGTGAGAGAAGAAGAAGCGGGGAAATGAGGTTTCTACTTTACTCATAGGCTCAGACTTAGCTTCCAGCCTTTTCTCAGCATTTGTTTATTTGTAATATGGAAGACAAAGAAGATTGGAAGTCTGTAGGTCAGTTTTATTTTCCATACTGGCCCAACTTCCCCTCAGCTGCCTTGTGTGCGCAGGCAAGGCAGAGGTGGTTGGTCCAGAGAGAACTGAGCGAGGCTTTTTGCCAAGGGTTGTTTTCTTAGACTATAGGGCAGCTGCAAGGCAGGGTGGAGTGAGGTGAGGAGTGGGTAGAACCACACCTTCCTTTTGGGTGCCTTTCCTGTCTATTCCTCATCTGACTAAGAGACCAAAAATGCTTTAGCAGCCCGATCTGGACTAGCTCTTTCGGTGGGGATGGGAGCTGCCTTGTGCTTGCCCTGCTTTGTTAGGAAGGCTGAAATTTCCAAGTCAGACAGCAGGGGGCATGGAGGCCTTCAGACAGAAGGAAGCTGCTTAAGGCAGAGGCCTGTCCTAATTCATTTCTCCTGCTGAGCGTGGCTGAGATTGAGGCTGTGGGCACCCCAGGAAGCTGCCCTGCTATGCTGTGCCACCTTATAGCTAAGCCTATTGTGCTTTCAGGGCAGGTAGCAGGATGCTGTCCCCTGAGATGTGCAGGGTCCCCAAGCAGATACGAATGTGCCTCTACTGCCCCACTACTCCCCAGCTCAGACTCTTCCCAGCCTGTGCTTTCCTCCAATTCTAGTAAATAGTGCCAAGTGAATGTAATTGTTCTCTGACTCTTCTCTGGGGGCTCAGTGGCAGCTTCTGCTTTCTTTTTTAAAATTTATTTGCCACTTGGTGAAAACCACTGAGATGGTTTTTTTCAGCCTTGGGCAAATTGGAGCTGTGGACTCCATAGTGAATGAGGTCATCTGGACCTCATTGCCTTTTTGTGAAGCTAGCAATAAGCTTGGCCAGTCACCCCTTACCCCTAGGGCTATGTCTGGGGATGAGGCCACTCCTGCCTATATGTAGGAAGTGAGAGATGGGCCTGGTATTATATGCAGTCTGTGTCCAAGGTTTCTTCCACCTCCAGGGTTCTTTGGCCTAGCCTCATAATGGGTGGGCCTACCTTTCCAGCAGCTGCCCAGTTCTTATTGAAGATAGTGGTTTGGCTCAAGGTGAGTAGAGGTTTTTAAACCGTGCTCCCACATACCTCAGCCTGTGCTTTCCCTTCCTCCCAATCAGGTAAACTGTCTTGAGCCCCACCCTCACCTGCCTGTGTTGGCAACCAGCGGCCTAGACCATGATGTCAAGATCTGGGCACCGACAGCTGAAGCTTCCACTGAGCTTACAGGTTTAAAGGATGTAAGTAGCTGACTGCAAGTGTTCTTTTTCTTTATTTGCATACTGTTATGAGTCTTCATTGTCACAAGAGAGAATGACTTGCTGCCCAGTTCTTTTAAGGCACTGATCTAACATCCTCTCCCCCACACTTCTAGGAAGTCCTAGTCCAGGGGGCAGCTTCGAAGTGCTCCTAATTCGTGCTAAAGTGGGGATAGGGGGCATTTTTAGGAAAACTCATTCTATTTTAAAGCTGCCTACCTTCTCAGTGGATGAGCCTGTGGCATCATTTCCTAAATTAGCTCCACATCGGCTTAACAGTTCCTAAGGGAAGTTTTTATTGGGATAGAACACCAGCCTTTTCTGATCAGGTCCAGGGTCCCTATTCATTACCTATTCACCACATCCCCAACCCTTTTTGGTTCTAGGTGATTAAGAAGAACAAGCGAGAGCGGGATGAAGATAGCTTGCACCACACTGACTTGTTCGATAGCCACATGCTCTGGTTCCTCATGCATCACCTGAGACAGAGACGCCACCACCGGGTAAGCTGGAGTGTAGGAAGTAAACTCCCAAGTTCCAGTGCATACTTAAAGAGGAATCAAGTGGTCTTGGTTGGGTTTCCTATCCATTGTCCTCCATCCCCATCAGAGCCTTTTGTAGCCTTAGAAGAGCCACCAGCAGAAATGGGTGGTATCTGTTTTGTTCTGTGTGACCATGCATTCACAGTGCTGCCTTCATAAAGGCCAAGGTCATGAGGGCGGGGAAGGAGTTGAAAAGGATTAAGTTTCAGGGTGACCCTTCTGTTTTTCCTTTCATGCTAGAAGAGGTCTAGGGCAGAGAGGTTAGCAAACCATGGCAGTTTGTTGGCTGCCTGTTTTTATAAATAAAGTTTTATTGGAACACAGCCACACCCATTCATTTATGTATGGTCTGGCTGCTTTCACACTATAACAGCAGAGTATTTGTGACAGAGATATGGCCCATGAGTCTAAAATATTTACTCTCTGGCCCCTTAAGAAAACTTCTGCTGACCCTTGGCCTAGAGCATCTGAATTATAGCTAAAGCACTCAACAGGCTTATCCTCGTTCCAGGGAAGTTACTAACAATCCTTTCCCATTTTACAGCGCTGGCGAGAACCTGGGGTTGGGGCCACAGATGCAGACTCGGATGAGTCTCCCAGCTCCTCAGACACATCAGACGAGGAGGAGGGCCCTGACCGGGTGCAGTGCATGCCGTCCTGAAGCCTCGTACCCAGGAGGGGCGGGCTGGGGCTGCCAACCCGATCCTGCCTGGGAACCCTTTCCTGTCCCAGGCCCTTACATTCAGCAGAAATGCACTTTGGACTTTTTGCTTTAGATAAAAGAAAGACATCCCAGGAGAAGGACAAACTGGAGAGGAGTGAATCTACAGAGAGTACCGAGGAGTGGGGTTGAGCCCTGGAGTGGGGTTCCATGGAAAGGTCCATAGGACTGAGCAGAAATGGCCTCTCCCAACGCCTTTTTTTGGGAGGGAGCGGGTTGCCTATCTTGTTAACTGCTTTGGGATAGGGAATGGGGTTTCCTTTTCTTTAATCTCTCTTGTTTCTTGGGTGGGGGTTGGGAATATAACTGGCTGTTCAGTACCAAGGGGCCAGAGTGAGGGTGGTAGAAGTGCCACTGTCTCTTTGGTTTAGGTTTTTTGACTTTTTTTTCCTTTATTTTTAAAAAAAATCTATGACAGTTTTATTAATCTTCCTCCCCACCCCCCGCCCTAGCAACCCCATCCCAGGATCCTGTTTTCCTGGGAAGTCCTGAAAGCCCCTAACTATCCCACACTCTTCACTTTCTTTTCCACCCCATTCATTCTCTGTACTTACCACAGTGTTTTGCACTTGATTATGTATCCTTTACTCTCTTCTCTTCATCCCATCACCCCCTAAATATGTCTGGTGAGAGAAATCGGGGGCAAGTGGGAGGAGGGGCAGAAGTGGAGGAAGAATAGGAAGGATGTTACCTCTTCTGTTACTTAAAAAAAAAGTTTGATGGCAGCAATCTCCCCATCCCTATCACTGTTAGAGGCCTAATTTTATATCTATAAATATATTAAAAAGCAAGTCAAACTTGGCTGTATGATGTTAAAATTACTGTCAAAGTTTAAATACCTATATATTCTCAATGACTACAATAAAAGGACTTAAAGGAGAGAGTGAAAATAATGATGTGGACGTGACACCTGGGGTCAATGTACCCTCTCTGTATGGCCATTAGAGGTTGGGGTTTACTCCTTAGGTTTTAGGAGGCTCAAGAATGGAAGGATCCTCAACTTTGCCCTTCCTTCCTTTCTTGCCATGGTTTCAGGGTTCGGGAAATGGGAAATTGCTTTCAGCTCTTTGCCTCAGATCTACCTCTCCTTAAGTCTTGTGGATGTTCCCAGGAAGGTTCTTCTAACCAGAAACTGGCTTGTCTTTAAAGCTTGACCGAACTTTGACTTCAGGAAAGATCTTGCCACTGCAGGCTATCTCTT
>NW_006443119.1:3625282-3636681 GCF_000325575.1 Pteropus alecto
AAGAATAGTGAGGATGTTCCCTCTTCTGTTACTTAAAAAAAAAGTTTGATGGCAGCAAATCTCCCCACCCTATCACTGTTAGAGGCCTAATTTTATATCTATAAATATATTAAAAAGCAAGTCAAACTTGGCTGTATGATGTTAAAATTACTGTCAAAGTTTAAATACCTATATATTCTCAATGACTACAATAAAAGGACTTAAAGGAGAGAGTGAAAATAATGATGTGGACGTGACACCTGGGGTCAATGTACCCTCTCTGTATGGCCATTAGAGGTTGGGGTTTACTCCTTAGGTTTTAGGAGGCTCAAGAATGGAAGGATCCTCAACTTTGCCCTTCCTTCCTTTCTTGCCATGGTTTCAGGGTTCGGGAAATGGGAAATTGCTTTCAGCTCTTTGCCTCAGATCTACCTCTCCTTAAGTCTTGTGGATGTTCCCAGGAAGGTTCTTCTAACCAGAAACTGGCTTGTCTTTAAAGCTTGACCGAACTTTGACTTCAGGAAAGATCTTGCCACTGCAGGCTATCTCTTTTAATATAGTGTGTGACAGAAAACACTCACTCTGAACCTTTAGCCGCTTGATTCTTTACGCCATCCAACCCCATACCAGCTTCCTTCCTAATAATAGAAGAGTATATATAGGAGACGACCTGTCGGATTTGACTTTATACCTTTTCCATCTCTTAATATCTAAGGATTGATTAAGATAGCTGGGCCTTGGACACCTGTCTTATCACTGATCACTGAATATGAAAGTCTCAAATGAATTCTTGCCCTTAAATGCTTTTGCTATTTCTTTGCGCCCCAATCAGGAATGCTGCATTCTAGGACAGTCAGATTCTATTAGAACAGGCAAGGTAGGAAGGGAAGAGTAAAAGGACGGGATTCCCTGACACATCTTCTTCCTGCCCCTTTTCCTAGCAGCTTTCATACCATATGTTAGCTGCTGTAGTTCCTTTCTGAGGTGGGGAATGTGGCATCCGAATGGTCTGTGCTCCTATTGCAAATGGGGTGATGGAATGGGCTAAAAACCATGCACTCTGGAATTTGTTGTATATTTTCTTTTAGTAAAGCTTCCCACCCACCCACCCCCGACTGCTGCTCTGTGTGATATGTAAGCCATTCACTTGTGATGGGCTAATTTTGCTCCTTCTAACATAGGTACCTGGCTCTGCCCTTATTGTGGTGTTAGGAAGCCCAGTCTGAGATAGCCATGTTTCCAGTCTTGGACTCCAACTGGAGACTGCTACATGTGGAATAGGCCCCATAGCTCAGTGATATATAGAAGATCGGGGACTGGAAAGGTACTATTAGGAGTATTTTCCTGGCTTCTCTTCAGGCTGTAGTGAGGGATTTGGAGGTAAATATTGCTCCCCCGACCCCTTCCTAGTTATCCAAAATCCTGATCATAAAAATTCTAGAATAAGTCAGGTACATTTACAGTCAATCACCTTTATTCCAGGGTTAGAACAAGGCCGTGCACATCACACGCAGGAGCACAGGACGGAGCAGTCTCACAGCAGTACAGGGGTGGGAGGGCAGATTAGTCTTTTTAGATTATTTTGCCTTACAGAGAAATTACTAGACTGCTAAAAATGACTCTGTCTTCCTTCTCCCATCTCATCCTCTCCTCTCTTCAAAGGAAGGCTCCCTATTCTCATTCATGTTCTCTCTCTCTCTTGCTCTTTCATATCCTGACTGGAAAGACAATTCATTTCCCCCTCCCAATTCTATAAGTATCTCTCCTTGAGGGAGAAGCCAGACAGGGTTGGGGGAACTTGGGGAGGTCCTTTAAGGCAAAACTGGAGAACTCGAGGTGCATGTGTTAAGGCAGGTGTCCGCAGCAGTGGCCAGAGGGGACAGACAGGCTGGGCTAGGGTAGGAGTAGAGGGTGCTCTCCAACCAGTCTGGCTTCTTCCTTCTTCCATCAACCAGCCCTCCCCTCCGACTAGAGTTTTGCTCCCACATCCTAAAAGCCCCTAACTTGAACTTTCTCTGAATAGTGTCTTGAGATTGCATGTGAATTTAAAGTTTAAAAGTTTTCTTTTTGTTTTGACTATGTAGCAATTTGACTCTGCCACTGTGGCATTCCCCCTCCCACCTCCACCCTGGCCTGGACAATAAGTTAATGCTAGACACCACAAAAAAGGGCAGACATGGCAGTGCGGGTTTAATATACATATATGTAGAATATATATGTACACACAGTTAGCACGGTCAGGATAGGGAAGGGCATCCTGGAACAGGCAGGAGGCTGGGGTCACTGTACTCTAGCGATCTGTCTCAGAGGCGATCACAAGCCCAAGTCGCCAGAGTATTGGGAGAGTGTTATCAAGTCCCCTACTGGATTGAGCTGGGGATCGGTGCAAAGGAAACACTAGTTAACTTCTTCCCTTCTTTCGAGCTTGCAGTGTTCTAGACCAGGGAGGAAGGGAAGGTTGCCTACAAAACCACACCAGGACCCTGTAGATGGGGGCAGAATTGGAGTTAAATCCTAGGAATCTCATTCCCCAACCTCCCTAGGTCAGTATGTGCAACAGTCTGAGTAGGAATAAAGGAGTGGAAAAGGGGCTCCCTCTCTGTCCCTCAGCCCCAGCTTGCTAAGTGGGGCATTCTCTCAGCAGTCTCTCCAGGGCAGAGGTGGGCGGAGGGTTACCTAAAGATGGGTGCTCAGTGGAGTTTGAACTTTGGGGCCAGGAAAGAATCCAGTGGTCTTCTGTCATTAGATCCCTGGCTTATACCCAGCCTAGGCCCCTAAGAGGGGTACAGTGTGGGTTACCGACAGTGAACTCTGGCTTTTCTTTGCTCCTCCCCGGTGGCGGTTGGGTAGCCTCTTCACCTTCCCTCCCACTGCTCTTTGTTAGATCCACTTACCTCTCCTGTACCTCACCCCCACCTCAGCTGCTCAGTGTAGGAAAATGCAGGTCCTTTCTGCTCCTACACTTGAGAGATGTTGGGGAGAGTGGAGGAAGGGGCAATAGGAGGAATATGCCCATTTCTGTATGCATAGAAGTAGCCCCTACCTCCCCCTAGAGTGGGGAAACAGTCCCCCCAAGCCTCTGACCCCCAGCCCCTCACGAGGAAGAGGAGCTAAATGAGCTAGACATGTAGACAGACAGCCAGAGCGTGCGCACACGCACACACACGCGCACAGTAAGGGGGTTAGGACCAGGTTAGTAGGTGGGTAGATTTAGGGGGGAGGGTTGCCCTTGCCCCCTTCCCTGCAGGATGGGAGAAGGGAGTGGTCCAATGAAGGTCCGACCTTCCTCCTCTTCCTCCCCCTTGCTCAGGCTTTCTTCGGTGGAGGAGCCAATTTGATGATCTCTTCCTCAGAGGGCTGCCGGATAATGTCTGGGGGCAAAAAGGATGTGTCCAGGGACAGAAGTTGAAGATACCAGGCAGGCCCACTGAACATCAGCGTTCATGCTCCCAGAATTCAAGCACTACAAGGATCATCCCTGGGAGGGGGCAGAGGTGCGCAGTAAAGGCATGGCCTCTTACCTTTGTACTTCTTGGCACTGGGGATACGGGTTAGCTTGGTGTCCAGCTCATCCTCCTCGGAGATCTTCAGAACACGGGTTCTGTAGTCAACCACCATAGTAAGCAGGTCAGGACGGCGAGAGATCTCAAAGATGTGCTCAATGTAGGAGAGGTGGTCTGGAGCAAGGCGGGAGACTGATGGTCAGAGCGAAGCTGCAGAGGTCAGCTTCCCCCATTCTCCCAAACCAGGCTTTTGGAACCAAGGCTGAGTTGCCCGCATTGGTTATTGGGGCAACACTGGAAGAAGAGAGCCTACTAAGCCAAGAAAAGAATGTTACGACATCAAAAAACAGTACAGAGGACTGTTCCATGAAGGGCAGACCATCGATCAGTGGTTTCTAGATTATGGGGTTAGCATGAGGTTTAGCAACCCTTCCTGCTAAATCTACCCAATTCTGACATTGGGGGCAAGGCAGAATTAGAATTAACTGGACTTCAAAATATCCACCTCACCCACCCTGTCCCTCTTCTACTTTTCCTCCAAGTAAGTATTAGAATTTCCTGATAGCACAGGTGGGACTTGGAGTGGTGGAATCTCTAGGCAACCTGGAGAGCTGCTGGGCCTGGTGAGAAAGGTAATTACATATCGGAGAAGGCACGGCCATGATCACAGGATGATCTCCATTGCTTGACCAGTTCTAGGAGATTGCAGGTACCCTTGGACCTTCTTCCCTGGCCTCTCTCTGACTGCTGCAGTAGTCTTCACCTCAGCCTTCCTCCCTGTTATAGTCAGATTCATGTCTCTGAAGGAACCTCTGGTCACTTCACCTATCAAATATCCTATCATGCAAGGCCCTTCATAGCAAGCCTTAAGTTACCTTTCTAGGCACTTCTAAACATACCCTGTGCTCCAGCAAGCTAGGCAGGACCTCTTGCTTTTCCGAAGACGCCAGGTACTCCTCCACCTCTGTGACTGTGGTCCTTGGCTGGGCATGCCCTTCTTTGGATCCTGCCTCTGAAATCTCACTTGCCTTTTAGGCCATTTTACATACCAATTCTTCCATAAAGCCCCTCCCACAGCAGTGGTCTCTAAAAGTGAATAAGAAAACCTTCCAACTTGTGGTTTTATTTTAAATCTATCACTTTTAACTTCTACTTTAGTGTTTTATTATATATGTGCTAATAGCACAATCATATCTGAATAACATTTTTTACCGACAAGTGACACATTGAAGAATGTAAAGACCACGGCCCTAGAGCCCCTCCAGTGGTTAGAGCATCCCTCTTCTCCTGCCTTGTTGAAGAGGAGTGCATGTTGTAGGTACAGGAGCTCTGAGCTCATTCCTATTTGCTGAATGCACTGAGCCCTGACAATGGTTGCTGGCAGGATGCCTTTGTTCTCCCCCACCTTTGTCCAGCTTGTTGTGGCTCTCCAGGAAGCTAAACCAAGCACTGCCTGTTGTGATCTCCTCACTCTTCTCACTGGGGATGTCCTCCTTGCAGGCTGATTTGAGCTGCTCCAGATCTTCAAGAGTGATGTTGTTGGTCAGATCCTGGAGGAGGGTCCCGTACTCGGCCATGACTGGGGTTAAGAGGAACAGAGGGAGAGGAGACTGAGCTTGAGGTTTGGGATCTGGTTCACTCACTGGCACTTCCTACCCCCTACGCTACCAGGCAAGTGCCTATAACATGCCAGTTGGGGAGGGCCAGTGCTAGAAGGAGAAAAGACTGAAGGGAGGTGGGAGTAGGAAGGAAGATATTTGGAAGCTAGGGACCAGGCTGGAGCCTAGAGTGACAAGTCACACCTCCTTCCCCCATCATTTTCCTTCATCTCCCCCCCGCACCACACACACCGCCATAGTAACCCTGGCAACAACTTTCCTGACTGAGGAGGCAGTTACCATAACAACCAGCTCCAGACTTTCTCACCCACTGCCTCCAAGTTCCCCCCAGAATTGCCTCACCCACCTGCAACGCCCCACCATCAAAAAAAAAAAAAAAAAAAAAAAATCTCCATGTCTTCCATACAATGTGATTAAATTTAAAAAAATAAGTAAGTTATACATGAGTATGTATTTTGTCTTGGATGTTTGTCAGAGAAACTAAACGCCCCCCAAAAAAAAAAAAAAAAAAAAAAAAAAAAAACCACTCCAAAACAACCACAGGGAGAGGCTTGCTGTGGCAGTGAGAAGCTAAAAAGAGGGGGCTAGAGGGGATTGATTAGATCTCATGTGTTCTAGCTTCCATTCTTCCACAGAAGCAAAGGGGTCTCACTTCAACTCCCCTCCACCCCATGAATGACTAATTCTGGATGGATGCCTAGTTGCTTGGTCTAATGGCCCCCTGGCCCCTCTATGCTCAGCCTTGTATTCAGTCCTGTGGCAGTGAGAAGCTAAAAAGAGGGGGCTAGAGGGGATTGATTAGATCTCATGTGTTCTAGCTTCCATTCTTCCACAGAAGCAAAGGGGTCTCACTTCAACTCCCCTCCACCCCATGAATGACTAATTCTGGATGGATGCCTAGTTGCTTGGTCTAATGGCCCCCTGGCCCCTCTATGCTCAGCCTTGTATTCAGTCATTAGGGCTCAGGGGTGAGGGCAAGGAGTGGCGAAAGCAATGAGCCACCCCCACCTTTGCGAAGCCCATTTTCTCCCTTGATTGCTGCTGGGCCTCCACACAGCCCTCTCTCCTAGCCTTTGTGCTGTGCTTGCAGCCCCCGCGCCCAAGAATACCAAGCGGCTGCCTCTGGCCCCCTGCCCAGTTCCCAGACTGGCTGGGTGGCAGGGGTTTTGATACAGCTTTGGGAGAGTCTGGCAGGATAGGGGCTGCCACTCCTGCTTGCATCAACATCTGGCTGGCACTACCCTCAGCATGACCTCCCAAACGGGGCTGAGCAAGGCTAGATCTCACCTAGGTCTTTTCCCTACCCCTCTTTCATGAAGATCCTTGGGTGAAAGGTAGAGAACATTCAAGGCCCTCCTTCCTCTCACTACGGGAAGAACTGTGGCTAAGACAGGAAGGTCAGACCTTAGAATGAAATTTCTGGATTTGATAAAATGTGAAACTCTAGTGGTGAGTTTAAAAAGGGGGCTTTTTTTTCTCACAATGAGTATTTTGTAATCAGAAAAGTAAAGCATTTTAAAAAGTAAATTGTTATAAACACTCTGATTAGACCAAGGGGTGAGACAAGGAGCTAGATGACCTTGTACTTAACTGAGACTGCCCACAAATCATCCCAACAATGGGCTGAGAATGGGGCAGATAGAAGGAGGCTGGTTGACACCCCCGTTTCCTTTATTTCTGGCCTATAAGCAGGGAAACTGAGGCAGAGAAGCATGGTATAATAAGAGGCATGGAACCAGAAGTCCCCATTCCCAGCCCCCTACTAGGACCAGAACAAAGACGCTTCCCTTGGTGGCAGGCACTGTGACACAAACAATGAGCCAGGCAGCAGGGCCAGCACGACCCCCACAAGAAACAGGCACTTACAGACACGCTCACTTGCACATCCAGGTGCAAACAAGGGCCCAGCGGTGGCCCCGCCAGGCTGGCCCAGGAACAATGCTCTCTGACTGTCAGCACCAGGAACCGTCTCTGCCTTGAAATCTAGGTCACAGCAGCAGGCTCTGGAGCCCAGCTGCCCCCTCCACTGATAATCCGAGGACAGAAAGGGGCAGTGCAGAGAGGAGGACAATAATGGAGGCGGGAGTATGAGAAGCACTGAAAAGGAAAGGACAGCACTGGAAGGAGGCAAGATGCCTCCGTGAAGACCCAGCCCCAATGAAAGAGACCCTAGGACCAAGTCCTCAGCTGGAAAATGGGACAGAATTTAGGGTTATTCTGCCCTGCTTTCATATGAAAGAGTTTGTAAAAGGACAGATCTAGTGGGTGGGGAGGAGAGAGTGAGAGGGAAGGAAGGGTGGGGAGAGAGAGAGAGAGAATGTGTGTGTGTATCTCCTGGGAGGAGTTATGATTTAGGGCTCTGAATCTAAAACAGATTTACAGGGGAGGTGGGAGGGAAGGGATTAATACGTGTGAGACTCACCCACACAGGCTGGGGGGTGGTGCGTAGGAGCTTTCTAAGAGTGAAACAGATACAAGGAGGCCTCTAAAAGGGAGGGTGGGCATGTTAAAGTGGCAGGGAGAAGGAAGCATGTGCTAGGGTTCCACTGATGCTCACCCCTGGGTGTGGGCACAGGCATGGGAGGAGGCAAGGCTTGTTCAGTGGGTGTGTGGGTATACTAGCAATGGATGTGTGTGTGCTAGCACTGGGTAACGTGTGGCTGTGAGTGTATGCAGTCTGTGTGTATGTGTCTGAACCAGCTGAGAATATGTGTAAGAAGGTAGATAACCACAGGTTCACAAGGAAGGGTGAGGGGATCCTATGGAATTGAGGAAGAGCTGGGGTTGAGAGAGGGAAATAGGCTGCAAATGAGGAATGGAGGAGGGGGGCAGGGAGCAGAGTCCAGGAGAAGGCTACCACCTCAACTCAGTGGTTACCGTGGCAACCTCTGTTCTGGGTGCTCCCACCTCAGTCCTTGGGACGATATCACTGGAAGGGAGGGTGTGGGGAGTTGTAAGAAAGGAGAGAAAGCAAGGGTAAGGCCTTTGAAGGAGCATGTACAGGCCCCTGGGTTGCCTCCCTCCCCAGAGAGCCCATTTGCCCAGGCTTTGGTGAGGCAGCAGAGGAAAGAGCAGGACAGTTCTGGGGGAATTTTGGGGGTACAAGGAGGTGGAATCTCCTTACATAGCTCTCAAGTCTCGCTGATCATGGTTCCAGGAATGTTCTGGCCATGCTGGGGCTTGACAGAAGTTTGGCTCCTTCACCCTCCATGTCACTTTCCTCACTGAGAATCAGATTCCCTGGGGCCTATGGAGCAGTCTCCAGCCCTCCTAGCTCTGAAGAGTCCTCCTGATCTCTAGAGCAGTGCAGAGGCTGCCCATGGAAACACCAGGCAGCCTGGGTGGAGGCCATTCCTGGGACAGGATACCAGGGCAGGAACCGGGAACCGGAGCTGAGGCTGCCAGGAAGTCAGCCCCTTCCCTCCCAGATCATTCTGTTCTCTGCTCGCGTGGCTTCCTATACCTTCCTTCCTTCCTTCCTTCCTTCCTTCCTTCCTTCCTCCCTTTCCTTCCTACAGGGCCCCAGGTGAAGCCCTTTCAAAGGTCCAACCAACTTAGGACATTGAGGCAGAGGGGCATGGCGTAAAGACCATTATACACTAGGCTGTAGGGGAGGAGTTGGGAGTATGATAGGTGCTCCGTGGGCACTGGGGGAGGAAAGAGCAGACCCTGGGGGGCACTCTGAGAAGCCTAGTAAAATGGGATACTCACCTGTGGAGGAGGTGGCATCACCAAAGTATTTGTGTATTTTGACATTAATTCATGATTATCCCCTCTCACTAGCATTTGCTTCCAAATCTTCAATATATTTAAGAAAGCCTGAGGATTAGGAGCTGCTCCCCACCCCCACCCTCCACATCTGCTGCAGCTGCCATCAGCTATGGAGAGGGCCTATCCCACACAGCTGCAAGGGCCTGGAGATCCCCGCAGTGGGCAGCAGTGGGCAGGAGGGGGCTTGTGGGCACTCAAGTCTGTCAGTCCTGTGTGTGTATGTGTTGTGAGGTGGGGCAGTGGTAATCAAAGAGAAGCAGAGGGGTGGGAAGGGAGAACACAGGCTTCTATTTTAAATTTTATCTGGGCCCGAAATTCAAGCAGTCCTGTAGTTCATCCCTAATTATTCCATTAATATGATACTCAACTGACTTCTTCCCTTAGCTTCTATTCAGCTTTTTTTCTTTTTTTGAAAGTGGGGGTGGGGGGGTGGTCTTTATTCCTGCAACCAAGAAAAATAAGGCTCTAAGATTCTACAGTCAGTGAGAGTGAGGGGAAGCAGGATACCTGAGTCTCAGGATGTTCAGTTCAGTCCAAGAAGCAAAATGGGTCATCCTTGGGCACAGGGACAATGCAAAGCCCTTAGTCTAAGAGAAGAAAGACCAGACCAAGATGGGGCCATCAAGAGATACTTAGCATTGGACCAGGCAGGACAGAGGGGCCACCTGATGGTGAGGAGCGGGTGGAGCCTGTGCTGTTCTCCCCTTATCTGGTAGTGTGTCTCCCTACTCCTGTTTCTCTTCTGTCTCTTCCTCAACCATTTCCTCTCTCCCTAGTCTCTCAGTCTCTTCCTCCTTTCCTTTCAATGGGCTTTCATCCTACCTCACTTGGTGGTAGTCATGGATACTGAGGACTCCTGGGTTCTGTGACTCAGTGTCCGCATCTGAACACCAGCCTGTTAGGAAGGAGTGAGCTTGCCTGCTGTAGAGAAAGTCTGTGAGGAGGAGCCTGGATTGGCTGGCTGCATACAAGTTGGTGATGTCCCCATTGCACTGTGTGTGTGAGAGACTGAGGGGATGGCATGGCAGGTCATGACTCTGCGGCTCTCCATGCCTGATAATACATTACCCTTGATGGACACAGGTGTCATGGAAGTGAGGACGTAGGCAACAGGGGCAATTGGCAGCCTAGGGCATCTCTGGCAATTTCCCCAATACAGTGTTTAACCACAAAGGGAAAAGCAATTAAAGCTAATCGCTCTGACAGCCTAGGGGCAGACACTGCAGTAGAGAAAACACACAGATTCAGCATGTTTCCCCTTAACTCCCTGTGGCCTCACTCCCATCCCGCTTCCCGTCCTCTCTGCTTTCTGACCCTCTGTTGTCCATTCCCCAGCACTCATCCCATTCCTCTGACCAGCTCTGTCTTTCACTTCCTCTCCCTATTTCCTGATTGTATCTCTGTCCCTCTCACACACATTCCCCTCATTCTCTCTGACTTGGGCTCCATCCTTGGCTGACTCATACTCATTCTTTCTTTTTCTCCCTCTCCTTTGCTTCTACTCCTCCCCTCCTCCATCCGCTGGCCACTCTGATGCCCAGAAACCAGCCACTCCCAGCAACCTAAGCTCTAACTGGACCCAGCAAGACTGGCCAGCAGCAGGCCCTACTCTCCCTGCTCACCCAGTTTCACAGCACCAGGCTCACTCACACTCACCATCCCGTCTCCCTGTCCTGAAGTGAGACCAGGATTCTCTCCCATCTTTCCCCCAATGTTTTAAAGAGAGGCAATCTGGGAGAAGATGCCCAGAAAATTAGGGTGGACTTGCGGACAATGGCCCCCATTCTGCTGTCCTGTTAAGATTGATGTTCTTCCAGGAGACTTGCGAGTGGGGTGAGGTGGGGGTAGGATGTGTATGTAGTGCAGGGACGTTTGTGATCTGCTGTGTGCAAGGAGTCACATGGGTGTGTGTCACCGTGTGTGCTGGCGTGTCTCTTGTTGGTGTGTGTCCCTGTCAGTTTTGACAAAGATTATATGAAATTAATTAGGGGTTTTACGTTAGCTACTTCAGTTCTCTACACCCCCAGCTCCTTCCTTCCCTCCGGACACGCTGTCGCCAATCCCACCTCTTCCCAGGTGCAGAGGGGGCAGGGTGGGGGCTCATGGTGCCAGCGGCGCTGCCAGAGGGCTGAAGCGGACTGGGACAGGAGAGAGGCCACCCCCGAGACAAGTCCGCAGCCAGAGGAGGGGAGGCGGTGGGAGCTGGCTGCCAAGCCGGCTGGGCGGGAAGCAGGCCCGTCCGACTCCCAAAGCTGGCCAGCGGGGACTGGTTGGCCGGAGCCGCGTCGCCTCTGGCACATGCTCCGGGCGCCCCGCCGGGGTCGAAGCCGGGGGGCCTGACCCCGCGGACCCGCCCGGGGCCCCACGCTCCCCGCCTGCCCGGGCGTCCCGACACACACCCCTCCAAACCAGACGCGAAATCGGCTCCCTCCCCGCGACTCGCCCCTGTGCGCCCTCTCACCGCCTCGGGGCTGAGTGCGCAGGGCACGGGCACTCCGGCGTCCCCGGTTTCTGAGCAGCGTCCGGA
>NW_006443119.1:3636705-3644588 GCF_000325575.1 Pteropus alecto
CGGAGCCGCGCGCACCCCCCCCCCCGCCCCCCCCTGCCGCGCCGCTTCCGCCCGCGGAGCCCAAGCCGGAGCCCAGCGCCGCCTCGCCCCACCCGGCTGGCCGTGACGTCAGAGCCGGGGAGGGGCGGGGAGCAGCGGGGGGAGGGGGGACCGAGGGGCTGGGATTCTGGAAGACTCCTGGGAGGGGGATGCTACCTTTTCCCCTGAACCTCGGAATCCAAATCTCAAATTTCTTTCTCAACAGGACACCCTCCTCCCATGACGACCTTCTATGACCACAATGGCTAGGACCCAGGAGGGCGCAGAACAAGTTATGGTCCAGGGGTTTGGAAGGCCTTTGGCCTCTGGGTCCTCTTAGCTGTCTGATTTGGTATTTGGAAAAACCTCTTTTCCCCACTTATGGGTCAGGGGTAATGACCGCTCAGACTATCCACGTTGGAGGGTGGGAGTGGAGGTAGGGGTGGGGGCCAGAAGCAACACTGGAGCCTTCTTCGCTGGACCTGGAGCCACAGAGCTCCCTCTAGGATGAAGCCAGCTGTCCCCCTTGTGTTCTTCTCATCTTTCCCAAATATACCACCCTACCGCCTTCCCCCCACCATGATGTCATTTTATTTTCTGGGGAGAAAAAGAGCAGCAGTGAGCTCAGTATGCAAATATAGACAACTTGCAAGGCCACACTTAGCTCTGTCTCCTAGCTCTGCCCCTCTGCCAGGCCTGGTATGACAGCTCTCACTTCCTTTCCACCCCAGGGACTTTCCTACCCCAGATTCTCAGCCAGACTGAAAGGAAGGAAGGAAGAAGTGGGGAAGAATCCATTTTCACCCCTATCTCCAGCCTAAGGAGTCTTGCCTCAACTCCAGCAGAGTCTGACCCTGGGAAGAAGAGATCTGAGCCCCATCAGTGTCTGGGACAGCCCTGGCTTTCCCTCAGTTCCAGCCTGGCAGAGAGCCCTGAGGAAGCCACAGGCAAGCACTCCTTTCTAGAGGCCACAGTGCCCCTAGAAGAGGCTCAGGCTCCTGCTGCTTTAGCTTTCATACTCCTTCTCTTTGCTCTTCATTCTGTTCCCTAGTGTGCCCTGTCACTGCCCCTTCGATGGGAGCACCCTCTTAATTTGCCTTTGTATGTATCTCATCTGTTCTGTGTGGTAGGGCCAAAACGATTTCACTGACCCGTCTTTGAGATTCAAAGAAACTAAATGACTTATCTGTATTAAAGGAAGGGTCCAGGTTTTCAGAAGCAACCAGATACAGGGGACTTGGGTTTCATGCTGCCTCTACTCCTTTCTCAGGCAGGTTATCCTTCTGAGCCTGAGTGTCCTTGTTGATAAAATGGGGACACCGATGTCTATCTTACAGAGTTCTTCTGAGATTTAGAAATTGCCAGTCTCTCGGGGCTGGCACATTTGGGGGCTTAAAACGTGGGAGCTTTTGCTTAGTCCGGGCCTTCCACTGACCTATTGTATTGACCCAATGATCATGCTATGTATTAAACAAGTTGGATGAATATACATGGTTTCTACTCTACACTTCTGCCACCTTCTCCAGGAATACTTCCGGGATTTGTCTGTGGGGGTGAAAATTTCTCTTACCTCAGATTTCATTCTCCCACACTCAGAAATCCTCTAAGCCTCCCAGCAACACCCTTGCACCTAATCCACGAAAACTGTTAGTTATGGGCTTGTTCGACTGCTTGGTTCCCTGCCCCCACTCCTGACTCCTTTACACATATACTGGCCTGGGCTGTGCAGGAGAGAACGTGGATCCTCCCTCTTGGGAACTCCCTCGCGGGCTCAGGTCTGAGGGATCCTCAGTGTACAAAACTCAATACCCCTTCTCCATTCCCATTACCACCACTCAGGTTCATGTTCCCCCAACTTCACTCCAATTACTATTACAGCTGGGCCCCCTACTTCTGGTATCTCTGTCGTCTCCCCTCTCCAGATCCATCCTGCCCGTGACTGCCAGATTAAATTTTGCCTTTCCTCCCCAGCTCACAGGATCCAGTTCAAACACCTCTACAGCCTAGGCCCATCATGCCCACCCCATGTCACTGCTACCACCTGAACGTCTCTTCTTGTCTCTCTGGTCTCCTCTGTGGCCCCAGTAGGGCACATGCATTCTTTCTGGTGCTTTTGATGTTTTCACTGACTGAAAAATCCCCTCCCCAATTCCTTTGCCCTTAATCAAATTGCACTCTTTTATTTAAGACCTATAAAAATATTTACTTCTTTTATGAATCCATTAAAGCCCACTCTGATCTCTCTCTTCTGAGCCTGTTCTGTTCTTTTCCTTCTTTTAACCAACATTTCTTAAGGACTGATTTTGTGTGCCAGGACCTACGGACACAGAGTAAAGGCTTGGGTTCCTGCCTTCAAGGGGGATGCAGTCTAATGCGGAAGACAGACATGTCACTGAAGACTTAGGATAGAATGTGCTGAGTAGTAGACTAGAGATGTATAGAGAGGGTGCATTGTGAACCCAGAAGAGGGAGATGTGGAAGGGGCTGTCTCTGGAAAGGCCTCACTGAGGAAGTGTTATTTGGGCTCAGTCTTGACATTCAAATAAGAGCTGCAGGGAGGGTGCTATCAAGCAGCATATAATCACTTAATTACATATTGCTTTGTATTTTTCTTCAATTGTTTAGAGTGCTTGTCTTGACTTCCCAGTGAGGCTAATCAGCTCAAGAGCAGGGACAGGCCTGGCACTCTCTGTTCTCCCAGAATCTAACTGCGGTGCTGGACAAACACCATGTGTTCAGAAAAGGCTTGTTGACTTGCAGCAGATAAATAATCCAAGCTTCTCTGGGATAATTGCCTAGAGGGATCCCCTACCCCTTGCTATTGCAGCCCCTAATAAGGCACTCACACCTAAGCCCTCCTCTGGCTGCTTCTCTCCTGCCATAAGGACAAGACCTCACCTGCAGACACTTGCTTAGCCGCCCCAGATCCTTTATTGACGCCTCTCATTTGACCCAAATACATTAACAACAGATTGCTGAGATACAGCCCCAACTACAGTGCCCCCCCCTTCCTCCTGGCCAGAGAGAGAACCATCGGAAGGATACAGGATTTGAGGGAGTGGGAGAAGAGTGTGTATAGGTAGAGGAAACAGAAGAGAGGCGGAGGCCCAGAGATATGGCAAGAAGAAAATGACAAGAAAGAGTTCAGGGAGTAATGGAAGAAACAAATAATAGATACAGGGACACTGTGGGACAGGAAACAAGTTAGTTGGATGAGATAGCTAGGATGATGTTCAGGGAAAAGTAGCTCATTCCTCATTAGGTGAGGGGGACCAGAGTCTGAGCACTCAGCATACAGATTCCCAGTGGGCCCTATGACAGAAAATGAGCTAGTGGCCCTGGGGGAGCTCAGGCAAGGACAGGGAAGGCAGGAGGGAGCGTGAGGAGAGCAGGTGGGGCAGGGAGATGGTTGTCATGGCAACTAATCATCATCGTCATCCTCGTCCTCCTCATCATCGTCTTCTGTGTTGATCTCGCCCGCTAGTACATCCTCCAGCCAGTCTTCCAGCTCCTCAGCGGAAGGCAGGTCCTCTTCATCATCCATCTCCATCCATATGCTGTCCGCCTAGGACATGGCACAGACAGAGGGCCGGAGCTAAGCCTGACTCAGGTCTTTGAAGCTGTCTTCCCACTCACTCAACTCTGTATATCCTTCCCTGCTTCCTCTGTCCCCTCCCTTCATGTGTCAGTGGACAGGGATGAAGGTCTAGGTTAGAATTAGTGACAGTGGGAGTAGAAAGAATGGCTGGATTGGCAACTAGAACTTCTCCCTTCAATCTTTCTTCCGTTCTCTTGTGAGCTTCCTAAACAGACCTATCATGCCCTTGATGCAAGACTGCTGGTGTCTCTTCATAGCCTAAGGAATAAAGTTAGAAACACTTCAGCATTCAAGGCTTTTCATAACCTGCTTTTCTAGCACTATCCTCAGAAATCTCTAGACTCTCAAGCCATGAGAAACTACTTGCCTTTTCCTGAACCTGATATCCATTTTCCTACTTTCGACATTTTGCATTAACTTTTCCATCAGTTTACAAATGACTTAATTTTCACTTGTAGAACAACTATATATTGTACATTCTCCACTTTGAATACTGCTCCTTTAAACCTTTCTCTGATTCTCTCAAGCAGAAATCACTTTGATTTCTGTGCCTTCCTAGCATTTTATTTGTATCTATATTACAGATTTTATCAGATCGGGCCTGGTAGTTAATGGAATGCTTGGCTCTCTAGTTAGACTGAGAATTGTATGAAAGCAAAGACTGTGGCTTATTCAATTCAACCTAACAATTTCAAAGTGTGAATGAGAAGATTTCTGCCCTCAAAAAGCTCAAAGTCTACTGGCAGAGACACACATAGTACATAAATAGCCATATGAAAGTCATGTTCTCAACGCCAAATGGGATCTGAGAGTTCACGAAAGGAATGATTCCAAGATCTTTCCAAGATCTGGAAAGACTTCACGGAGAAGAGAGGATTCGAACTAGGCCTTGAAGGATGAACAGCCAATTCTAAAAGGTGGAGATAGGTGTGTTCAGGGCACAAATTTCTCCCTCTATCCAGCCATTAGAGTGGGATGTCTGATTCCTCTGGAAAGCACTCAGCTCCTTGTTAGCAGGGCAGAGGAGAGCCAGCTATGCTGGGAAGCAGAGTTGGGGGGCAGCTGGGGGTGAGGAAAGGAAACTTACATCAGTAACATTGACAACTCCTATTTGTGGAGCTGACAAGTCGATATCAAATGTCTTCTCCCAGTACGGAACCAGCTGTAAAGAGACCATATGAAGCAACTTAATGGAGTCGATAAGCACATGAGTCCAGGAGAGGGTCAGCCCAGGGACTAAGGGGACACTATGCACCCATGGTGGGTGGGGGATGGGTCTAGCTGGAGGGCCTGAGGAAAAGGGTAGAGTTAAGCAGTTAACGGGTAGAAATTCCAAAGGGAAAGTAAGGGGAGGCTCAGCTAGCAACACCGACCCCTCCTGTCTGAGGAAACTCGATAGGAAACCCCTGTTCTGATCCTGGATCTGCTACTGTGTGACCCTGTGACTTTGGGCAAGTCACTTCTCCCTGGTCCTCAGTTTCTACATCTCTAAACTAGGTAGTTACACCTGGTAATTGCCTATTTCCTCACATTTCTGTTTATTCATTCAGTTAGCCTTTCAACAATGAGTGCTGGGTGTTGGGGATTAAGCTGGGAACAAAGCCAATCCCTGAGACATGGAAACTCTTTGCTTTGATTCTATAATTGTATACAGTCACATGCAGGGTTAATGTGACTATCTGCTCCCCTGAACACTGTTTTTCTCTAGGAGTGAGCCCTGGGCACATGAGTTCCCTGCCCAGCCTCTGCCTTTGGAGTTGTGTGGGTGATGTCTTATGTGGTTCACTTTCTATCCTGCTCCCCTTTCCCAGGCTCTCTCCATGCCCACAGTACCCTTGAGCACACAGCAGGCATAATTTCCCAGGGCCCCCAGCTGGGAGATAAGGTAGGAACTCTGAAACAAGCACCCCTTAGGACATGCCACAGTCTAGGCCCCACCTTAGGATAGCCTTGCATGAGCGGTGCCTCTTACCAGGGGGAAGTCATCAGGGTCAATCCAGATGATGCTAAGATCAGGATTTTCAGTGTTATCTTGGGCCACAGCCTTGAGAATCTCTAAGAACTCATAGCCATCTTGGAGGGAACGCAAGGGAGAAATGTGAGGCGGGGCAGAGAGGAATGGGACACAGAGGACACAGGAGTCCAAATCACTTTCCCTGCCTCCTACACTCCACATTTTTAGCCCCAGGCCACTTGCACTCTCCTAGGAATGCCACCCAGAGCAAAGACTATGCTCTAACTCTGTCTCTGCCTTCTATCACCCCACCCCCATCCAGTCCAGTATTCCTCCCTCACCTGGATCAGCTTCCTCTGCAAAAGCCACAATATGGATTCCATCCAGATCATCCTCCTGTTGTGGGGGGAGGAGGCGCTTAGCTATACTCTCTGAAATGAGAGAGCCCAGAATGGACTCTAGATCTTCCTTGAATCTAAATTTTATGGAAATTCAGTTTCTGGATAAGGTATATTGTTGTGGTGGTGACCCTTTTCCAAGTGACACTGCCCTGTTCAGCTCCAGGGCTCCATACCTCCTCTGGCATACCCTTCAGCCCCAAAGCTTGTGGCTCCTCTCTTTTCTTCTTCACTAACTTATGTGTGACAGTTCTTTAGAACAAAAACCCCCAAAGTTTGCTGGTGCGTTGTCTTTTCTACAAGTGAGGCATGAGGAATAGCAGGGTGAGATGTCTCTAGGACTTGAGTCTGCAGCTACCCATGCTCCCCCAGGGCCTGGCCCCATCCAGGGGCACTCACCCAGGTCTCATACATACTCTCAGGCTTCAGTTTCCTCAGGGTTGACCTAGAAGAGAGACAGAGTCACTTCTCAATGGGTGAGAAGGACACCCTCCCCAGAGGTCCCCACAACAGAGGCTGCCTCTGGGTCATGCCTAGGGCACAGACAGCTCGTAGCCCCAAACAAAGCCATCTGGCAAAGTCTAAGCTCTGGGCACCAGGCCCAGATCATTGCATGGTTAAAGCAGGTGGGAGAACAGAGGGTAGACAAGGGGACTACATAAGAGATTTTTGAGAGAAAGGTAAGAACTGGACATCTGGGTATTAATTTGCTCATTCACTCATTCTTTCAATAAAATCGAGTGTCTGGGATGTTCTAAGCCTTGTGCTAGGGGCTGTGTAGATAGAGTTGAATAAAGCAGACATATCCCTGCCCTGATGAACAGGACCATAATCTAGGAGCAGAGTGTTGTGAATAAGTGTGGTTTGCATCAATGAAAAGGTATTTCCAGCTGTGGAGTACTGCGAAGGAAGAGAACTATGTGTGAGTACAGGGCAGGGTTTCTCAGCCTCAGCCCTACTGACATTTGGGACCAGGTAATCCTTTCTTGGGGAGGCTATTCTGTGCACTGTAGGATGCTTAGCAGCCTCCCTGGCCTCTAACCATTTAATACCAGCAGCACTCCCCCCAACCAAAAAATGTCTCCAGACATTGCCAAATATCCCCTGAAGAGCAAAATTCTTCCCCTACCTCCCCAATACTTCCACTCCTGTTGAGAACCACGGGTGTAGGGTAACGTATAAGAAAGAACACAGGCCAGATCTGGGTTGGAATCCAGTTCTGACTCTTACCGACTATGGAACCTCTTTAACTGAGGTTGTTAAAAGGATTAAATATAATAATAGATATGGAAAGCACCTCTCAGTTCCTGGCAGACCACAGGCACTCATCACAATCAGCATCACAATGAACTATACACATTTATGGAAGACCTCCTATGTGCAGGGCTCAGGGCTAGATAGAATGCAAAATACTGTGGGAAAGGGTCAGCATATCATGAGCACTGGCACCCAGAAATGTATTATCTCCAAGCGAGAGCAGCTCCCTGGTTGGCTGAGGTTCCCCCAGCCCATGTCACAGGCCGGTGTTCCAGCCTTGCTCAGAGGGTTGCCCCTGCCCCCACCTCCTGTGCTCTTCCACGAAGTTGACAATCTCCTCTTCACTGTTGGGCTTGTCTGGGATGGTCACAGGCTCTTCCATGAAGGCTTCATAGAAATCAATCTCATTCAGCTTCAGGGTCAGCTTCTTTGCCACCTTTGGGATGGGGTTGGGGTGTGGGGAGTGGAGCAGGGCATGTGGGATCACAGTAAAAAGCAGTATTATGGAAGAGCAGGTATTAGGAAGGGAATCAGATACCCTCGGCCCTTGTCACTGTCACTGGGACATTGGAAAAGTGCACTTCTCTGGCCTTTAGTTGAACATGAGAGGAGTGGGTTAGATCATCTAAAACCTTTGGGGTGGGGGAGGCCTGAGGTG
>NW_006443119.1:3644605-3653048 GCF_000325575.1 Pteropus alecto
CCAGGTCCCCCATAGATTCTGAGAGAGGGGCTGGAGGACCATTGAGGAGGGTGAGGCAGACCCCATGTGGCTTCAGGGAGAAGAACCTTGCTGTCGAAGGTGGCGAAGAAGGGGATGTATGGATGAAACTCCTCCGCGGCGTCCTCGTAGGCCTTGAAGTCTGAGGGGGGAGCAGAGTCAGTCTCTGGGGCAGCAGGGTCTGCCAGGGAGCCATTTCCCCTGTCTCCCCCAGTGCTGCTTTGGCAGGTGGGGTTCATTCTGAGACCCACCCCCTCTAGCTCTCTGAGAGTGATTAAAACATGATGTGGGGGGAGGTGAACTGCTGGTGGGGCCTGTCTGGGAACCTCCAGAGTACAGATCAGAGCAGTTGATAGAACTGACCGTGGCAAGAGGAGTTAGGAGGCAGAGAGGCTATGCAGTGGGTGGAGTGGGGAACCCCGGGAGGAGAACCGCGGCATCTCAGGGTTACCCACGCTCTGAGTCTTTGTTTTTGAAGTAGCCAATGAGTTTGTTCTCATCCTCGATGTTCTCAAATGCCTGCAACTCTCGTTCACCCTCAATCAATTCCACAGGGTCCTCTAGAACCTGGAAGAGCAGGGACATTGAAGGAAGAGGGTGAGTTTCTGTCTTCACTGGTGGAAGCAGGTAGAGGGATGAGGGAGAAGGGGGCTGGGGAACGGAAGGAAGGGACTCTCCAGGGTGTGTGTGTGTGTGTGCGCGCGCACGCGCGCGCGCACGCGCGCAAACGCACGTGCGTGTAAGGTTGGGGTTGGTCAGAGATGGGCATGCAGGTCCAGGGTAATGAATCCTCACATCAAGCAGAAACTCCACCAGGGTGTCAGCAGAAAGCTCGCCATCATACTCAATGACTTCATCTCCTTTGAACACATAGATGCTGTCTTCTTCAGTGAGTCCTAGGGAGTGGGCCAGAGGTGGTCCATGATCTCAACCTTCCCGCAGGGCCAAGGGTCCAAATCCAGGGCTGCAGCTCACTCCATAATCCCACTGGACCCCACATCGTCCATCTCCCCTTCTCAGCCTCGCTCACCTCCACTGCCCCTGAGATCTATACCCCATTCTGGTCCCTAGATTTACCCGGGCGGCTTCCCTGGCCCCGGGGACACTCCAGGAAGAAGCTAGGATCAGGTAAGGGTGTTAGGGGAGGACTTAAGGAGATATATAGAGTCTAGCAAGATTTCTCTCTTTCTGTGCCTGCCATACTAGAGAGAGACATTCATGTTAACCTCCTCTGAGGACTCCAGTGGCAGCCAATCCCCAGTCTAGCCCTTTAACCCTCTGCTATTACTGACCAGATGACCTCATCACTGATTACCCCTCCCCCATCCACATCCGGAGTCCACTCTCAGGCATGTGCTGCCCCCTGGTGGCGGTGCTGTAACACCCTAGCTACACTCTAGAGGGGGAGGAGTGGGAAAAAGATACTGCAGTCTTCTCCAGTCCCACTTATTTTTTCTGATTCCCCCCCTCTCCTCAAGCACCTAGCCCTGAATTTTATTTACCTCAAAAACATATAAAGAAGGCCATGTCCACCTCTTTTTGAGATTTGAGCTTGGGTCTCTATAAGGAATAGAAGAGAGGCTGGGATCCTCCCAATTTTAGCATATTCTCCGCGCCTTTCAGAATAGTTATGGTGGAGTCTCTAGCCTATGCAAGGGCTGGCCTTCTAGTCTCACATTCCATCTTCCCCTCCCTGCATCCCCATCCATCCCTTACCTAGTTTCTTGGCTACAGCTGCATCCTTCTCAGAGTCCACCATCCCGAAGCCAACACCCTTGTCTTCTAGGACTTGGGCTGCTAACTGCAGGGAGGGTTAGCGTAAAGTCAGCCCTGGAATTCTTTGTAACCCCTCCTCCCCATCTCATGCTTTCAAGTCGGGTCATTTGGGATGCAGGGGATTGAAGAGTTGACCTTGATGCTGTGCAAGTTAGATCCAGAATATCTCCACTTCCCCTATAACCACATCCTTTTGATCTTTAGCTCATTTTTAATCCCTGAACGTTTATTGCTCATTTACATGTGCTTATCATGATGAACTTTGAGGCACTATGCATGATACTACCGGTTCCTTGGGGATGCTGAGGAGTCTGGCTTTGGAGGGACTGGGACCGTTCCCTGGCCCAGGGCTGAGCAGTGTACTCTATCCTCATCAAAGGCAATGCTGATTATGGGGTGCTGTCCCTGAGATTCTCCCCAGAGCACCCCCCAGTGGTAAGAATTTTGGAAGGCTGGAGGATGGTAGGGGTCTGGTCACATTGCTAAAAGAATGGAGAACTTCAGAAGAGCTGAGAGTAGAGGTCACTGTGGCCAGTGCTCGTCACCTTCAGAGGGAAAGAACCAGAGACTAGAGGTGAGACAGGGCTGGCTCTCCTCATCCGGGTGAACTTTCCCCTTCACTCTTTACCTCGGCCCGTGTCTCTGTCCCCTTAGCCTGCTTTCAGCCCTGATATACTCTGCCTTGGGCACAGCTTGTGGCTTAATACAACTAACACAGGCTCGGCCTCTAGAGTCTCAGGAGGATGGGAAATGAGGAGATTGGCAGGTGGATGGCCTCGGATGCTGAGCACTCGGGATAAAAATACTCAGCTCATTAATCAGATAGCAAGTTCCAGCACCCGGCAGCACAGAGAAGTGAGAGCCTGTGGTCCTGGTGTCTTGCCCTGAAATACTCCTAGCTCGGGGCAAGCTGGGGCCTTTCTGTACTGCCAAGCTAGAGGAGGAGCTGCCAAAGCTTGGACAATGAGCCGCTAACATATGCTGGTGCCTGGAGAGGTGTGTGTGACTACATAGTCTGCCATCCCCAAACACAGGTTTTTTTTTTTTTTTCTTGTTACAATAGACCCTCTCTCCTTTGGGCCTGAAGTCAGCTTGGGGGTGAGAAAAATCTTCCCACAAAGAGAAGTTGGGTCATTCTGAAGCCTCCTCCAGCCACAAGAATTTTCCGATCAGAACTTCTGGCTTGAAAAAATATAAAAGAACTCTGGCTTGATCCAATGGGGGAAGATGGGGAGTTAGGGAGGAGAGGAAGAGAGAAGTCAGTGGGGGGCGTAGTGGTCTTGAGTAAACCTTTAGCCATGAAATAAATGACATGCAAGTAAGATATTAATAACATTTAAATTTATACTTAGTTTGGATCTCTTTGGGGTGCTGCCCCTACAGTATATGGAGAGGGGGATGCTCTGGCTAGGAAAGTAGATGGGTGAGTGTAATCCCTTTTCCCCTGAAGAACCTCTCTTTTCCTTTTTTATCCCCCTTCCAAGGACACCCCAGCCCTAGCCAAGCCTAGTACAACCAGCCTCCTATAGCATGGAGACATCTTGCAGTCCTCCTCTTTCCTAAAATTGCCTGACTGGTGGTACTTTTGGATACCCAAGTCTCTGTTTCTCAAATTGACTAAGGCCACATGCCACTTGGGTCCTGTTGGTCAAAACAGGGGTCCTGCCACAATGCACCTGGCCCCCAGATCACACCCTCAAAGACCTACATGAGGTTGTACGATGGGGGAATCTCAGAGAGGGGCTTATTGTGTTCTGCAGATCTGCAGACCCCACCACTCACCTCCAGGGTCAGCTCTTCCATCTCAAATTGTCTTTGTGAGGCCTTGTCATCCTCGGGGGGCTCGTGGTAGAGCAGTGCCAGCACCTCGTACTTCTTGAAGACATTTTTGTAGTTCTTTGCGTTGACATTGACCACACGGTCCACACCATCATACTCGGGAAAGTCCAGCCCATCCTCCCCTTGGACCCCTGACTTGGGTGTCCCAAGCACCAGCAGTAACAGTAGTGCCAGCCGCAGGCCCAGCACAGCCCTGGCCCCCATCCTGTCTGCAGCACGCATGGAGGTAGTGCAATCTGAGTCAGCTCTCCTGGTCGAGAAGAGGTTTGCTGGGATAGGGAGGGGCCCCTGGGTCCTGAATCCTGAGTTAGGGGCTCACAGTGGGGGTGGGGTAGGGAATGGCCTAGAGCAGTGGACAGAGGACACTGCTGGGTCCTGGAGAAACTGTCAGTAGAGCCAAGAGAAAGAGGGTCAGGGGGAGGAATAGGAGCAGGGGGCGGGGAGGGAATTGGAGCTGCCCCTGAGACTGGCACCCCCTGGCCCCACCTGGTCCTGTCTAAATATGTCTCTGGGGTTGGCAGGAGAGATGGGTAACCTTCTGAGGCCAGGACAGCTCCATGAGGCAGGAATTCTCCCACCTCCTGCTCCTCTCCTCCAGGCTCCCAGAGCCTCCTTCCCCTCCCCTTGCTACAATGTTCAGGGCTCCTCGGCCCCTGTCCCCACACTAGCCTAAGAGCTCAACTCCATATTAAGAAAGGAAAAAGCTGGAGCTAAAAATAAGACCAGATGAGTCTGGAGATAAATGAAGCTGGGGCTGGGGGAGGGAGAGGTTGGGGTAATTAGGAGAAGTGAGGGAGAGCAAGGGGACTGAGAGAGAAGGAAATGAGGGTAAAGAGGAGGAGATATTCTGGGTCAGAGGTTAAATTCATAATACAGGAGAGGAAGGACAAATGCAATGTTGACTCTAAGGCTTAAAACATGGAATATCTTCCAGGTGAAGTCTGTTTCTTTGATCTTGTGAAGAGAGGGCAATAAAAACGTAACCCAGGCTATAGGAAAGAGACCCCCTGCACTTTCCTTTAAAGAACAAGGACCAAGGATGAGATCATTCTCTGCATAAAAGATGGAGGCTTGTCCGGGGCTGGCAACCTGGCTCAGCTCCAGACTGTTTCCTTTACTTCACTCAACACTTCTACCTTGGGAATGCAGGTGAAGGACATACGTGGGGTAGGAAGTGCCGGCCATAGTCATCCTGTAGAGGCATGCGTTTGGGCTTCATATGCTCATGAGGAAGGAGAAAGCCCTTCGCTACTGCCTCCTGTCTGAGCTTGCAACTGATCCTATGGGCTTGGTTTTCCTGAGGTGCAGAGGGAAGAGACGGTTCCCAGACCAAATGGTTCCAAGGAGAGGAGTAAATAGTGGCCATTCATTCCTACGTCTTTGACAAGGAGGATCAGGTATAAACACTAGGGGAAAAATTAACATTGGGAAATCGTGAAGAGGTGGACTGTATGTCCGCAGCCAAGGATGTCATTTAATTCTGTGCACCTGAGAGCCAACTGGCAAATTGAGGCATGAAAGAGATCATGGAGAGGGTAGATCATAGTCAGAAGCCCCTCCATCTCCGTCCTGAGATATCTCTGATTTTTACTGTGGTGTTTTGCATGCAGACAGTGGCATGAAATTCTGTTAGAGTAACTTTTAGAGTAACTTTTCCACATTCCCATGGGACAGACCTTACACGGCTAAATAAGGAAGGCCATGGAAAATCTCAGGATCGTGGCAGGAGTCGGTCCAAGAGGGACAGCTATCACTGGAGCTGGAGATGCTAGAGCTAGCCTAAGAGAACATGCTGGAGCCAGAAGGCCTCAGAACCCATCTCCTGGTCTCACAGGAAAGTGACTAACATGTCCATAGCCCCACAACCAGAGTAGACAGCAGGACAGATGGGCAGACCCACCTGGAAGTAGATGACCTAGATGACATCCGGCCCTGACTTTTCGCTTCTGCCGCACTCTGGGGGAGGGGAAACATTTGGACAGAGACATTGGAACATAAGACATATCTATGTTGTGGCTGACCTTCTGTACCTCCAAGGGTGTGAGATGGGACTAAATGGTGGCTCAGGCCTGCTCCATTTCCTCATGCTCTCCTGCAGCCACAAGACCTTTCATCCCATCCTGCTCCCTCTCCTTGCCCTTAGCTCTCCAGCTCTGCCTTATGCTTTCCCCCTCCATCCTCCTCTCTCTGATGCTTTGCTCTCTACTCAGTCTCTTCTCTTTGGGCCGCTGCCTTCAGGCCCTTGGACTTAGCAGGCTCAGCCACTGGTATCGAATGACACTGAATTGGGGCCTCTGTATTTTTAACCCACCAGACACCCGAAGCTCCTGCTCCTGAAACCTGAGGAGCTGGCCCCTCCACACCTCACTTCCGCACACCCTGGCCCTCCATCTTCCAGGGTCTGGTTCAGCCATGTCAGCAGCCAGAAAAGGACCCCAGACTGATATAGCCCTGTCCCTAAGAGACCTTTCATTGGAGGAGGGAGGGGAGCATGGGTGGGGAAACCTCTGAGGAGGGGCTGATATAGGGGAAAAGTGGCTGACTCTACTTTACAATGGCCTTCTCTTTGCTAGCTCATGGCTTCCCATCCTCCAGACGTGTCTGTGGCCCTTCAGACTATCCTATTTTGTTTTGTTTTGTTTTGTATTTGTATATTTCTTTGGCTCAGCTTTCATTGTAAGATTAGTCTGAGAAGGGCACAAGTTCTGGAATCAGACAGACCTTGGTTTCCTCATCTATAAAATGGGGTGGAGTGATAAGAATATATTTGTTGTGTGAATTAATGGATGGTGTGTGTAAGGCCCTTGTCCCACTGCCAAGCATAGTGAGCAGTCACCGAACACATGTGCTTTGTTTTTGGTGACAGTCTACGATTTCCCCCTGCTTTCCTTAGCATTTCTCTCTTGCTCTGTATGCTTTTGGTCACAGCCAGCCCTCTCTTTTAAAAGAGGCCTGAAAATGAACTGACCCACGGGGCAAACTGGACCAACTCACAAAACAAAAGCCAGTGAATGAGTGAAGAAGAAGGAAGAACTGCCACTAAGGGTGGACAGGAGAGAGAGTCTCCCTGGGGACTCCTCAACCTCCTGAGACACAGCAATGTGTGTGTGCTCAGGCTCAGGCTCCAGGCATTTGGGACTGTCTGTCATCCCTTGTGAGGCCTGGGGCATGAGAGGGTGTGGTGCTTCACCTAAACTAGAGGCTATGGGGGTCCAGAAAACATTGTTTCAGCCTCTCTCTCAAGGGACAGAGAAAAGGGACGGAGGGGTGGGATGGGTCACGATGACTCCATGATGGCAGGGGGTAGAGGGCAGGGACAACTAGTGCCCTCCTCAGAGGAGGAGCTGTGGCCCCACATTCACCACTCATCATGTGACCCTTCCCAAGTCATTTAACCTCTCTAGACCTCAGATTCTTATTGATGAAATAAGGTCTCTTCTAGCACTAAAACTTTGATTCTATAAGCTGATCTGAGGAACTGAATTGGGGGCTAGATGAGTCCACTTGCCAGCACTGGATGTAGGTGCTGGGGTCCCTTTATAGGTTGTGGCTCTGCTGATCTTTTCTCACCCCACTCTCATTTCTCTCATTTGTCCTATCCTTAATCTCCATTGGGTTGGAAAGTGGCTTTAAGATGGGGATAGCCCTCCAGGGGCAATGATATTTGATTCTGATCCCCTCCCAACCTCGACTGTGGCCCCTGACTTCCCCAGCCTGGCTGCCATGAAGATAGACTGAGAGCATCACAGTAATCCCCACTATCCCCAAATCAGATGTGACGCACCCAGCCAGGTGAGAGATGTGACAAACATTTACTCTCTAGACTGGCTACTGATTCAACAGGACAAGGCCCCTCCCTGCTGGGCTCCAGTCAGATGTAGGCTGGGCTTCTTCCCTCTCAACCCACTCCATCTCCTACCCACGGTGCACTCAGTCCAGCCCCAGGATTGCCTGTCTTTCTCATCCAGTGTGATTCATCCCAGCATCATTCTGTCCCAACTCAGATGTCGTGCCAAACTCATAATTTTTAACCCTGTACCCAGCCCTCAGGACACCACTGTGTCATGTGAAGCTCTTCTTCTCCTGACTTTAGTAGTATGTCTCCCTCTCCAGCCAGCCTGTGGAAGAGAAGAGATCAGAGTGAACTGGAGAAGGCTGGAAGGTGGCAGCAAGGGGAGATGGGCAGAAGGGTAAGCGAGGACCCGGTGGGAGGCCTGAGGCTGGAGCAGAGGGCACTGAGGATCGGCAAGAGCAGAGTGGTAGAATAGAGGGCTCGAGGACCAGGTTCCATGCGCAGGCCAGGCAGTGAGAGGGGTAGAAGGGCAATAGGCCTGGAAGGACCAAGCGGGATGGGAGAACTATTTAGGAGGCTTGTGACCACTCAGTCAGAGTGGGGTACAGGGATCCTCACCGCCAGGATGACGACGGATGGTGAGTTTTCTTATTTCATCATAGATAAAGATAAGAAGGCTGTAGGGAGAGGCACAGAGCCACCATAATATCCTGTAGAGAGCAAGAGTTAGTCAGCGTGGCAGAAGACAGAGGGACCAGAGTAGAGCAGGCACAGAGAACAGGCATTGAGTGTAGGGTTGATCCCCACCACTGAGGAGGTCAGAGCCTGGGGCTGAGGGAGGAGAGGGATAAATGCCACATTAGAGGTAAAGGTAGCGTTCACAGAGATGATCTACTGAGTTTGTGAAGTTGCTAAGAGAGGTCCCCTATGCTTTCTGGGAACTCTAGGTCTTGTACCCACCAAGAGGAGGTTGTCCAAATAGGAGGGGTCTATCTGAGAGTTATTTCTCCAGGGAAT
>NW_006443119.1:3653091-3683036 GCF_000325575.1 Pteropus alecto
GTTGCAAAGATGGGGAAACAGTTTCTTCCTGAACCTCTTCTATAATTAGAGAGCAGAGAAAGATGGACTGTGGGGAGAAGTTGAAACAGAACCATATTTGTTTTCTTGGATGACAGAGAGATGGCCTAGACCAGCACTGTCTGATGGAGACGTATTGCAAGCCACATGCAAAATTTAAGATTTTCTAGGAGTCACATTAAAATAGATAAAAAGGAACAGGTGCAATTAATTTTAATAATATATTTTACTTAACCCAATATATCCAAAATATAATCATTTCAAAATGTAATCATTATCAATGTTGTTGATGAGATATTTTGTTCTTTTAATTCTAAGTCTTCAAAATCTCTTAGCACATCACAAAGTCAGACACTAAATTTTCAATGGTTAAAGGAAAATGTAGTCCAACCAAAATAGCAAAGTTGTATTTAATAGGAAAAATATTTGACACTGCTTTAGTTTTTAACTTTAAATTTACTAAAATTAAATAAAATTACAAATTTAGTTTTTCCATTTTACTAGCCATGTTCCAAGAGCTCAATAGGCACATAAGGATAGTGGCTACTGTATTGAACAGCACAGGCCTAGGCCATGGTTTCTTCCACACACACACAAATATAAATAGTTATAGACATACGGTCACCCATTTATTCAGCAACAATCATTGTATGTCTACTCTGTGTCCGTGTTAGGTCCTGGGGAAATAAAACTGATGACGTGATGGTCTTTGATCTCAAGGAGCTCAGGTGATCAGAAAAAGAGGATAGAGAACCATATAAAATAAATGATCTCAATATTACGTGATGAGTTTTATGGTCAAGGTATATATAGAGTGTTTGGGACACAGGTAATGCTCAACTGCACTTACTCTTACTTACATATTGGCATTAATGGCAACAATAACAGAGCTACTTTTAACAAAGTGCCCACCATGGCCCAAGCTCTGTGCTTGGTACATTATATGCATTTCTATATGTAATTCTCACAACGATCCTCCTGGTTTGTATTATTGAGACTTTGCTGGTGAAACTGAGGCTCAGAATGGTTATGAAGTTGTCCAAGTTCCCAGAATAATACACCATAGAGTTGAAATTCAAACCTGAGTAACTGTGTATGGTGGCAGATGGTTCCTAGACTTATTGTGGTGATCATTTTGTAAGGTATGTAAATGTTGAATCGCTATGTTGTACACCTGAAACTAATATAATATTGTATGCCAATTATAATAATAAAATTAAAAAAAAAGAAATTCAAACCTCACGTCAGTATCTAAGGTCAATGTCAATGTCTTTTAGTAAACATTAATTGAGCACCTACACTATACAAAGCATTATGTAAAACACTGTAAGAGACAGAAGAGTGAGCAAAGTATGTACATGCATAGAAAATGAGCTGGAAAAATACACACCAGCTCATTAACAGAGGCTACCTATGTGGGGGCAAGGGAAGTGAGAGTAGAAGTGGAATGGGAGTTTTGCTTTTTTCTCTGTAAACATATTAAATAGAATTTTTCATAAGCATATACTAGTGTAAAAAGTAAAAACAAAAACATGGGACTTGAAAAAACAAGGTACCAAACTGAGATTTTCAGTATGCCCACTCACATAGTATGCCCACTCACATAACAAATATTAAAACATATTTGCCTAAGTACAATAGAATTAGCCATGCATATTGAGCTAATTTTATGATTACTTCAGCTCCAAGCAATATGTATTATTGGGCAGCTAACCACACATCATCATAAAAAGATGCCACTTTGGTAAGTCCTGGTAAGTCTGCAAATATTCATGTCTAGTGATTTGTGATCACTTGGCACAGTCTCTAATCCCTCCTTAAATAAGCAGCATTTGTCAGATGATTCTCCTTACACCACTGAGTGTAGCCCTGCTAGTAGTCCCCAGCTTGGGACTTCCCTGTTCAGGCACCCCCTTCCTTGCACCCTTCCCTTACTCACTTGAGTGGATACATTCGCAGGGCCACATCCATGCCTGGAGTGTAGGACAGAAAAGCAGCCAGTAATGTCTCCTCTAGGATCCCAAATATTAGGATCTTGTTCCTGGGAAGAAATGTTTCAGGGTGTGTTGGAGACAGGGAGGGAGAGGTAGGGATAATGATATGGCTCTGTGTGCAGGTTTGGAAGAGCACTGGGACTCTGGGGGTGCTCACTTCATGCCCTGCTGGAAGACTGAGTTGCGACGAGTCTTGCAGATGATGAGGTCGGCCCACTGCACGATCACGATGCTGACAAAGAAGGCTGTCTGGCAGGTGAACTCCAACACCTTCCGCTGCTCAAACGTCTGCAGGAAGGGCAGGCAGTGTCAGAAGGGATTCAGATATACCTCAAAGACTTCTTTCCTCTCCTGCCTTCCCAGACCTCAGGGCTGAGGTAGGTCTTGAGATGCTCATAGCACTTTGTTCCTATATCTGTCTTAGCACCTTTCATGTCATATTATGAGTGGCTTATATGTTTTCCTTATCCGACTGAGAGAGTTAGTCATAAGACATGTCTTATTTATCTTTGTGTTCCTCTCCACATGCTTAGTTCAGTGAATGGAATGCAGTATGGCTCAATAAATCCTAAGTTAATAAGAAGGGTGGTGTAAGAGAAGAAGGTGGACTTAGAGTGGGAAGCAGGGTCCGAAGAAATAGGTCAGTAAGGAAGGTGGGGCCAGAAGAGAATCTGAATGCAGAGGGAGAGGAATGTCTGAAGGGCGGGACCAGATAGGAGACATAATTCACCCATTTATTCATTCTTTCATTCACACTTTTCATGTAAGGAGCTTAGACTCTTGTGGGGAAGATAAATATGTTATGTCAGCACAATAGGTAGGATATAAGAGAGAGATCACAGAGGGTTATGGGAACACAGAGAAGTGTCTAAATGAGACTGGAGAAAAAGCCCATGTTTTAAAAAAATAAAATAGCATGTTTATAAATAACTTGTAGATTGAATAAAAAATTTGAAAATATATAGGACTGAACAATAATGAGATACTACATACAGAACCTCATGGGATATGGTCAAAGTTGTACTTGGAGGGAAATATAGAGCCTTAAATGATTAGAACACAAAGGCTGAAAATTTGAGCCAAGATCAAACTTACAAAAACCAATTAGCTTGTTAGTATGCATAAGATTTCACCACCACTATCCTTCACTGCATTCAAATGATGGCACTCTCACCACCATTTCAAGAGTTCAGCGTCTGACTCACTGTCGCTCTAAGACACTCCTGACCTCCTTTTTGGAGATTTAAATATCCATGTTGATGATCCTTCCAACACTATGATCCTATAGTTCCTTGGCTTCTTTCTCCTCTAGTGGTGTTATCTTCTACTCACCTGGGCTGCTTGCTCCTGTGGTTAAAACTCCAGATATTGTTCTTTCCAATAGCTACAATTTCTTTGTAATTTCAATCTCAAGCATTTCTTTTTCTCTGATCACCATCTTTACTTTTCCATCTCACTGACTCTAATATCTCAATTCCAACACCTCTTGGACTCTACTTGGATTTACAATCCATTGACCCAATATGTTCTATATTTGGTTATTTTCTGTCTCCCTTCTGAGTAGTTATCCTTGACTAGAATATAAGCTCCACAAGAGCAGTAACTTGGTTATTTTTGTTTACTACCATATCCCCTGGGAAGAACAGTACCTGGTACCTAGAAGATGCTCAAGAAATATTTGCTGAATGAACGGATGAGTGGTGATCAATGGAATTACTGATGAGAGATATTTAGAAGGTAAGAAGCTAACTTTGCTTCTAGCAGTATGTAGAGAACTTCTTGGGTGAGCAGCTCTGTACTCGATTGTCTAAAAGTTATGGCAATGGAAGAGATCTGCCTCTTTAGAGTTTATGTCTCAAGGTGATCTTAACTCATTTTTCAGTACCTCAATATATTTTTGATGTAATTTGATGTTACTTCAAATTAATTTTAATTACCTTTAATTTATTATAAATGAATGTATGTCAAGCTGCCTCTTGGCAACAGGGAAGTGGTATCAAGATATAAAACTAACAAATGCTTGAGTTTAAGATTGAGGTGAAGTGGACAGGTGCACAGCAATGAGGACTCTGAGCATCACTGGATCCTGGAGCAGTGTTGGAGGCTGGGATCATTGACATCTGATGGCCTCATGAGGCTCAGCCAGTACGAGCCAAGTGTGTATGAGGGGCATCTTTCCAACAACCCAGATTTTGACCTGTTTTTGAGAAACCTGAAATTCTCTTGGTTGGAGGTGTGAAGGTGAAGAAGAAAAGTGCCAGGCAGAATAAATCCAGAATTCTGGTCCAACTCTTCTAGGATTCACTATGGGACTTTGAACAAGTCACTCGATCTTTCCAGACTCAGTTTCCTCATTTATAGAATGGTGATAGTAGACTATGTGTCCATTATGGTGTTACGATCATAGCAATAACTGGTGTCACATATCCCGCTGTCTTAATACTTGGGACAGAAATATTCACAGATACAAAAAAAAGCATACTTGCTAAAATTCTTAAACACATAGTGTCAGTTAGAGGGTATCAGTTTGGGCTTCATTTATCCTGAGTGTTAAGAAAGACTACTGCAGAGAGGCATCCTCTAGATTTAAAAAGTTTAAAATGACAAGGAAAGGATATACAAAGAAAATAGGTTTTCAGATTTAAAATCATATCATTTGAACTCCCATGGAGGGAGGGAGCATAATAGGAGAGAGAGGACCCGGCACTCATTTCTGGGGCAGTGATAGAAGTTAGAAAAACAGAAATCAGACCCCAAAAGTTGACATGAAAAAGCTGACTTCCAAGTCCAAGTAAGCCAAAAGGAAGACAAGGACAGACAACAGACAGTAGGAAAGAACACAAATGAAGTCATTGTAAACAGAGAAGAATATTTGCTTACATCAGAGATTGAGGTCAAATGTTAGAATGCTCAGATAGGACTGAAAATAAAGCATCAACTCTGTGTGGCTCCTCTATTCTCCCACTCTTCAAAAAAATTGCTAGTCACTATCTACTACCCTACCCCTTTTACTCACCCATTGCTGTCCATAGCTATCCTCCAAGTCATTGAGGTATTTATTTTCCCAACTGAGGCGGATGCCCAGCAGATCTAGAGGCTTAAAACCATTTTCAGCCAGGATCACAAAGTAGGTAAAGAACCCAGCTAGAGCCTGGATCATCCCTGTGAGTGGTAGAGTCACAAGACAAGGGAATCTGGTTCAGAATGAGACCTCAAAAGGCAGACTTTGGAAGGGGCGGTTCTAGCTGGGTTGGTGTATGTTGAGCTGTAATGCTGATCTGATCTCATGATTTCTGTAGGACTGGCCTCCAAGCCTCAACATTTGTTTCTAACCCAAAGTCATCTTTCAATCATATAATCTTAAAACTTGAAAAGACCTTAAATGGGATTTCTTCTCTTTCCCCACTGAGTGCTGGACTCCTCTCTCTCCATTTCCTCTGACACTAGGACACTGAGCAAGTCCTCTCCTCCCCTCCTCTCTCTGCCCTTTCCCTTTCCCTTAATCAAAACCTCTGTCCCCGGCCCCCATGCTTGGAACACAGTGATAACCTACTAACTACAAAGCTACGCACTGTATAGGTACCCATGGACACTGACCCTCACAACAAGTCTGAACTATTACTTACATCTCATAAGTGGGAAAACTGAAGCACAGAAAAGATTCGGTCATTGTTCAGGGTCATGCAAGTAGTAAGTGGTGAACCTGGGATTCAAACATAGGTCTGCCTCCTATGTCTGTGCTTTTTCTATGAGTTTCCTCCTCTAGATATTGGGATGGTTTCCCCTGTTCTCAATCTCTTTCTTGTCCATCCCTCAACCTACTCCTTGAAACACCTCACTGAACCCGGCAACTCAAGAACAAAGACCTCTGATGTCTCTCAAGTGTCTTTCACGGCTGGCCCCAGGATAAATGCTACTTGCATCTACAGCCTTATTTTCCACTACTCTTTATTCAGGAACAAGTGTTCCACCAAACTGATTTATTCACTCTTCAACAACTAGGTCATGTGAATTTCCCCTCTCCCCTTGACCCCATACCTAGCCTTATCATCCAACACGTTTTAAGTAGTTTCCTCCGGAAGGCCTCTCTGACAGTCCTCATGATTGGTGAGTCTGCTCACTTTGTACTCCATTAACATTCCTGTCTATACTCATTATTTGGCACTTTGAAAGATGCCATCATGTCATCTATGTTTGTTCCTTCTTGACTAGAATCTTAAATCAAGGGCAGATCAGAGATCAATTGTTCTTAGTGTTCTCGGAGCCTAACACTGTTGTTAAGAAGCTATCTCCCTGACTTCCACACCAAGAAGGCTCCAGTTACTAGAAAAGTGCAGGCATCTCCCCTTCCCTTCACCCCGCATTCCTCTGGCCGCACCAATCTGTCCATAGGCCATGCCGATGAGACGGTGGTTCACCAGATTATCAGTCTTTGGATTCCGTGGAGCCCTCTTCATTAGGTCACTTTCAGCTGACTCATAAGCCAAGGAGATAGCAGGGACCTGGAGAATGGAGGGTGGGAGTAACAGGAGACATACAGTTCAGAAGTAATCGAGCTCTGTCCCTCTCCCTGGACAGAGGTTCTTCCTGTTGCCCAGTCCACCTCACAAGAGCTGCATGAGCTGGCCCCCAGTTTGGTCCTCACCATGTCAGTGCCCAAGTCAATGCAGAGGATAGTTATGGTGCCCAGAGGCAGGGGGATGCCGAGGACGATGAAGAGCAGGAAGGGGGAGATCTCGGGGATGTTGCTGGTCAGGGTGTACGCAATAGATTTCTTCAGATTGTCAAAGATAAGGCGGCCTGGGGAGGATGGTCAACCTTTTGTGAAAAACACAAAGAAAACACACCTCCCACAAGCCAGCTCCTGGACAGAGAGACCACTACAAAGCAGTGTCACACTCCATGAAAGGCTATGGAGAACCTATACCTGGGCAATCCCAGTTTTGTTTCTAAATTGTGACTATTGATTAGAGCCAGGATTTATTAGCATGCCATATCTGTGTACTCTTTGTTCTTGGATTCAACATGACTAATGTTATCTGATCTCTAAAAAATTAAGCAGGGTTAGACCTGGTTAACACTTAGAGATGTCTGCAAATTCCAATACAAAAGCCATTGGAAGATTAAGGCTGAAGTGGAAAGAGCCTGGGCTTGGATTCCAGTCCTTTTTTCTGTCATAACTGGCTTGTGACCTTGAGCACCTCTCAATTTTCTGGACTTCATTCCTCCTGCCTTGCAAGATGGCTTAAGACCTTCTCTGATGACTCCTTCTAAAACTGTAATCCCTCCCTATACTGTCTGCTTGATTTTTTTCATTGCATTGAACTTCTTTTAATATACTATGCAATTTACCTTACTGTCTGTCTCACTCCACTAGAAATTAAGTGACATGAGAGCAGGGATGTGTGTCTTTTTAGTCCCCACTGTCACATCTCCTAGAATAGCACCTGGTACATAGTTGCTACTCAAAAAGTCTATTGAATTGAATGGATACAAAATACAGGATCATATGAGATCTCAATAAAACGGTAATTATTGCTATTATGTGAATTGTCACAGGTTTTAATAAGATAGCTCCAGTCAGAAAGCAGGGAGACTGGGGTGCAGTCAACTTATAGAGCAGGCTCCAATAGGTCTTAATATGTTAACATCAGTCAGGTAGCAGGTCCCCGGGAGCGGGGGGCTCCTGACATTTATGGAATATGAAGTAGTCCCAAGAGTATGGCTACATCTTGGAACTTACCGTGGACCTACTTGAATCTCCATGAGAGAAGAAGGAAGATACAATATTTTGTCATAGGCCTAGTCTCCCTAGCAAATCTGGATTTTCCTCCGATCTAATAAAAATGAGCTCCTGATAGTGATGTTCTAAGTACCTGAATTTAATTTGCAAAATTTTGTCTTCCAGTGATTTTCCCCAATCTCTTCAGGATCATGGAGGTTGGACGATGGGCAATGGAAATGAGAGTACTGCATACCACCTCTCACCTGAGTCTGAGAGTCAAGTCCCAGCCCTGCTTCCTCACCCTCCTCCACGCCCGTGACAATGGAGGCGAAGTTGTCGTCCAGCAGGATCATGTCGGCTGCCTGCTTAGAGACGTCAGAGCCGGCGATGCCCATGGCAATGCCAATGTCTGCCTTCTTCAGCGCGGGGGAGTCGTTCACACCGTCCCCCGTCACTGCCACGATGGCTCCCTGGGGGTGAAATAATTACTGTGTCAGATTCAAGACACGTCCCAAAGATCAGTTTGATTTCATCATCTCTAGTTTCTTGATGTAATCATGCTTAATTTCAGCCTCTTAGCCCTTCCTTCTCCTGCTCCTCCTGATAGTAAACTCTCATGGAGTCCCCAAACTGATGCCTAACTCTGGGGTTCAAGACAGTATACTCTCTGGAGTCTCCTTTAGCCCAGCACACATTCCTCTGCTTGGTTTAAGGCTGGCCTATGCCATGTGACTTCTGCCAGATTCTCCAAGGCTCCTTTGTCTCTCTTACCAGCCTTTGACATCCTTCTACAATGATCAGCTTCTGCTGAGGGGAGGTTCGAGCAAACACAATCTCCGTGTGGTTTTGGAGGATGTTATCAAGCTCCTCTGAGTTCATATCCTTCAGTTGCGAGCCATGAACCACAATGGCTGTGGCATCCCTGAGGGAAAAGAATTTTAAAAGTTTAGTTCAGAGTGTTGAGGATTTACCAGGGGTCCTGGTGCCCTCTAAGCAAGTTTACTATGACCTCCTCATTTCTCCTTTCAACCAGATCTCCTCATTTGTCTCCAGTCATTCACTATCTCTATATTGACACATTTTATCCCTTCCCTTTTCCAACCACTGCTTCCTGTTTTCTGCCTCTTTCTTTGTCCCACTTCCTCTAAAAACCTACTTGGTCATTTTTCTATTAGTTTACTTTGTACTTATGTAAACCCCGCACATCCTAGCTACTGAAGGCGACTTTAAGAACTTTAGTAACTGGGATCTGGGTGGGGCAGGCTGACAATGGAGGAAAGAATAGCAGATCTGATCTCTACAAGAGTCTCACCTGGTATCGATCTGGCTAACAGGAACCTTGAGCCGGGCAGCAATATCCTCTACTGTCTCAGCGCCTTCTGAGATGATGCCCACACCCTTGGCAATGGCCTTGGCTGTAATGGGATGATCCCCTGTTACCATAATCACCTGGGTTGGGAAGGGAAGGCAAAGGAGTAGAATCATTTTTAGGAAGGTCCTGGATCCTTCATCTTTCTCTCTAAGAACTCACAGATCACTGCTTTCATTGCACAGAGGTTTTAGTAGCTTATTCCCAAGAACTTGTGCTTCAACCCTTAGGAGTGGGTCAGGATCATCAGACCATAAAACTTAGGACAATCTGAGTTCTATGTTTCACAGGAATAAATCAAGGGTTTAGGTAAATTTCTATATTCAGAATTTCATTTAACTGCTCCAGAAGCTATTCTGCTTCTTAAAGCTCAAAGACAGAAACATCTACACATAGAAGAAGTGGTAATAAAGGAACGTCTAGAATAATCCATCTGCCTAGCAAAATTTCGTCTAGGCGCAGGTACATTCCGATCCTACTCTTCCTCTCTTCTTCCCATTGCCTCCCTGAACCCCTGGACTCCAGCCTTTTTTGGATATCTAGTACCAGCCCTAGTCTGGTCTCACTTTTTCCCAAAGATCAGGTGCCTGTGCTCTGTGCTTTCCTAGCATTCTCTACTTTCCATGTGGTGATTGCTTATCTGTCTTTCTCCGCTGCTGGACTGAGAGCTCTGTGAGGGTGGGGCCATGTCTATGACTCCTTGTTAAGTTTCCTGCCCTACACAATGCCTGGTACATAGTACTCTGTCAATAAACAATTATCGAATGAAGGAATGAGGGAATGATGCCCTCCAAATATGATTTTCCGGCTCCTATAGGAGGAAGAAGGAAACTATCTGATTGTGATTGAACTATCCAACTGCTTGTGGGAACAGAGGTCCTGGAAAGGTCAGTCTATGTACTTTCCCAAAAATAAGCCTTGGAGGAGTTTTCCCATGAACCGTCATCATTCCATACTGGAACCCCTGGCTGGCTGGAAGACGAGTGAAGTGTGACTAAGCTGTGATTCTAGAGACTGAGGAAAGTTGCACTATGAGTTCTTACCCACACCACTAATTTTGAGCTTTCTGGCTTAATTGTGGGCCACTGGATCCTCACCAAGCTTGGGTAACTGGTGAGAACCTGGGAGAGAACTGCAGAAAAGATTAGAAGATTCCAGATGTGATTCAGACTGAGCCCTCAGTGATGTCTTTCAGGCTTACAGTGCCCTGACCTTCAGTAGTGACCTGGGACCTATAGGACAGGTGTAGTATCATCTGGATGTATGCCAGGTACCTAGACCAGTTTGACCATTCAAATGGACTATTCTGTAGTTCCTAGCAGTATCGCCTCCATGCCAGCTTGGAGAAATGGAAACACAAAGTCAGTCACCCAAGAGTAAGTTTCTAGTACCATTTCACAGTTTCACAGACAATAAAAGTGTGATTCTGCAGAGAATGGCTCCTTTTGAGGTAAAGGGTATCTAGCAGTTTCTGGGATTCGTTAAGTCCTAAGGAAATTTCATTTCTAACTTCTTGGTGCTGACTCTATGCAGTCTTGCAAGCTGCCCTTTTCTTCTCTTGCACCCTCTTCCCCCAGGCTGGATCCATCAAGAGGAACGTTCCAGTGTTGGCGACGTTGCTGTAGGCCTGCACTGCTTGACTGCAGTTCTTAGAGGCAACCAGGTTCATAGCTTTGTACTACTGAGAGCCTCAGGTAGTGGCAAATGTAATGGATTAATTTTATTTTACTTTTTTAAAAAGTACATTTATTCTAAAGACCTGAGCACATGGCTCTGCCTGAGAAATACCAGGCCCACAATTATTTCTTGTAAAAATTTGCTGCCATGCAACTGTTATCAGACCTCTTCCAGCAGCCGTGTAATGTTCTTCAGCTCTGCGCCAACACCATTATGGAGTGGAGCCTGGAAGGCTCTACCCTGTGCGACAACCCCCTGTGTGTCCATTACATTTTGTCTTTGAAGGATGGCATCAGGGTAAGACTTATACTTCTCTGTAAGGAAAAGGGATGAATCAAAACTCCTCACCAAGTTTGCCAAATTTCTGTCAGCTTAGGGTCCAGAAGAAGTGAGAAATTATAAGACCTATAAACCTGTGCCCAGAACAAGGACCGGCCCAGAAAGCAGAGGTCTTCTGCTTCTTCACAAGTCCTCCTAAGACTATCATGGGCTCACTCTGCCTCAGGCTGTGACCACCTCTGATGTGGTAGGCATCCTGGCTAAAATTACCCCTTTGTTTCTTGTTTAGGCCTCCCCACTTGGGGGCACAATTGTCACTTCTTCTTGCTAAAGGAATCCATAAATTCCCAGGTGAGATCAATTTTAGACTTCATCCACAATGTTATTCCCCACTCTAACAGTCCACTTCAAAGCTCAGAAAATTCAAATGAAGCCCTTTCCCACTTATTTCCCACAATGTGATGTGGTAGCTTATAGAACCATGGGAGACTTTCAGGATAACATGGCTATCCTGGGAAGGTGTGTTATAATAATGCCATCTATGCAAAGAACTATATCACCCCAAACGTCTTATAGTAATTAGGGAACTCAGAATAATTTCTTATGTCCATTCCTTGGCTCCCACTCTAGTGACCAATCATTGAACTCAGCATGGCCCAGCCTACCCCTGGACAAACTGCCAACAGTCAAAGGTCTAAGATAAAGCCAGCTTTAACAGAGAGCATCTCATTCTTCTTAAAAACCTTTAAATGACCCCTCCGCCAGTCCCACTGTAACCTGCCTTCCCCTAAGTCTAAGATCCAACATATCAGGTATGAGCAGGGAAGGTGTCAATATGCCCTACACATTAGTTTGAGAAGCGCTGTCCTAGGACACTGGTTCTCACACTTCTCTGCACATTGGAATCTCTAGGAAAGTTAAAAATTACAGATTCATAAGGCTTACCCTGAGAGGTTCTTATGTAATGGGTCTGGGGTCTGGCCCAGGCATTAGATTTTTAAAGTTCCCTTGGTGATTCTAATGTTCAATGCAAGATAGGCATCTAACTATAGAGGAAATTTACCATAAGGTTACCTCTTAAGATAAAAAATCCTAAACTAAAGGAAACAGATTATTAAGAACCAACTCTATGCAAGGCTTTCTACTGTTGCTTCAGTTTGTGACAGGTAGGCTTCTGGGGTGGTCAAGGGTTTACCTTAACCCCTGCACTGCGACACTTGCTCACGGCATCAGGCACTGAAGCTCGGGGAGGGTCGATCATGGATATGAGTCCCACAAAACAAAGGTCATTCATGGGAAAATTGAGTTCATCTGTATTAAACTTGAATCCCTTGGAGAAAGTGTTAGGCAGATTCAAGAAGCAAAACCCTGAAGAGAGGCAGAAGAAGAGACCAATAGTCATTTAGCTATTTGTGTCCCTATCCCACTTACCCCAACATCCTAAATTTTTCATCCCACAAATTATAACCACATCGATGCCATTCTTGCAAAGTCTTCCTCTCACCTAGCACACGTTCCCCCAGACCTCCCAGTTCCAAGTAGGCATTTTGGAAGGCTTCTTTCATTTCGTCGTCCATTGGGTACTCCTGCCCATTCAGAAGGTAACTAGAGCAAAACTCCAAGATCCTCTCAGGAGCTCCCTTCATCAGCAGCACATGAGCCTGGGAGCTGTCTTCCCGAAGGTGGATGGACATCTAGGGGGAAGAGAGGATGCATGAGTGGAATAGGAGAGAGGGGCAGGGGCAGTGGGGCAAAAAAGCAAGAGAAAGCTTTTTGAGGGTAAAACAAACAGGGGACCTGTTTCATATCCCTCCATTTTCTTGGTCCTCGAACCCCAATACAGCCCTTTCCCTCCATTCTTCCTCCTTTCCAGGAATCCTCCAGGCCTGGTATTATTTGCACACACATTTTAATCTTCTCAGCCCCACTGGAAACTGAGGGCAGAAGCAGGCATCCTCACTTTCCCTGCTTCCTCTCTGCCTGGATGGCTAGAGAGTAGGAGTGGTGGGGCAGACAAAGACAGCAGAGTGGGCAGGAGAGAAAGCTTAGAGCCCACAGAGGTGTGTTCTAGGGCCAGCACGAATATTTTATGACCTCAGGTCAATCCGTTTGACATCTCAAAATCTTGGTGGCTTTGACAAAATGGGAAAGATTCTGTGATGCCTACTTCATTGTGGTTTTTTTTTTTTTTGGCGAGGCAACCCTTGGTTGCCCTCACAGATTGCAAGAACCTTGTCAGCTTACGATCCCTTATATTTTTATTTTTTACATCTACAGCACCTGGTCTTCCTAGGTGATCTCCCATGCAAATACTATCCAAGCCCAACCCTGCTTAGCTTATGAGATCAGACAAGATCAGGCACATTCAAGGTAGCATGGCTGTAGACCATTGGTTTTTATGAGATAATATTTGTAAAAAGTACTTTAAAAACTGTGAAGCACAATTCAAAAATAGGCTAGTTGTTTTAGTCCCCTTTCCGCTCTTTCCTAAAAGCATGAGAAGTTTCCTGAGGGAAGGTCAAGGATCAGAGTCAGTGTGGCTGGTGTGGGGAGGGCAGGGAAGGTTTGTGAAAGGAACCTGAGGAGACAACACACACGAAGGAGAAAGGAATAAGGTCAGCTTCAGTTTTGCATTATCCCTTGATCTCTGATCTGTGAAAAGGAACTCTCTCTGGGGTCCCTCTTAGGGTCCATAGGAAATGCCTGCTATACAGCCTGTCGGGTAACGAACCAGCACATTGGAAGGAAGGGAGCTGGCGCAGAGGCGGCCAAACTACACTGCGAGGTGAGAAACCTCTATGTAAAATGTGGTTAAAATCGTTCCATCAGGAACTTTGAAAAAACTGTTCAATTATACTCAAAATATGCTTAAGCAGTTAAGAGGAAAAGCCTTAACTCATTTAAGTGGAAAGCTGCAAAAGGTTTAAAAGTTTAATATTCTGAGTGCTTAATACATATTTTTGTAGGCTTTCTGAAATTGTTGGAGTTGACAGCAAGACCTACATAAGCTAGTAATTTGGTCACAGAAAAATTACATCTTGATAGAAAATTACAGATAAAAATCTGGAAATATCAGAACAGAGACACTTCTTTTTTTCATTTCCATCTCAGAGGGGGAAAGAAACCAAGCTCTGCAAACCACCAGCAGGCTAAGAAGTCCCTTGCAGATGGGAGCCTCTAACAAGCCGTCTACCAGAGTAGAAGTGGCCAGAGGGGTTTTCCTGGTGTCCCCTCCAAGCAGGCCCCACCAGAACTGAGCAGAGCTGAGCAGCTGGCGGGCTGGCTGAGCACACTGAGTGCACAATAGAGGTGGATTTTGCTGTTTGAATTTGATATTCAAAAGCTTGGAAAAGGCACTAATGTAGTCATTTTGGGGAAAGTTGCTATTTTGTTGGACATCCCAACAAATGTTGTGGCTATGTTTTGCTTTTTATCTGAATCTCATAGAGGGAAAGGTACCTAATTCTTTCTGGTCAAAGGCTTTAATCGGGCCCTGCCTAGCACAAAATTCCTGTCTGGTTAGTGAGGCCACTAAACGTCAGAAAAAAATGGAAATAAGTTTGCGGTTTGGGCCTAGGAGATCTATCTTATTACACTGACTAAAAGCCAGTTGAAATGAAAAACTATGGATCTATTTCTTTAACTCTTACTTGTTCAGCGTTCAATGTGAAAATATAGGTAAATTGGGTTTTTAAAAATCTATATAGTTTTTGCTGTTTTCAGTTATTATTTTTAGTTACAAATATTTTTCTTGTGATGAAAGCTTTTAACATCTACCCTCTTAAGCGGCTTTTGAATATAAAAATATGAAACAATTCACTAATTTGCATGTTATCCAGGGTCCATGCTGATCTTCTCTGGATCATTCCAGTTTTAGTATATGTGCTGCAGACATGAGCACTAATATGTGTTTTTTAAGACACAAAAACAAACTGATTTTTGTGAGTCCAGTTTCTTCTCTGTTACCTGCATCCGAATGTCTAACCTTCACAGGAGTGCATGAACTTGGAGAATCCCACTCCCCTACAAGCAAATCACAATTGTCCCATAGAACTCAGACCTTAGCTGGTACAATACCAGTCATGGCAATGCTGCTGCTTCCTACTTTTCACCATAACCCTCCTTCAAAGTGTCCCAGGATTCTCACATGAGAGAAATACTGTTTTCTGTCCCTGTTATGGATTTTATTGTTGGTGCCACCAGTGTCCCTCACGCATTTCTCCTTCCCTTGTCACTCCTTGCTGGATAATGGTTAAAATGCTCCTAGGAAATTAACTTCACAAACATGCTGGAGACCCCTGATCACCTACCTGACAGCAGCTGCTAGAATAGCATGCATGGAATGAAAATAAATATTTGATGATTAATGTCATAAGGCACGTCTGGGAAGTATTATGTAAATCTAACCTTATTCTTCTGTGGCTAATCTTGCAGTAGCCAGAGATGCCTCCTAACAGCTGCAGAGACTGTACCATGACTTACCAGCCTTAAGAGAGCATTTTATGACTTGCTCTCTCCATAAATAGCATAGCCTGGAGCTTCTGCTTAGGACTGAATGCCTCTTCCTTTATCAATTGCTCCTCTTTGCACCTGTCACTTTCTCTTGAGGTGAGCCTTCCTCCTAGTTGGGATGCTGGTTACTCACTGTCTATCCTACTGCTCAGAGATGAGGTTGAAGACCAATGCAAAGTTTCCATTTCCCCAAATGATGAGCCTATTCCCCACCCCCTACCACTCTCCTACCTTTTCGGTTCTGTACCTGGTACTTGTTGGTAGAATTAAAGGGAATCTCTGCCACCTTGGGGCTTTTCTCTCTCATTTCCTTCACGGAACTGTAGAACTGCTCGATGAACTTGAGGAGGGCTGACTCAGAGGCATCCCCTGCTGTTGCCCGCTGACAGGATGGGATTTTGTATATAAGCTAGAGGGGCAGGGCACCTGGGCTTGCCCGGGGGACAGGGAGAGGGGCAGAATAGAGAGGGGGTGCTTGGGGAAATCACTGAGCACCAGGAAAGAGATTTTTGCGGGGAAAAGATAGGTTATACTCTGGACACTGAGGTACCCACTACCCCCTTAGCCCTGACACCTTAGCTATGGGAAGGGTCTCCTGATTAGCCTTAAAGTCAGCCCGGTTGCAGAGGCCAGCGATTTGGGCCAGGATAAACCAGGTATCAGAGCCTTTGTCAAATGTATTCCCTAGAGAGAAAGAACAGACTGTGAGCAAGTGAGAGGGAATTATTCCCATCTTGTTCTATACTCCAGAACTTCATAGAAACAACATCTCCTTTCCTCCACACCCCGCTTCTCTCACTCACTTTCCAGCTATCTTTGTCTGAACTCACCATTCCCCCTCAACTCACTCATCACATCCCCCAAATCCATCCACTCTTAGCCCACCAATGCTGCTAGTCACCAATATGTTCTTCGCTGGTGTCGGCCTCATAGATGGTCTTATCGAACCATAAGTGGGCGACAGTCATGCGGTTCTGGGTGAGGGTGCCCGTCTTGTCGGAGCAGATGGTGGAGGTGGAGCCCAGCGTCTCCACCGCCTCCAGGTTTTTCACCAGGCAGTTCTTCCTCACCATGCGCTTGGCAGTCAGGGTAAGACAAACCTAAGGCCATGAACAGGTGAGACAATAAACAGAGAGAAGATATTGCTTCTCATACCACTTTTTTGATATCTAATTTTTTTTTTTTTGCTATTTTAATTTTTTTTGTAGTAACTTCCCTTTTGTTCTCACCTAGTCTTTAGAAACTCCATCTGTGGCTACAGTAAAGAAAATTGGGAAAGTGATTTTGGTTTGTGCTTTATGGCACAGTTTCAATGCCAGAGTGTATTCCTTCATCAGGGTATAATAGATTAGGATTTCCTTATTCTCCCTGGAATATTCCACTCCTCCACAATCCTTTCATCTTTTTTATTCAGCAGCCTCTTTTTCATTCAAGTTCAGGTCACACCACTTTCTCAAGTCATTGATGGCTAAACTTTTATTGTGGTAAAGATGCTGTGTGTGGAAGGGGGTTGTACCAAAAGTTTTAAAAAAGGGAGAGAATGATTAAATTGAGAAGGGATATTGCAGCACTAAAAAGGATTTGTGGAATCATTTAAGCCAGAAGATTTTTGTTGACCATACACTCAATAAAAGTCAGGTGTGTGGCAAGGTTGTTTTAAACGCTAATGAATTCTTGGGCTGTGGTTATGTAAATGTAGAATTCTAATCATGGGGTCATGGTTTACTTACATAATATCACTAGTCTTGATGTTTTTGTGCTAGTCCAACCACACTCCAAGTATTATTCTCATTTCCTTTTAGGAAGGGTATTGGCAAACCAGAGCATACCCTAAATAGTTGATCAGCAAGACAATAGGCCTGAAGATAGAGTCATATGGCTAAGGGAAAGGGATTATTTCGCCTCACACCTGGAGAATGTGAGGGGACATAATCACTACTGCAAAAAATCTAAAGGGTGGTTTGTAGGAGAGAGAATTAACTTTGTTTTCTTCAGATGGGAAAACTGGGACCAAAAGTGGAATATATTTCTGCTCAAATAATGCAATCATCCTAGAGCAACTCAACAATGAAATGAACTGGGACAGAAAGGGGTAGGCCTCCCATAACTCGAAACAATTATCATCTCCAATGGACTTTGTATAAGACAGTCAGCAATGGTTGGAAGGTTGAATTTATATGAACTTTGAAATCCTTTCCAATAAGATTCTGATTCTAAATCAATCTTCTTTTATAAACTGTTGAGTAAATTGAGTTCTGAAGTTAAGCGATTTGGTCAAGTTCACTAGCCAGTACACCCAGGACTGGAATTCCCTTCCAGAGACTTATAATCTCACGCTTTCTGCATTGTAACTCATTTCCTTTCTCATTGAGAAAAAGAAAAGTCACCAGAAAATATGGGTGGAGGAAGTCAACATAATCTGGGAGCTAAATGATTTGTACACATGTCAGGGGTACACTGCGCTTGAGCGGTTACAACAAAAGTGATACTAGTGATTTCATTTCTCTGCAGTGGTTTGTCTGCCCTGAGGTTACCCTCCACCCTGGCTACTCACAGTGACAGTGGCCAGAAGCCCCTCAGGCACATTGGCCACAATGATGCCAATAAGGAAAATGACAGCCTCCAGCCAGCTGTAGCCCAAGATAAGGGAGAGCCCAAAGAAAATGACACCAAGGAAGAGGGCCACCGAAGTGATCAGATGGATGAAGTTCTCAATCTCTATAGCAATGGGCGTCTTGCCAACTTTCAAGCCTGATGTCAGGATGGCAATGCGGCCCATTATTGTAGAGTCTCCTGTGGCGATCACGATGCCTCGGGCTGTTCCTGCGGACAAGGGGACATCTGAGTGAGGAAGGCTGTTGGGTTGGTTTCTACAAAGAGAAAGCTGTCAGTGTTCAGAAACAAGGTAGAAACTCAAGGTCCTCTGAGAGGTTATGTTCTATTTCCTTCATATTTAGTTTATGCAAATAAGGGTCTCCTAGTCTGAAAAATCTCTGAAGAGATTTCATAGCTCTCCAAAGATACCCAATTTTATTGCCTGATTGCCTTCATTGTCAACAACTTCATTACACTTAATCTAAATATCTTGTTGTCTGTATATTTCTTATATTGCCTTCAGCAGCTGAAAATTTCTAGATCCCCAGGAATAGTGGTTACCCATCTGCTAGAGTCCTATGTTCCAGTATCCCCTAGTCCTTTAACCTACTAGTTCTCAATTGGGGGCAATTTGCCCCCCAGGAGACATTTGGCAATGTCTGGAGACAGTTTTTGTTGTCATAACTGGATGGGAAGGGGTTGCTATGACATCTAGTGGGTAGAGGGCAAGGGGTGATGCTAACCATCCTACCATCCCCAGAGCAGCCCTTCTCTCCCCCTACGATGAAAAATTATCCTGCCCAAAATGTCAATAGTGTGAGGTGGAGGATGAGAAAAATGGCATAGATGATAGAGGCTTTGTTCATCCCTCTTGCAACCAAATCAAAGTTGTGACAGAAACATGGAGAAAACAGCAAGTAAAGTCACCTGGGATCTAGATGAACAGAAGCACTACAACTAGGGAGAGAAATAAGTCAATCTGCAATAGTAGAAGGTAGGCGGGGGCGAAGACGTGAGGCTGCCCAGACCCGAGGGGCTGAATGGAAGAGAGGCTATGGCAGTGGCAGCCAGCAGCTGCAGATGTTTCTTAAAGGGGCCGTGTGCGCAAGCGGACTTTCGTAGAATTGTACCTGCTTGCTCTGAACACCAGTGCCAGATCGGCTTTATAGGGAGCACCAGGGACTTACAGGGGGACATCGAGTTGTCAGAGTGAGGGCCTGAGACGAGGCTCTCTTGCTGGCAGAAGTGCCAGCATATCCATTGTTCCTCTGTTGAGCCCTCTTTCAGTTTGTGGACCCAGCAGAGCCGTAGTGGAGACGTCATCCAACTGGATAACAAAGGTTGCTCTGCTCAGAGGATTCTCTTAAACCCTGCCTCCCCCAGCTTGTGGCCCCACCCAAGCCACATCCCAGGTGTGTCCTTTGCGAGTCTGGTGCTCCTTGCTGAGCAGCACTAGGACTCACACTGGTGGCAGCTGGCCTCGGTTTCTGGTGTGGGCTCTTGAGGCAACTATAAGCACAGCATCTGTGGATTGCTTGCTGAATCTTAACAGGTGGCCCCGGAGGGGCACAGACTGGGGCTAAACTTGGCCTTCAGCTGAACCCCTCTCAGGACTGTGTCACTGAATACTCACTACACAAAGCCATGTTAATAAGACCGAGAAACTGAAGAGCTTTGCTTAGTACATAGAAACAGACACAGAAAGGCAGCCAAAATGGGAAGACAAAGAAGCAGAACCCATATGAGAGAACAGAACAGAGATCCAGGAATAATGGCGTCAAATAATCTAACAGATGCAGAGTTCAAAACACTGGTTATAAAGATACTGAAGGAACTTAGGGGAAGTGTAGATGAATTCAGTGAGAACTTTAACAAAGAGATAAAAAAACATAAAAATGAAAATAGAAATTATAAAAGGGAACCAGTCAGAAATGAGAACACATTATCTAAGATGAAGAGTATATTATAGGGAATCAACAGAGTGGATAAAGAAGAAGATCAAACCACTGATATAGAGCATGGGAAAGCCAAAGACACCTAATCAGAAAGGCAAGAAAAGAGAAGCTAAGACTATAATAATAGTTTAAGGAGTCTATGGGACACTATTAAATGTAAAAATATCCATGTCATAGGGGTATTGGAAGGAAAACAAGAAGTTGAAGAGCTATTTGAAGAAATAATGATGAAAAACTTCCTTAACCTGGTGAAGGAAATAGACACACAACCCCAGGAAGACCAGAGAGTCCCAAAAAAGAGGAACCCGAAGAGGCCCACACCAAGATACATAATTAAAATGCTAAAGGTTAAATACAAAGAGAGAATCTTAAAAGTTACAAGAGAAAAGCAATTAGTTACCTACAAGGGAGCACCCATAAGACTGGCAGCTGATTTCTCAAAAGAAACTATGTAGGACAGAAGGGCTTGCACAACATAGTCAGGTGATGAAAACCTAGAATCTACAACCAAGAATACTTTATCCAGCAAAGCTATCATTTCGAGTCAAAGGACAGATAAAGAACTTCCCAGACAAAAATAAGCTAAAGGAATTTATCAACACCAAACCAGTATTTGGTGTTGGAGGGATTTCTTTAAGAAGAAAAATGTTGGAGGGACTTCTTTAAGAAGAAAAACATGTATGAAAAACATGAATAAAAAATGGTAATAACTACATTCCTATCAACAAGTACCTCAAATGGAAAAGAATTATGTGCTCCAACCAAAAGATAAAGTGGCTGAATGGATAAGAAAACAAGACCCCTACATATGCTGCTTACAAGAGACTCACTTCAGATTAAAAGACACACACAGACTAAATGGAAGGGGATGGAAAAAGATATTGCCTTGATGAACCTAGAGGGTATCGCACTGAATGAAATAAGTCAGATAGAGAAAGACAAATATCGCATGATTTCACGTACATGTGGAATCTAAAGAACAAAGTAAACAACAACAAAAAAATGTAAATGAACTCGTAGATACAGAGAATATTTTGAGGGCTACTAGATGGTTGGAGGTTGGGTGAGATGGTGAAAATGGGCAAAAGGGTTACGAAGTACAAATGGATAGTTACAAAATAGACATGGAGATATAAAGTGTAGCATAAGAAAAATAGTCAATAATGTGATAGATATGTAAGGAGGAAGAAGGGTACTAGATTTAGTGGGGTGATCACTTTGTGAGTTAGATAAATCTCTAATCAGTATGCTGTACAACTGAAACTAATATATTATTGTATGCCAACTATAATTGAAAAATAACTAATTGAATTGTACAATGTAAATACAAGCAACTAATTGTCTGTTACATTCAATAAAGCAGGAAAAAAAGTGTGGTGAAAAATGCTGCTCAGACCTGAATCCTCTCCCTGCTGTGCTGGCTGGAGCCAGTCTGACCCCTGCTGGGTAGCATAGGTCATCACAGCCGGCCTTCTCTGCTCTTACCTCCACCAGCACTGTCCAGAGTCGAAAGAAACTGGGACATATCACGTTTAACCTTGTACATACATGATGCAGGCCACTCACTTAAATGGCTTGTAATGAGGGGCCTGGAAAGGTTCTTTGCTCAAAACAATTTTTCCTGCTTTACCATAATGGCTGAAATTTCTACCATTAAAGTCACAGCCAGAGTTGCTCAGAAAAGCAACATATTATAGAAATAGTACTTATTTTAGGATCAGAAAGACTTAGGAAGTTCAACTTTCCAATATTCTAGCTGTATGGCTTGGGATAAGTTGCTTAAAAGCTCTGAGACTCAGGTTTCTCATCTTTAAAATGAGATGAAAGCTCTAAGGAATAAATATTTTTAAAACAGCCTAGAAGAGGGTTGAGTACATAATAGGCACTTGAATACTAGTTTTTTTTTCTTCATTTAGATGAATATAGGGCCTCCAAAATCACACGTGCAATTTGTAGAGACAGCTCCAATCTAGGAGCGCCCATGAACATTGTAACATAAATTCCTGAAGTCACCTTCAGCTAGATGAGTCTGAGAACAGAGTCCTGGCTCAGATAGCAGACAGGTCAGGCCAATGTTAGGTAGAAGTTCTGGAAAGGTTCACAGTATGAGCCATTCTACAGATGAACTTCAGACTGGTTGCCAGAGGCATTCATTGAGCCTTGTGAGAAGTACTGCTTGAAGGGTATTGTATTTTTTAGTAGGGCGGCAGAGTATGGTATCACCTTTATTTATTTCACCTTTATCTTTAAGACTATTCCATGGTTTAGTCTAGTTCTTATTTTCATTTTTTCTGTTGTGGTTTCCCCATGCTTGGAGAGATGGGATTTAAAAACTAATGCCAATGTGTTTAGAGACAGGGCAGGTTGATGGCAACCTTGGGGAAAGTTAAGAAGGCCAAGTCTCCCCTATCCCAGGCCAGACTGAGTCCTCCATAACCCTCTATATAATGCCAGAGAAATAGTTTGGAACCCCCATCAAGATGCTTGAGAACCCAAAGAGTGATGTTTGTACCAGCAGCCCTGTAAAAGTCCACTGAGATGAAAGCAGGGAGACAAAGTTCTAAGATAAAGGTTAAAGTTATGCTATTAGTTTGCAGATAGCTCAGAAATCCCTCAATTTAATAGTCAACCTAGCACCACCCTCTTGGCTACATCTTGGTCTCTCTAGTCTCCTATTTAAGCCTCCTCCATTTTAGCTAGATCCTCTTTCTCAGACGGAATGCCATTACCCACTTTCACCCTTACCTGAAGCATATACTTTGCTGATGCAAACACTGCTTTGGAAGGACAAATTTGAGCAAATGTCTTCCTAAAACTTGGTAATAAAAATCTAGTGCTTTTTGGAGAAAGCTTGCTAGCTTGTATCTTTTTTTCCAATCACATTTAAAAAATTTTTATTTTAATCTATATTTTATTTTTCAATTAGAGTCTTCTTCAGTCTTTTTTTTTCATGTTTCTCACCCTCTTTGAACACATTTTCATTCAAAATCAACTGTCCAAAGTTATTTGACCTTTACAGAATAAAATTTGTTTATGTTGAAAGCTTCTTTTCTTTCGTGGTGTTTCTTTTCTGTGGATTTCTTCTCACCTGCTGGTTTCTTGGTAGCTGCAGCCTTTTTTGCCACCAAAGTCTTCTGCTTCATAACACCAATAATCTTCTTTCCTTTCTTTCTCACCACTGGCTTCTTGTCTGGAACCCCCTTCTCATCTGATTTGGCTTCTAGTGCTGCTGCTGCTTTGTCCTCCCAGAGCTTACTGTTCTTGGCCTGGCAAAGAATGACATTCCAGTGAATGGTCTTTGCATATGGATTTAGCTTCAACGTGATCCTCAGGTTTTTCAGTGGATTCTTCTTCAGGACTATGCGGTGAATCTTGTTGTGTGGTGCTTGGAGGGCTCTTTGGGACTCTGGGCTTTTCAGGATTCTGCTAAGGCTGTATTGAGCGTCTTGTGTATGGGAAGGTGGTAGTTACTCTTGAGGGAGGCGGTGCCATACAGATCATCTAACTGGTGGAAAGGACTTTCAGTCCAAATGGCCCACATGCCCACCAGGAGCAAGGTTCAAAATGTTCAGTTTGCTTACATTAAGCAGAGTAATTCCAGGTATTTTCAGAAGGCTTTAATGATGCCATTTCCTCATTATAGATGATGCAAGGTCTCCTGTGCTCGATATAACTACGGTTTCTCCTTTTGCCTTTGCCAGCTCTCATTTGCTGAGATGTGTAGACCTTTTTGATATCATTCCAAGCTTTAAATTTCTTAAGAAGCAAAATAACTTCCTTGATCTTCTTGTAGCCTTCAACTTTACCTTCAACCATCAAAGGAAGTTTAAGAACTTCCTTAATATGATGATTTTTAGATATGATCAGTGCTGGTAAGGCTGGAGCAGACAGGGCAGAGAAGATGGCATATCACTTCTGTGTTGTGTTCACTCTGCAGTGCCAATGGCGCGAGGTTTTAATTGATGCAAACATGTGACCCCACAACACATATTGCCAAAAGCACGCTGGCCAGAATGATGAGTCCCACCACTTCGAACGTGGAATTCGAGCTACAGCCCTGCCAGTACTCCACGGCATAGCGCTGGTTTGATGACCTGCTAATTCACTGACAACATAGGGCTGTCTACTGTTTTTGCATAAGTTGGTGTGAACAAAGTTCACAATATCTGGCTGAATGGGAGTCTTGAACACAGTAGGCAAAAAAGTGACATTTTTGTCAGATGATTTCCCCTTTTTGTACTACACTGATATCAGTGGACAAGTCCAGGCCGTGGCAGGGAGAGAAGGCCACGCTCCCCTCAACCTGGTGGCCCTCACAGGAAAAGGCTTCTTTAGTTTTAATGTTACTCTTATCCTTTAGGGTAATTCCAAATTAACTAATTTTACTACCAGAAGAATCATTAGGAAGCTTTATTCCAGAGGGGAGACCATGGAAAGAGCATGGGCTTGGGAGACAAACCTGCATTAGAATTTTTGGTCCTCTCCTTTTCTATCAAGTTGTGCTCTTGGATAGTGCGTTTAATTTTTTGAACCTTAGTCTTTCATGTGTAAAAGAGGGGTAATATCTGTTGTATAGTGTTGTGAGAATCAGAGCTATCTATAGCACTTGACACATGCAATTAAAAAAAAAGCTATTTCTTAGATACCCAAATATTTATTCTTAAGTATGAATAATGGTTCAAATTGTGTTCCAGCGAGTCTTGCAGATCTCCTTAAGATGAAAAGATGAAGAAATTGACATAATGTTATTGAGTCACTGTTACCACTTTGGCCGGAGCTGTCTCCCAGTTCAAGGATGTCCTAGATACCAGGAGCAAAGCCAAAATGTGAGTGGCACCCCTGGGAACTCAAATTTCCAATGCCCATACCTTCTTTTGGAATAGTGAGAAGATGGGGCTTACTTCAGGAGAAGAATGACCTAGCAGGGCTGAATAATTTTCAGGCTAAATAATTTTCTTCCCTTCTGTGCTGTTTTTCAGCTCATAGAGCATAGTCTATTCATTAGCTAGAATAATAATAGCTAGCAATTATAGGGCTTTTATAATGTATTAGGTCTTGTGCTAAGCATTTTATGTATATTATTCCTTTAATAAACATAAAAATCTATAAAGTAGTAACTTTTAGTATCTTCGTTGTACAAATGTGAAAATGATGGCTTTGACCTTTTACCAAAGGTCATACAGCTCATGAATGATGGAGAGTCTAGACTATTTACCAGCCATTACATACCCTACTACCTTTAGAAACTAGAGAGTTCCTGGAATCATTCAATCTCTGCTTTTGAATTTAGTCTATTTATGATGCCATATTCACCTTCCACACAGTTGGTGGAGAAGAAGCAGATGTTTCGAGTCTCCAGAGGGTTCTCATGTGTGAAGTCAGGGGAGCGTGATTGGGGCTCTGATTCTCCAGTCAAGGATGAGTTGTCCACCTGGGATGGGAGGGAGGACGGGTTGTAAAGTGAAAATATGGGGGAAAAAAGATTTATCTATTAAGATGATACATCTTTATTTGGTACCAACATTACCATTATTGACATGCAGAGAGAAACATAAATTTACATGCCAGCACCTTATTGTCTTTAATCTCAAATTTGCACTTGTAACTTCTCAAGATTCTGGAAAATAAGATCATACTTTCTTTCACTGAGCCCAGGTCACCACAGTGCCCTAAGGCCGTGCTTGGCCCCCTCCCCTAGCTTTCCACATCCCACTCACCTTGCATCCTTGTGCAGAGATGAGCCGGAGGTCAGCGGGGATTCGGTCTCCACCCTTCACTTCTACCAGATCTCCCAACACCACATTTTGTATATTGATCTGTATCTTCTCTCCACCTCGAATTACCAGAGCTTGCTGTGGTAAGATAGTGTAGGGTCATTCCCAAAGCGTTCTGTTCCCTTCCTCCTGCTCCTGGCCTGCAACCTCCTGTTCCTGGTTTCCTTCCTCTAACTCCAGCCTTTCTTACATTGTCACTCACCACATCATTCTTTTTTAAAAAATTGTTATTGTTAAATGTATTAGGATAACATTGGTTAATAACATATAATTTTCAGGTGTACGAGATTATAATTCTTGAAGGGCTCTTTGGTAGTTTGCAAATTCTTACCATTGCTGTCTGCAGTGCTTTTGCAATGTGATTTTGATGCTTCTCCCACTAAGAGATGGGGTTTACCTCTCTATATCCACACATAGGCTTAGCTATAGTTTGCTTTGGCCCATAAGACATTAGCAATTGTAATGCAAGCAGAGGCTTAAAAAGTGCTTGCACACAGGGGCTTGCCCTGTTGTTTCTGGGAACCCCTCTGCCACCACACTGGACAAGCCCAAGCTAGCCTCCTGAAGAAAGAGGGATCATAAGGAGAAAAGCCCCAGTTGTCCCAGTAATCTCAGCTGAGGCCCCAGACATGTGAATGAAGTCATCTTAGACCACCCAGCATCAGTTAAGCTCAGCTCAGATCAGAAAAATACCCCAGCTGTAGAATTATGAGAAATAATATGTTCGTTGTTTTGAGCCACTAAGTTTTGGGGTGGTTTGTTAAGGCAGCAAAAGCTAACTGATAGTCTCCAAACTCCTAGTTTATTCTACAAAAACATTTCCCTGAAACTTTACCCAAGGAAGATATTAAGTTATGTTCATATCAAAGGGAGACGATGATCCTGGGTTACAATGCTAGAACATGATCATATTGTCAGAAATTTCGGAACCTGTTCCGTTCCTTTCCAACTTTCCAGCCCTGTGCCTGGGAAACTGTTTTCTACTCTCATATTATTTCCAGGTATTTAAAAATACTTTTTATCTGAAAATAATCTGAACCTTTAGAAAAGTTGCAAGAATAAAAATTGTACCAAAAACACCAGTATAACCTTTACTCAGATTCACCTATTAATATTTTATTTCGTTTGCTTTCTCATTTGTCCTTTGTCTTTACTATGTATGCATGTGAATACATTTTTTCCTGAACCATTTAAGGGTAGGTTACACACATCATGATCTTTCATTCTACATACTTCAGTGTGCATTTCCTAAGAATTTGGATTTTAAACAACCATAACACAGTTATTAATTTCAGTAAATTTCAAATTGACATAATATTTTAATCTATTGTCTGTATTCCAGTTTTGTCAATTGACCCCAAATACATTTTACAGAGTTTTTTCTCCTCCAGCACAGGAGTCAGTCTAGGGTCAGATATGCCATTTAGTTGTCATGTCTCTTCACCCTCCTTTAATCTGAAACATTTCCATAACTGTACTTTGTCTTTAAGGTCATTGACATTTGAAGAATCCAGCCTCCCCAAACTCCTTTGTCCTTTAAAAAAATAGAATGTTCTCATTTAGGGCTTAACATAATGCTCATTAGATTCAAATTATTCATTCCAGAGCAGACTACTTCATACATAATGCTGTGTCTTTCTCAGGGTACTTTTAAGGCCAGATAGAATAAAACCAAAGTGAACCTCACACTCATAACCAGCCTCACTCATTGTAGGATATAATTCCTCCAAGGGACTTAATAATTACATATTTAGTCACATTCTATACCTCCTCTCACTAGATCCTCCCATACCAATCCTACCTGAGGCACCATGTTCTTAAAAGACTCCATAATCTTGGAACTCTTGGCCTCCTGAGAATAGGAGAAGCAGCCAGTGATGACAACCACAACGGCTAGTACAATGCCCAGGTATAGCTAAAAAAAATTATGAGTAGGTCTTTCTCTTCCTTTTCATCCTCAGAACACTGCAAGAAGATTTGCCATTTCTCCAGATGCAAGAAACCATAAGACTCTGTTGAAGAGTACAGGAACTGAGAAGAGTCTGAGACAGGGCTGGCTTACTCAGCTTCTTGGTGAAGGAACTCTGAGCTACAGTGAAGTAGCAACAAAATTCCAGGTTAATGATGGTCTATATTTTCCTCTCCAGGTAGGCTATTTATGGGGTGGGGGATGGATGGTGAGGGAGATGGAGAGGAAGTTGGTGAAGAGATTAAACTTCTAGGAAAGAGAAAGGGGACTGCAAAGTGCTTGCGATGATCAGTTGAGAAGATAATCAAAGGAGAGCAAGTTTCTGGGGGAAACCATGCATCTCAGGGAGCCGAATCAGTAGCTTTTCAAAGAAAAAACTAGAGAAAACAGGAGGGACTGAAGACTCCCTTAGAAAGTCCTGAGAGTACTATGGATTTGGATCAGAGGGCTTCAGGAGTGCTAGGCTGCTGAGCAGAAGAGTTTCAGGAGCTAAGCAGAGACTAGGCTCGGCAGTAGTAGTTGAACAGACTCACATTGTCTTTAGTAGCCTCCTCATTGAAATATCTCTGGATGCCATAGGCCACAAAGCAGAGAATGGCACCAGTCCACAGGAGGATGGAGAAGCCACCGAACAGTTGTTTACAGAATTTGACCCATTCTGGAATGGTGGGGGGTGGGGTAAGCACATTAGGTCCATTTCGAATCAGAATTTTCTCTGCCTCTTCAGGGCTAAGTCCCTGTGTGGAGAAGAAATAAGGATGGGTAGAAAATCACAAAATAAGAAACAGCTATAGCAAAACAGAATCCCACTTCAAAACTCAGATCTACCATTATAGTCCCAGGATGGGTCTAGAGACCAGTGGAGTTCTCTGAAAGTCAGACTGGGAGTTCTTTCTAGATAAGCAGGATTTTAAAATTTGTGTTGTAGAAGAGATATCAGTTAGCATGCTAACATAGGATGAAGTTTTAGTTTATGGATTGATTTACAAACCTTTTTGAAAACCTATCTTGGGCCTGGTACTGTGGTAGGATACCAAAATGAGTAAGAATGGTCCTTACACTTATGGAGCTCCAGTTCTAACAGAAACAATTCATAATACAGAAATAATGTACAAGGCTAATGTTAATGATGGGATAAAATACAGAATGTTGATAATATATGAACTGTTCATACTTTTGACTCTATAGCTTAGAAATAGGAAAAGCCCAGCTAAATACATGAATGCATAGGCTCTCACTTTAGGCTTGTGTACTTTTTTCTCTGAATGAAAAGGACATTAGAACCTATTCAAGTATTGTAAAAGAAACTCTCCTTAATCCCTATCAGCCACTCCAAGCAACCTTATCAAACTCTCCCTAAAAAACACACAATTTTAATAAAAACAAGACAAGTCTCCTGTGCTCCTCCTTGGATACCAGATGAAGAAATTCTAGAGCTAAGAAGGGCTTACATTTTGAGGGCTTATATTTAAAGTTTTTTATTTGTGGTCACTGTTTACAGTAGTAGCAGTAGTAATAGTAATAGTGTAATATATGATTTTACAGTTAAACCAATGGTTCCCAGTGTGGTCTGGGATCCATGGGGTCCCAAAACCCTTTCAAGATGTCCACAAGTTCAAACAATTTTCATAATAACACTAAATAGTTGTTAGCCTTTTTCACTCTCATTCTCTGAGTATATGCTGGAATTTCCCAAAGGCTGCATGACACATAATATTGTAATAGATTTAATACTGAAAATATATGAGAATCCAATTGTCTTCTATTAAAAAGCTAGATATTAAAGGTTTGTAAAAATTTGAAATGCCACTAAATATTTTTATTTTGAAAAACATAGTTTTTTTGTCATAAAAATATTATTTATACTAATATACAATGGGTTTACCCTTCTTTTATTTTTTATTTTTTAATAGTCATAGCCTTTATTTTTATATATATTTTTAATTTTTATTTTTAATTTTTTTTCAATTATAGTTGACATATTGTATTAGTTTCAGGTGTACAACACAGTAATTAGACATTTATATAATTTATGAAGTGATCACCCCAATAAATCCAGTACCCCTCTGACACCATAC
>NW_006443119.1:3683548-3689506 GCF_000325575.1 Pteropus alecto
TGTACCTTTCAATCTGCAGTGAGACTCTTATGGGCAGCATGTGTAAGGATCTTGTTTTCTTATCCATTCAGCCACTGTCTCTTTCAACTGGTGCATTTAATCCACTTACATTTAAAGTAATTGTTGCTAGATATGTAGTTATTATCATTTTATTATTCATATTTTTGATCTTTTCTTTTTCTTCTTTAAGAAGTCTCTCTAACATTTTCTTTGTAGTGGTGATAGTGCTTTTTCTTGTTTGGGAAGTTTTGTCCAATTCTAAATTATGGTTTTGCCTGGTAGATAGATCTTTCTTGTAAGGCCTTGCTTTTCATCAGTTTGAATATTTTGTGCCAAGCCCTTCCAGCCTGCAAAGTTTGTTGAGAAATCAGCTGACAGCCTTCTGGGAGCTCCCTTGTAGATAACTAACTGCTTTTCTCTTACTACTTTTAAGATTCTCTGTATTTAACCTTTGGCACTTTAATTACGATGTGTCTTGGTGTGAGCCTCTTTGGGTTCATCTTGTTTGGGACTCTCTGTGCTTCCTGGGCTCGTATATCTATTTCTTTCACCAGGTTAGGGATGTTTTCAGTCATTATATCTTCAAATAGGTTTTCAATTCCTTGCTCTCTCTCTTCTTCTAGTATCTCTCTGATACGGATGTTGGTATGCTTGATGTTGGTTCCAGAGGCCCCTTAAACAATTCTTATTATTTTTTAATTCTTTTTCTTGTTGCTGTTCTGATTGGATGTTTTCTGTTACCTTTTCATCTAAATTGCTGATTTTATCCTCTGCTTTATCTCATTTACTGTTAATTACTCTTAAGGTATTCTTCATTCGGTTATTGTATTCTTCATTTCTGACTGGTTCTTTTTTATGTTTTCTATCTCCACTTTCATGTTTTCTATCTCTTTGTTAAAGTTCTCACTGAGTTCATCTACTCTTCCCTTAAGTTCATTGAGCATCCTTATAACCAATGTTTTGAACTCTGCATCTGGTAGATTATTTGTGTCCATTTTGTTTAGCTCTTTTTCTGGAGCTTTGTTCTGTTCTTTCGTTTAGGTCATGTTTCTTTGTCTTCTCATTTTGGCTGTCCATATGCGTTTCTTTCTATGTATTAGATAGAGCTGCTATGTCTCCCAGTTTTAGAGTGGCCTTATATAGTAAGTGTGCTGTGGGTTCCAGTGGCACAGTCTTCCCTGGTCACCTGAGTCGGGTGCTCTAGGTATGTCCCTTGTACGGGTTATGTGTGCCCTCCTGTTGTAGTTGAAACTTGGCTGCTGTTTGCTCATCAATGGGAGGAATTGACCCTTGGGCTGATTTGTTGTGATGACTGGCTGTGACCAATAGAGAAGCTATTGTGCAGGGGCTGACCCTATAGAGCAGGACTCACTTTAGCAGGGCTCTGGTGCCTGCCCACTCTGCCCAAGGGGCAACCTAGCATGAACCACCAAGCAATCCGCAGATGGCTACCACTCACCCTGAGCTTGGAGATGCCTCGAGAGGCCATGCTGCAAATTGAAGCTGGCTGCTGCTAGTGCTGGGCTTGAGGCTGCTCAGTGAGAGGTACTGGGTTTGCCAAGGAGAGATTTTAGAAAAGTCTTCAGCATGAGCCAAGACAGGCTGTTTGTATGGAAAAACCCACTAAAAGTAGCTTAGATGGGACCGCATGCTGGGATGGGCAGGGTCTCAGAAAATCATTAGGGTGGGGTGACCAGTGTTAGCCAGGTTGGTGGAGACTCAGATATGGCGTCTCCCTGGGTCTGCAACCCGGGTAGGGGAGGGCTCAACAAAGGAACAATGCCTTCTGCCAGCACTTCTGTCTGGGAGAAAGCCACCACTCCAGCACTCTCCCTGAAGCCAAACAACTCAGTTCCTCCCTGTGTGTCCCTGGTGCCTTTTGAGCTACTGCCCCAGTGCTGGAGCTCAGAGTGAATGAGTCTGTCAGTGGGTTGGTCCATGTGTGGGCCCCTTAAGAGGAAAGTCCATGATTTCTTCAGCCCTCTGTCTCACTCAGCCACAATCTCTGCTAGTTTTCACAGCCAGAAATTGTGGGGACTTATCTTCCCAGAACTGGAACCCTGGGAGCCCAGTGTGGAGCCAGGACCCCTTGCTCTTTTGAGGGGACCTCTGCAGCTGAGGTATTTCTCCCAATTCTCAGTCACCACATGTGGGTATGGGATGAGCCTGTTTTGCATCTCTGCCCCTGCTATGAGTCCTGAGGTGGCCTCTTCTATGTGTCCCTAGTTCTAGGACTTCTGTTCAGCTAGACTTCAGATGACTCCAAATGATGGCTATTCCGTAGTTTATTTCTAATTTTGATGTGGTTGTGAGAGGAGGCAAGCACAGGGTTTGCTTACTCTGCCATCCTGACTGGAAGCCCCAGGTTTACCAGTCTTTTAAAATGAATTAGGAAATATTTTTAAATTTCTCAATTTTAATTTTTAATACTGTAATTATAGATGATGTAACACACACACACACACACACACACACACACACACACACACACACACACACCCCAAAAAAGATCTTTGGGTTCTTTAATAATTAATGATTGTAAAGGGGTCCTAGGGACAAAGGTGTGAGAAGCACTGCCCTAAACTATTCTTATTCTCTGATCTAATTCTGAGCTCTCTTTGGGAACATTCCAATTATCATCTTTTTCTGAGTGTGTGGCCTGAGAAACTTGATTAGGTAGAGGTTAAGAATGGAGGTTAGGGGGCTTTTATCCTGGTAGCCTCAAAGTTGGGACAGAGACCCTCGACCGCCCTCAAGAAGTTCCTTGACTCACCTTTGTCAGGTCCACAGAATACTTGGTGCTCAGCTGTTCCAGAGTTAATTTGTGATCATCCTGAGGAGACAGCAGAGTCATTGAGGGAGAGGTGGTGACTCCTGGTCATTTCCAGGAAAGGGAGAGAGATACTTGGGGAAAGAGGGATGGCTCTGGCCTGTGGGTAAGATGTTAAAAGGCTGAGGGTTGAGGAGTGTTTTCAGAGGGCAATTGGTCAGCATCCACTTGGGTGTTCTCACCATGACCACTTCCTTCTTCAAGTCCTCCACATCTATCTTCTTTCTTTTTTTCTTCACACGTCTTTTACCCCCTTTCAGCCTCCTTCTAGGTTTTGGGCTTGGATTCTGCTCACGAGGCATCGCCATTCTCTTTTTACCACCAAGTCCCATAGTTGTCCCTGGATATAGCTGACCCAGCTCAATTTGTGAGAAGAAAGTAGAGTGAGGGGGAATGAAGGAGTGAAAAGTAAGGAGGGGGTGAAGGGATGAGAATGAGAGAAAGAGGGGAGGAAACAGGGCACTGAGAAGAATAAAGTGATGGGGATGAAAAGAGGTTGCAGAGAATAAGTAGAAGAAATGGAGAAGTTAGACAGTGAAGACCAGGGAAAGGGGAGAGAGGGAGAAAACCAGAGAGAGGAGTGAAGAGGCCAGAGGAGGGAGCCGTGAAAGAGGAGAGAAGGGTGAAGCCATCAGAGGTGGGAAGAAGTGTCATGAACAGGGAGGGAAGGGTGAGAGGAGCCTAGGGCCTGAGGGAAGCTTGAAGGGTCGGGGGATGGAGTTGAGAAAATGAAGGTGAGAATCTGGGGGTACAACAGGTGAAGGGTAACTGCGCCTTAGTGAAGATGCCACAGGGTGCTGAGCAAGTGGGAAATGCAGAGGGAGTGAAGGGGCCAACTGGGCTTCAGGGCATACCCACAGCCCCAGGCCCTGTGGGTACCTTGGCAACAACCAGGTCTACCATCACAAAGGCCTCATGAAAGTTCTAAGAAAACTCAAAAGTCATAGTCTCTGGGTGTGAGGATGATTGGAGCAGGTTCTGCCACAGAGAGAATTTCAATCTGAGGGCAAAACTAGAACAAAGTCTCAGCTTGTACTTAGAGGTACTTCAGATAGCTGACTCAAAAAATAAAGCAGGCCCTCTGTGTGCAAGTGCACTTTTACTGAGGCACGCTTCTCCACCAACAGTGACTTTGAGCTTTTAGTTTTAGGAGATCAGATAGCAAAATAGGTCAGATCTTGGGCTTTCGAATCAGTCCATGGGTCTGAATCCTGGCTCCTGTGCTTACCAGCTGCATGGCTCTAGGCAAGTTATTCAACCTCTCTGTGCCTCTCTTTCCTCATCTATAGAGGAGGACACCATCTACCCGCAAGACGTCAATAGCAAGAATTAAAGTGAGGTGCTCTATGTAAAGCACAATGTCTAACATATATAGCATGTGTTCAATAAATAGCTTGAATTAAATATTATTAGTTTTATTGTGGCTTAATGTGCAGCTTTTCTCAGTGGAGGTATAATATGCTTTTCTATGTGATAGCACTGCATTTTTCTCATTTAATATGATATATTTATCTCTTCCAATCATTCTTTGGCATGTAGGTAAGTGGTTTGACCGAATTAACTTCACACATGTTTTACGTGTAAGTTATACTCTCCTTTCTTCCCAAAACAATCTGAAGCAGCTATATATTTCTATCATGTTTTTTTTCAGTTATGCATGTCGCATACATTTTCCCTTTTTATTGTTTAATATTTAATTAATGGTGTTTTGGTTTGGCATGCGATTTAAAAATATGACTGTATCAGACATAACAGACAATGTCATCTTGGTGCTGACGAATGCTCTGTTGATATTCAGAAATAGAAATGTTGCCTTCCCAGCTGGGAAAAATGATAGCCTGTTTCTTTAGTAGATTAGATTTTTCTCCTTTATTAAAAATGTATAAAATAAAAACTGAAAGTTTTACTTTCCTTCCTCTAAACGTAGATTGCTCAGCACAGACATTACTGCCACGGACAGTGTGCTGCACAGCCTTCTAGTCTTTTTTCTGTTTATACAAATAGATATCTAAAAGGAAATATAGTCTTAATTTTTATAGAATCATTCAACTTTCCTTTGATTTATGGATCTGTCATATAAACATCTTTTTTTTTTTCGTGTCTATAAGGCATTCCACATTCTGTAGTGACCATAGTTTATTCAATCATTCCCACGACTGATGGATTTATAGAATATTTTCCACTTTTATCTTTGACCATTAAAAATTATAGTGTAGTGCCATCCTTATCTAGAGCTACCTTTAGGCCCCTGAGCTTCAATTTCCATAGAATCGACTTCTGTTGCTGATTCAAAGGATACTCTCATTAAAAATCTTAAAAGATTGTACCAGATTTCTCTTCAAAAGAGCTCTTCCCATCTGTATCCCAGCTACAAGTGGCAAAGATGTCTACTCCCCACACCTTTGATTACACTAGAGATCTTGATCTTTTACATTTTTACCATGGTAATTGGTGAAATTTGGTATGATATAGTTTTAATTTGCATTTCTTTATTGGCTAGGGGAGCATTTTTTCTAATATTGGCTTTCTGGATTTTATTTTTCTTTTTGTGAATTGTTGTTCATATCATTTGCCCAATATTCATTGTTTTCTTTTGCTTACTGATTTATAGGAACCCTTTGGCAAATACATTACAAATATCTTCTCTCAGTTGTTGTTTTAATGTAGACCATAAAATCCTTAAGCGCGAGGTTAGAATTAAAGTTCAAATCACCAAGTTCGTCTATGCATCATCCGTGTGAACAGCATTCAGCCCAGACTTGCATATATGAGGTCCCTCGAAGCAACTTTATTCACATATAATCCACTGAAATTATTTTTGGAAACCCCATTCTATTCTACAGATCTTAGCTCAAAAGTCTACCTCTTCAGAGAGGCCTTCTCTGCTTGCCAAATCCAAAAGAGCTCCTCTCACACACAGCCCTCAATCCATCACTTCCCTTGTGGTCTTCACTGCACTTTCCACTCTCTAAAATTATCCTCCTCATTTATCTGTTGACTTGTTAATTGTCTGTTTGTCTATTACCTTGGGGAACTTTCCTGGCTTATTTATAACTGTGTACTCAGACCCTAGAATACTGCCTGGCACAGAGTGGTTGGTTTACAACCACTTCCTCCTCCTCCTCCTC
>NW_006443119.1:3689534-3695468 GCF_000325575.1 Pteropus alecto
GTAATTTTGCTTATAGTTCCTTGCTTTTCATCACTTTGAATACTTCGTGCCAGTCCCTTCTGGCCTGCAAAGTTTCTGTTGAGAAGTCAGCTGACGGTCTTATGGGAGCTCCCTTGCAGGTAACTAACTGCTTTTCTCTTGCTGCTTTTAAGATTCTCTCTTTGTCTTTAACCTTTGGCATTTTAATTATGATGTGTCTTGGTGTGGGCCTCTTTGGGTTCATCTTGTTTGGGACTTTGCACTTCCTAGACTTGTATGTCTATTTCCTTCACCAGGTTAGGGAAGTTTTCAGTCATTATTTCTTCAAATAGGGTTTCAATTCCTTGCTCTCTCTCTCCTTTTTTTTGGTACCCCTATAATGCAAATGTTGGTATGCTGATGTTGTCCCAGAGGTCCTTTAAACAATCCTCATTTTTAAAAATAATTCTTTCTTTTTGCTGTTTTGATTATGCTGTTTTCCACTGCCTTGTCTTCCAAATCTCTGATTCGATCTTCTCCTTCATCTAATCTGCTGTTGATTTTTTCTAATGTATTCTTCATTTCAATTATTATATTCTTCATTTATGACTGGTTCTTTTTTATGTTTTCTATCTCCACTTTTATGTTTTCTATCTCTTTGTTAGAATTCTCATTGAGTCATCTACTTTTCCCCTAAGTTCACTGAGCATCCTTATAACCAATGTTTTGAACTCTGCATCTGGTAGATTACTTGTGTCCATTTTGTTTGGCTCTTTTTCTGGAGCTTTGTTCTTTTCTTTCATTTGGGACATGTTTCTTTGTCTCCTCATTTTGGCTGCCTCCCTGTGTTTGTTTCTGTGTATTAGATAGATCTGCTATGTTTCCCAGTCTTAGCAGTGGCCTTATATAGTATGTCCTATGCAACCCAATGGCACCGTCTCCTTGTTCACCTGACTTAGCTATGCCAAGGGTGTCCCTTGTGTGGGTTGTGTGTGCCCTTCTGTTGTGAGGACTGGCTGTGACTATAGTGGACAAACTGTTGTGTGGGGGCTGACCTTATGGAGCAGAATTTGCTTTAGCAAGGCTCTTGTGCCTGCCGAGTCCATCCTTTGGGTATGTCATTTGTGGAGGTGGTTAGGTGGTGTTTTGTTGCGGTCTGAAGCTAGCCACCAGGCGTGTTGGTTCTGGGGTCCCTTGGGAGGGGCTCCCATGCAGGCCAAGGTCAGCTGCTGCCTGGGTCCAGGCCAGGGCCATCTGCAGGAGGTACAAAGTGATTCGTCATTGGTGGCTGCCTGTGCTGGGCTTTGTAGATGCCTGGGAGTGGTTATGCTGTAAATCAAGGCTGGCTGCCACTGGTGCTGGGCTTGAGGCCACTTAACAAGAAGTACAGGGTATGCTGAGGCCAGCTGCTGCTTGTCTGGGGTTTGTGGACCTTTGAGAGATTTTTGGAAAGTTTGCAGCTTGGGCTCAGGCTGCAACTTGTGTGAATTTGCCTCTGAGAGAGTTTTGGGCTGGGCTTGTAAATTGAGTGGGTTGGGGTCTCAGAGAATCACCAGGGTGCAGTGAAAGCAGTGCTTCGGTTGACTTTCTTGGATTTTTTTTAGATATTTAATTATGTTGTTTACCAAAATATATGTTTTTATTTTTTCTAGTTTGCTTCTTTATTTAAACCATTTAAATTCAAACTTCTTATCCAGAATTTCAAATGTGATTGTTATCTCTTTTGTTATAGTTGCTATTGTTATTAGTTGTCTAGGCTTAACACACCCCTTCCTCTCGTCTCTGAACATGATTACATTTTCTTATATGCTTTTTTCCTCTAACATTTAAATCAGGAATAGATGTTGAATTTTGCTGATAACTTTCTCAACATTTTTTGAAATTATTTAATCATTTTTCTAGTGAACGTTAATTGTTAGTTTTCTGTATAATGTACTCTGTCTCTGTCTCTAGCATTTCACTATTTGGTGATAGTCAAATTATTAAACATATCTTTTATTAAATTCTATCAAAACTGTACTTGTCTCATAAAATAGGCTGGGGCAATATTAAATTATACATATTTTCTATATTCTGGTACAGTTGAAATAACAGAAGAATGTTCTTTGTGGAATTTGGAAAAAATTTTCCACTCAAATCATGAAAGCCAAGGATGTTTTTGAAAGACTCATTTTGTATTAAATGTCTTCTTTTGATATTGATTTAATCACTTATCTATCTATCTATCTATCTATTTATTTATTTTTTGCTTCATTCTTAACATTGTGAATATTTAGCTTGTCATCTGTCTCTGATGAATCATCACATTTCCTATTTAGTAAATAAAGGGGAAATGCCATGAAAAGCATTTCTGCTTGAGCCAGAGGTTGGCCTGATTTAACAGTATATCCAGTAGTAAGATTCTGTCATCTTTTTGCTAAGATTCTCTAGCTGATTGTCAAGTGTCTTTGTATCTTTTTTCCTAACTCCTTACTTCACCTTTAAAATCATGTCCTCTCCCTTTCTCAGGTTCTGATCACAGGGTTCATTTCTACAGTTTTCTGGCTCCTTTTGCAGCCTCCCCAGTTCACTGAACCACAGCGGGCTGATCAGGCTCCTTCCATGTCCACAGATTTCCTGTGCCTGTGGCTGCAGGTGAGGGTGGCACAGCGGATAAGAGGGCTGGCCCTGGAGCCAGACTGATGTAGGTTTGAATCCTGATGCTTGCCACCTCTGAAACTTTGAATACATAATTTAACCTTTCTGAGCCTTAGTTTTCTCATCTATAAATTAAAAATAACAATAGTTTTCATCTTATTAGATTATGAGGATTGTTTTAGTCATCTCCCCCATATTTATTGTCTAATATGTGTCAGGGATTGTGTTAGGTGCTAAAGATAAAGGTGGTGAATAAAAGAAAAAGAATCTTTGTGTGCATGACACATATTCTGAGGAAGGAGTCAGGCAAACAAGCCAAAAAAGTATAAACCAACAAACTAACAACAACTATATAGATATTTGAAACATGTGTATATATTTTTATATATTCTCTGTCTCTGTCTGTCTCTCTGCTCTCTGTCTCTCTGTTTCTCTGTCTCGGCCTCTCTGTCTCTCTGTCTCTCTCAATTTAAAATAGTAAATATTTATGAATGAAAACAAAGAGAATGGGGAAAGAGGTGCCAGAGTGTTATTCTATTTGGAGTGGTCTTTGAAGATCTTTCTGATGAGGCCATGTTTAAGGAGTGGCCTGCAGGAAGTGAGGAAGCCTGGCTTGTGAATAAGTAGGGAAATGTGTTCCTGGCAGAGGGACTATCAAGATGGAAGGCCCTTGAGGTGGGATTAAATGAGACTATACAAATAAAGGTTAGGTATAATTATGGCACAAAGTGAGCTGCTGTCAATGCTCTCACAACTATTGCTACAATTATTATCACCATCATTGTTAGAGTTGTAATAAAGGGGCCAAGAACCAATTTCTGACTGCTATGTCAAGATCCTGGCATAGGGTTGTAAGTGTTGGTGTCTTCTCTCCCATTCCCAGGCACTCCTAGAAGAATGCATACTACCCATACACCCCTCCTTCTCCAGCACACAAACATCCCTTCCTCTTGTCCATCACACCCTGTCTGTGAAGATTTCCAAAGTCTGATACATGGTGAGCCTCAAGGATTGCATCTACTTCATCCCCCAAAGACAGCACCCAGAACAGGGCTTTTCACATACTGTAGACTGTTAATTGGTGCTGACAATTGTGGCCTCTCAGCTTGAGAGTGGCCTGATTTTGGTCTGAAACAGAAAAGGCAGAAGTGGCGTTGAGGATTTGGGCCCAAATAGACTCATAGGCCCTTCCCTATCCTGGATAACCCTTTGTGGCCCTTGGGGTAGGTTCAACAATGAGGAAGGAGGCCCTACTATATTTTTTTCTAGGTAATTTTGCAACCTAACTTCTCCATCTCTAGCTTTCTCCACTGACATCATCTACTGGATTATTTTTTTTCTATCCGTATCTCCTGCTCTCTCTTTATTGTTTTCTCTACAAGCCAAGTCCTGCCTCAGCACTTATTTCAATACCACAATTTTGGAGAGAAGCAAGTATTAAGTATAGAAATTTGAATTATGGAAGGGATTTTTTTTTTTCATAAAGAAATGCAACTTTATTATTTTCAAGTACATATACAGTGCTCAAATTAATGTCTTACAAAAGGTCACCAAGTAAAGGTCTTGCAGATGTTTCTTTAACAAACGCATAAGAATTGATGATAATTAGCCCATATACTCACTACTTCTAAATAGAGATTCCTAAAGTGCCAGAAAAGTATTGTTTTAGGTAGACTCAATATGCCACCCTTAGAAATATTGTTTATGCTCCTAATTTACTAACAAATGCCATTTTTATTGATTGCATAAGGATAAACTTTTGCCCATAGTCAATAAATCTCAAATTAATCAGGCCCAAATTATTATGGTTTCCATCTCAGTTTTCTACACCAAAGGCAATGACTCATTTATTTCAAGGTACTTCTGATAAAGTAGAATTCCAGTGTAATGAAGTAACAGACCTTGGCAGGTGGCTTATAGGCTTGATCTAACACTTGTCTTATGTACTTTCTTTCTTTCTGCCTTAGGTCTTCCATTTTCCTTAGGTGTCTCTTACTTGTTTTGATCATCTAGGTCTCTCTTTGTAAGATATTCCCAATGCCTTCTAAACCAGCCTTAGAGAATGAGCAGAGCTGCCTGCAGAGCAGAAGTGTTAGGTGGGGAGGGAAAAGAGAAGAAAAAGTATCTCTTGTAGAAACCGGAAACCAACCACCTATCTCAGGGAAAATGAACATCAGCATGAAGGGCATTTGCGTGGGAGGAGCGACCTTGCTGACTGAGAAGTCAAAGGCAGGTCTCCTAACGCTTTACCTCTTGTCCAGAGGTTCTGACTTTGTTCATGACCTAAGCTAATTCTGCATGTCCCTGCAAGACAGGAAGGTTCTGGGAATCTCTCTACCCCAATTCCAGCTGTTGGCCAGGAACATATGGTTTGGCAGTGCCTAGGAAGGAGGTAAGTTTATCAGCATAGGCATGAATGAGAAGAAGGTGGGAGTGGCAGGGAATGAACCGGCAGTTATCCTTTTCAGAACAACATGGAACTTCTGAGTTCTTAGCATTCTAAAGGGCAGGTGTTACAAAGCATGTGTGATTGAGAGAGCTGGAGCATCTGTGACACCTGGGTCTCCTGGACCAAACAGACTACAAAGCAAGGGTCAGTGGGAACTCTGTGGCACAGGGGTGTGGAATCTCAGTGAAGCTCCCCAGATCACCTCTGGTCCTGCCTCTGTTGTTACTCTGATGACATTTGAATCTGGTATGCGGCAGGGTACTCTAAAAGGGCAGGACACAGAGCTGGAGCCTAGACATCTATCTATATATGTCAAATACCATGTCATTGACTCTCTCTCTCCTTTCTTATCTCTCTCCCATTGTTGTTTGCCTCCTCTGCCATACCAACCTCCCACCTGTCTGCTCAGCTCTCCTCTAGGGGTTTCTAACTAGTCTTGACTGGGAGACAACTGGCTTCTCCATCCAGCTTCCCTTTCTGGCCTCACCAGGAGAAACCATTTGTGCTTTCCAGGTTGGAGGTGGAAGTAGGCGACAGGATTGGGCAGGAAGCAAATGAGAGGTAAAGGTAGGAAGTGGGATGAGGCTGGAGAGATAAAGAGACACTGGTGATCTGAGATGGTCTTCCTCCTCTCGGTTAGATAGGTCCTGTCTTTGGGTGTTAGTCTGTTCTAGTGGGAGGTGGGAGTGAATGGATAGGGAATGGGAAGGGCTGGGGTAACCTTCAGTACCACATTAAAATAACACAGTGGAGTGGGTGGAGCAGGATCTGGGGAAGATGTCTAATCTGACGGTTCAGAGTTGGGTTTCTGGGGCAATCACTCCAAGCTTGTTTACCTACTCCTCCCAACTTAGCCTGCTGAGTTGCCTCATTCTCTCTCCCCAAATCTT
>NW_006443119.1:3695484-3718359 GCF_000325575.1 Pteropus alecto
CCCTAAAAACCACCCCTGTTTTTCCACCCCTCCCCATCATCATCCCCGCAGCACCTACAGAGCACCCCATCTTTCTTGTGCCTGGTTCTTCTTTCCAGTGGGCTCAGTAGTATGTCTCCTTTTCCACCCAACCTGTTAGAGAGATCAAGGGTTGTAGGGTGAGCTTAAAAAAAAAAGGCAGGAGGTAAATTTTCTATGAGCTTGGGTGGTTGAGGCCAGGTGGATAGGAGCCTAGGGATGGGGGCCAAGGGAAGTAGCCTCAGTGGGGTTAAAAGGGGTGGGGGATGAAACCCTATGAGCTGGGGTAGTAGATTAAGAGAAAAGAGAGACTTGTATTTAGCATGGTGGAGGGTGGGTATAGAGTAGTAGTTGGGGGTGAAAATGCAACTGCTTATAGGAGCTATTCAGGTAAAAAATGAGTTTCTAAAGAGGCAGTCACCTGTTGTTGCTGAACAGAAATTTGGCAGCTCTTGTAATTTTCCAGAAGTTAGAAATTTGGATTTTATGTGAAAGCCCCTAAGTTTTAGATATTGGGTCAATTAAAAAAACACACCTGAATAATACAGGGCAAGACAAACCAAACACTATCCATGGACCATGTTTGGCTTGTAGGCCATCCTTTTTCAACCTCCAGTAAGTGATCAAAACGCTTGTTGAAAAAAACAAAACAAAGCACTTGTTCGATACCTGGGAAGCAGGAGGCCTTGGTTTCCAGTGTCAATTATGCTGCTCCTTGCTTTATGACTCTGAACAAATAAATTTACTTCTGTGCCTCTTTTAGCTGTCAAATGTGGAGGTGGGATTAGATGACCTCAAGGGCCTTTCTAATTCTGGTATTTTGTGATTCCAGGTAGAAGGTGCAGTTGCTTCAGAGACCAACTGCATGTTAAGGTGTGACCAGAATCTGAGAGGAATAGGGTGCAGAGAACACATTCAATGGAATTAGGTGTCCTAGAACCTGGAGCCCAGGATCTGAGGGCACTGGGGAAAGGAGCAGGGCTCTGTAGTTGGAATAGAGTTTGGGTTGGGAGCCCTGGAGGCATAGCCAACAGTGGGGGTCACATTTGCTGGGGGTTGGAGTGAGGCGTGCAGGTGCTTACCGCCAGGATATCGTCGCAGGATGAGCTTGCGGACTTCATCATAGATGAAGATGAGGAGACTGTAAGGGAAGGCACAGAACCACCAGGTGACCCTGAAGGAAGCAGAGGAGAGTGTTAGGAACATTAGAGGCTGGTCACATAAAGGATGATGAACCAGAATTTGGATCCTAGAAGGTGCCTTTCTAAAGAGACACTCACTTGAGCGGGTACATGCGGAGGGCCACACCCATGCCTGGACAGTAGGACAGAAAGGCAGCTAGCGCTGTCTCCTCCAGGAGCCCAAAGATCAAAATCTTGTTCCTGGAGGCAAAGAAAGGAGGGTAGGTAGCATTTGAAGGGAGGGGAAAGAGAAAGAGATCCAGGGAGACCCCTGGTGGGGGAAGGGAAGGAGGGGAGAGGAAATGTGAGGGAGGGATCATACATGACATCTTTCTGTGCCCTCTGCAGATATTCTCTTCTCATTCTGTGTGTAACCCAAGAAATATTTTTCTCTTTTTATGCTTATTGATTAACCTCTGATTCTTGTCTATAATACATATGTTCATTCATTAAATAAATGTTTCTATGTGTTGGGTGATGCTCTGTTCTGGAGATGCCATGGTAAACACAAGCTTCCTTCTGGGGACATGGGGACTGCTCTCCAGCATTTATAATCTTGTTATTGCTTCAGGCAAGTGGTCTGTGAAAGTGTCATCTCCTCAGCAAGGTGCTGTGAAAGCTCCTTCAGTTCAGGGCCCATGTATGTCTTCTACACTCCCAGTGTCTCCTACAGCCCCTGGTAGCTATCAGTTGTAGATATTCAATAAAGAAGAGAATGTTTGTAAAGTACTTAGCAGAGGGAGAGCTCACTGGAGAGTAAGTGTTAAATATATATTTACTATGGCAGGATTAAAAAGCAAGATAGAATCAGATTCTGAGGGCAGTTTCTGGAGTCAGGAGCACTGCCACTTACTAGCTTTTGGTTATAAGCAGTGTTTCATTACTTCTCTGAGCCTCATGTTCCTTCTCTGTAAAATGGAGATATTACCTTTATATCATAGGATTGGAAAGTCATGGGAAATAATGTATGGAAAGTGCTCAGTCATATTATCATTACTCAACCTTATGCACTTCACTTCTTTATGGCTTAAACCAGTGGTTCCCAAACTTTTCACTCACTCTGGACCCCTCTATTTTTCCTCTGTAAAGGCCAAATTTTAATTGATTTTTGCTTTTCAAGCTACATTTGTTAATAAATAGTAAATATGTTTCCCCAATTAAAATTAATTAGAAATATACCCAGCTTCCAAACAGAGCTAACTACACTTGATACGATCACTATGCTGCATACCTAGACTTCTGCCCAAGAGCGACACTTAAGTGGGCTTAGGAGCCTTCTCACAGGTAAGTGCTTAATTTCCGTAAAGCCTTTTGAACTATGTGAATAGCATCCTGGAGGACCCTCTGAGGGCCCAGGGACCCCAGGTGGTGCCTGAGGTGCTGAAGCTGCCTCTGGCCAGGTGATTGGTTGGTATTAGTACTCCCCTGTACCCAGCCTGACTTTCTTTTCCATTTGCCTCTCAAATGGGCTGAATTTAGCCAGTTATGTTCCACCTTCCTATGTCCCCCACGCACTACTCAGTAAGTCTCAACTCAGAACTGTATCCAATTTCTTGGATTCTCTGCTCTTTGTTGTCTTCTTACTTCATTTTCCTTGTTAGTGTTTTTAGCTCACTGGAATCACCTTTCTTCATGCTACCTTTATCTATCTAACAGACTTTTCACTTTTTTCTCCCTAGGATCTTAACTGCTATTAACTTTACCAGGATTTTGGCATCTTAATTTTTTCCTTTACTAAGAAATTGTGACAAAACTCACTTGGGGAATTGTGGCCGTTGTCTCCAGTAGAAGAAAATAAAGAGAACAGGCCTGATAACTTCAGCACTTACTACCACCCATGTGACAATCACAGAGTGATTTCTGAGCACCTCCCAGGTGCCAGACTCTGTGATAGGTGAGCTGCCCAGTGTAGTGGCAAAGAGCTTGGGCTTTAGAGGCTGATCTGGGTTAACCTGGGTTAACCCTTACCAGCTGAGTGACCACAACATTTAAACTTTTTGGGGTCTCATCCATAAACCAAAAATAATATCTACCTCATAGAGCTGTTGTGAGGTTGAACAATGTCTTTGAATCACTTACCTCAGTGACTGGCACATTGTAACTCACAATATAAGAAGGTATTAAACCTGACCCTGAACGGCTCACCAACCCTACAAGGATAACACCATCACCATAGGGCAAGAGCTACCCACAAATGTAGGGGAGCATGGGAGACCCTGTTTTTAGAGCTGGGCAAAAGATGGGGTGTCAATAGAGTAAGAGATGGAGGAAGGAAGAATGAAAAGGAAGGAAGGAAAGAAGTAAAGAAGGAAAAAAAGAGGAAAAAAGAAAGAAAGAAAGAAAGAAAGAAAGAAAGAAAGAAAAAGAAAGAAAGAAAGGAAGAAAGGAAAGAAGAGAGAGAGGGAGTAAGGAGGCATGGAGGGAAGAAAAAGAAGGAAGGTGGAAGGAGATCTTAACAAAGTACATTTTAGGAACAAAATAAAACTCATCAGAAATAGTTGTATCACTCCATCTTCTTTCATCTATTTCAAACATGGCTATGGATATGATGTGCCCCTAGCAGAACTGGGCCCATGGGCTTAAGGCAAGACTGTGCAGGTTGGCGAGTGTGCCTAGAGCTGACTCTGCCTGGGGGGACGGGTGCCTGGCAGGGGAGGCACTCACTTCATGCCCTGCTGGAAGACTGAGTTGCGGCGGGTCTTGCAGATGATGAGGTCGGCCCACTGCACAACCACGATGCTGGCAAAAAAGGCTGTGTGGCACGTAAACTCTACCACCTTCCGCTGCTCATAGGTCTGGGGGAAGGTAAGTAGAGAAGTGACAGTGTGAAAAAAAACGGGCAGGATCAGAGTGTAAAATAGCTCAGGGCCATTGTTAAACCCTAGGCACCAAGTCTACCCTTAGCCCCCAATCCTAGTTGGCCACTACTGACCACCTCTGCCAGGCATTTAGCTCACCTCTCATATACATATGTCCACACATACTCAGCCCCACTCACCCACTCCTGTCCATAGCTGTCCTCCAGGTCATTTGTGGACCGGTCATCCCAGTCAAGGCGGATTCCCAGCAGCCGTGAGGGCAAGAAGCCGTTCTCTGCCAGGATCACGAAGTAGGTGAAGAAGCCGCCCAGTGCCTGGATCATCCCTGTGGGTCGTGGGCGAGAGGCAGGGCCTGGGTCAGAGAAGGAAGCTGGAGGGGCCACCCTGATGGGCCACAGCAGACATTTCTGACCCTGGGGGAGCTGGGCCCTATCCTGGACATTTGCCGGGAGCTCCTTTCTCTAAAAGCTAGGGAAAGCATTCTTTGAGGTCCCCCTGGAACCCAAGGGCCCTGCCATACCGATCTGTCCATAAGCCATGCTGATGAGCCGCTCATTGACCAGCTTGTCTGTTTGTGAGTTCCTCGGCTGTCGTTTCATGATGTCACTCTCAGCTGCCTCATAGGCCAAGGAGATGGCAGGGACCTATGTGAAGTGGGGAGTTGGGGTGAGGAGGGTATGGAAGGGAGCCTTGTGCTTGTTTTCTCTTCAACCTGCAAGCCTGGACAGCTGCCCCTGACCTGCTGCCCATCCCTTCTCACTGTGCCCACATGTTGCCTTGCCTGTCCCCTACTTCAGCTCTTGGCCTCACCATGTCAGTGCCCAGGTCGATGCAGAGGATGGTCACAGTGCCCAGTGGTAGGGGGATGTTGGCGATGATGAAGAGCAGGAAGGGGGTGATTTCAGGGATGTTGCTGGTCAGGGTGTATGCGATGGATTTCTTCAAGTTGTCGAAGATGAGGCGGCCTGTGGAGAGATTCTGAGGGCATCAGGGAGATCAGAGGGACCCTTCTCCACCCCTAGCCCCAGAAGTGGGGCTGCCTGACTTCCTGAGAGAGGAAGATTTTGTGTGTGAAGAAAGCTAAAGCCAGCAGTGGTTGCCTGGAATCGTGAGGTGACTTTGTGACTGAGGTAAAAGGCACGGGAAGCACAGGAAGCAGGTATCCGGGCATCAAACATCCTGGTTGCCACCCCAGAGCAGAGCATAGGTTCCTCACCCTCCTCCACGCCCGTAACGATGGAGGCAAAGTTGTCATCCAGCAGGATCATGTCGGCTGCCTGCTTAGAGACGTCAGAGCCTGAGATGCCCATGGCAATGCCTATGTCCGCCTTCTTCAGCGCGGGGGAATCGTTCACACCATCGCCCGTCACCGCCACGATGGCTCCCTGGGAGAAGGTACAGCCAAGCTAGAGGGTCAAAGCCCTGCACACAGCATGCCCGCCCTGCCTCACGCCACCTTGCTCACCTGCCTCTGACACCCCTCCACGATGATGAGCTTCTGCTGCGGAGATGTCCGTGCAAAGACAATCTCCGTGTGGTTCTTGAGGATCTCGTCCAGCTGCTCTGACGTCATATCCTTCAGATCAGAGCCATGCACCACACACGCCTTGGCCTCTCTGCAGAGCAGGGGCAGAGGTGCTGATTCCTGGCCTAGCCAGCCTGCCATCTGTCCTGACTGCCTCTGGTGCTCCAGTCCCCCCTGGCCTCATCTTCCTCTCTCTCAAAGCTCAGTGACCTGTTTTTCCCAGTTCTCTCTCTGAAGAAGTGTTGCTAGATTCTCTTCATGCACATCATCACAGTCAGCACAGTCTGCTAGGCGTGTGTTCTATCCCTTATACATATCTCACTGCTGTAGCTACCCTGCGGTATAGATAAGATCCTATTTTGTATTTGAGAAAATGGAGACTCAAAAAGGTAAGAAGACGTCTCCAAGGTTACGCAGCTAAACAGTGGCACAGTCTGGACACATTTAGAACTGAGGAACCAAAGGAAAGGCCTGTAAAGGTCCCAGAGGTGTTAACCCGATATCCCAGGCAAGACTCAGGTACCCTGTGGTTGATCAAGGATAGGGGGTCCTGCAAAGGCCTCACCTGGGGTTGACTTGACTGACAGGTATGTTGAGCCGGGCTGCAATGTCCTCCACAGTCTCGTTGCCTTCTGATATAATGCCCACGCCTTTGGCAATGGCCTTGGCTGTGATAGGGTGGTCCCCGGTCACCATGATCACCTGGTGGGAAGAAAGGAGAAAAGGTAAAAGGACAGCAGTATTAAGATTTTCCCCTCCTTCTAGTTCTTTCCCAAAGTCAGGAAAAGCCAGACCACTAGATGCTGAGGCTGATAGATCTCAGCCGAAAAAATGGAACTCGTGTGTGTGTGTGTGTGTGTGTGCGTGCGCGTGCGTCTTTGGGTGAGTAGGTGAGGGGGAGAGACAATGACAAGTTATATTCTGGGGATCAGAAATAGTTTGCTTAAATGAAAGAAAGCTGCCATGACAAAGTAACATGTTGACAAGGTTCCCTTGGAAAAGAAGCCTCAAAGATTGTTCAGGAGTAAGGATTTCATGGGATACGTGGCTATCAGAGCCAGAGGACCCTTAATAGCTCCCTCCTGTTACCAACGAGGAAACAAAGGCTTAGGAAGGGTCGTGACTTGCTTAAGGTTGCAGAGAGTCAGAATCAGAATGTGGTCTTCTTACTGTCCAATATAATTGCTACAGGCAGTCTCACTGGACAGAGTAAGGAGGACATGGAGACGGTCCTCCTTCCCTCTCCCCGACATTACTCCATGATGTGGGAAGAAGGTGATTCCTACCCTAATAATAATATTCATTGTAGTGTTGCAGAATGGTTGAGTTGGTTGGGGAGGGTGGTTGGCATCTGAGAAAGCTACTTAAGAGGCTATTATAAGCATCAAATGATCAAAGCTGGATTAGGTTAGCATTTGCATGTTTTGGTTCATGGGACAAACCAAATAAATATTAAGAGAAGGAAGCCTCTTCAGGCCCCACTGCCTTCTCTCACAGCCCTACCACTTCACTGAAACTGCCCCCCGAAGGACACGTAAGCCTCTAAATTGAAAAACAATAGCATCTTTTCAATACTCCTCCTCTTGACTCTTCTGAGGCATTTGGCACTATTCACTATCCCTCCTTGAAACACTCTCCTCCCTTGGGCCCTTTACTTCTGGTTCCCCTCCACTCTCTTCATTCACTTTCTCACCCTCCTCAGGGAGGCAGCCAAGAAGGGTGGAAGAAGTAGCTTGGAGTTGGAAGGCTGACTTAAGTGTAAACCTGACTTTCCCTAGCTCTAGGACCTTAAACAAGTCCTTTCACTGAGTCTCAGCACATGGAGAAAATGAGTCCTACTTTTTGTGGTTGTCATGAAGAGTAAGTGGCATTGGGTAAACACCTAATAAATGTTAGCTGTATCTTACCACTCTCTTCCCTTGGTCACTGGTTCTCATTCCTCTACTTGCTCCTAAATGTTGGTGTGCCCCAGGGTTTCACTCTTCTCCTCTTTCTTGACTCATGCTCTTTCTCTGGACAATGTTAAACATTACAATTTGTAATTATCGAAAATTTAACTGAACTGCTTCATTATATTGCTGCCTTGGCATCCATTTTGTTAGTCTAGGTGTTTTGTTCCTGGGCAATATAATAAAACGTCCTAATATGTCTTTATTTTGTACTCGTGGTCTAATGAGACTCAAAGCTTCAGTCCTGACAGTCTTTCTTGAGCTGTAAACTATATTCCAGCTTTTCCTAGAACACCTCTCCCTGGGTGTCTTACAGACTGTTTAAATATAAGGTCAAGTTGAACTCATTATTTCTACTCCCACCATCCACACCAAGCCTGCTCCGCTACTCCCTACATTAGGAAATACCCCCTATTCAGTCAGACCTTTTGTCTCCTATGTCCTCCTCATCTTCCATATCCAGTTTGGTCACCAAGTCCTCCAAACATTTCCCGAAAGTAACAACTCTCCTCCACTCCCTTTGTCGCTGTCCTCATCCGGGTCATCATTCCTTGCCTGCACTATTGTAATAGTCTCTTGCCTGTCTCCATGACTCTAGATCTTCTCCAAATCCAGGTCCTCCTCCATCCAGGTAGCCTCCTAAAAGCTAGATCTGCCCTGTGACACGTGTGGCTCTCTGTGGACCTCAGGATAAAGCCTAAGTCTGGCATTTAAGCAAATGGCCCTGGCCCAAAGTTCCAGCCTTAATTCCCAGTGGTCCTCTGCCACCTTTCCCTGTAACTCACATGCTGGTACAGTCTAACCAAGCAGGGAACACGTTGTCCCTGCTCCTGACGTGCCTTCCTCTTCCCTCAGTGCCTTACAAAATACTTGTCAACTGTTGAGGCCTGGATCAAATATCATGCCCTCTGTAAAACACTGTCGTTTCCTGAGGCAGAATTAACTGCTCCCTGCTCTGACTTCCCATGGAGGGACTTTCCTCAGGCCTCTGAAGTAGTTCTAATCATGGCAAGAGGCAGCCTGATGAGCAGGGGCAGTATGTACCTTCCAGAGAAGCAGGCCATGCTTCATACAGCCAATCCATTTCTTACTAGCAGTTTTATTTTGGGAAAGCACTTACCCACTCTGAGTCTCAGCTTATTTTATTTTTAAATGAGGGTAATGATGCTTACCTTGGAGACAGAGTGCTATAGGATTCAGAAATCACATATATACCCGTATATACAGAAAAACCCTCTAGTGTGATGGTTAAGAAATAGCTGACTGCCTTGGTTTAAATTCTGGCCGTACTACTTACTAGCTGTGTGGTCTTGGGCATGTTACTTTGTGCCTCAGTTTCCCTCTCTATAAAAAAAGGAAAATACTAGTGCTTGCTCATAGGGTCGTTATGAAGATTAAATGAGATTATACAGGTTTAGTACTAATAGCAGTTCACAAAACAATTGGCTGTTTTTATTATTATTAGAGTATCTGACTCATAGTAGGTGCTCAATTACCCTAGCTATTATGATTGTTTAGTGGTTAATTGTAAAGGCATTTGTTCCCCCTGAGAGACCATGAGCTCTGGAGGCCAGGCTATGTCTTACTCATTTTTGTATCCCCAGCACTTAGCACAGTACCTGGACCTCAGTAGACAAGGTGAGTTGAACTTACATGATAATAGGTGAGATGTTGAAAAAGCAGGAGCAAGTGAAGGCACCAGAACTGGTGAGTAGCTAGGTTAAGAGGAGTGGTAAATTGCTGTATGTTGGAATAGGAAAGTAAGCTCCAAGATGGAAGGGATTTATGTTTGTTTTGTTTGTTTGTTTATTTGTTTGTTGAACTCCAGCACCTTGAACACTGCCTGGTACACAGTTGGCAAACCATAAATATTTGTTAAATGAAGAACAAATGTAGCACTGGGGAGGGAGTGGACATTGAGAAGCAATTGCAGTTGAACGAGAGAACTCGAGAGAGGTGTGCTGGGTGGAATGAGGTCCGGACCCAGTCTACAAGGTTCTGGCGGGAGTAAGTGGGTGCAGACAGGAGCCTGATAATCCCATCCCAAATGGCTAGAGAAAGTGAGCAGTGGTTGGGAAGAGCAGGACAACTGTATTTCCAAGATAGGGGTGCCAGATCAGCTTGACATCAGAACGGAATGTCAGGGAGGGAGAGGACGGGCATGAGAAACTGGGCATTCTGAGCACAAGGGACAAAGGTGAGTACTTCAAGGCCGTGGCTGACCTTTCTTTGCAGGTGACAGCTTCCCACAGTCAGTGGGAAGGAGACCACCAGTGGCCTGGGTGTCCCCAGGCCAGCAAGCCCTGCAGCCTCTTGACCTTTGGCATGTGGATGGAGAGGGTGGAGGGGAGGAAGTGAGGCCAGTACCTTGATGCCTGCACTCCGACACTTGCCCACAGCATCTGGCACAGCGGCCCGGGGAGGGTCGATCATGGACATGAGACCCACGAAGCAAAGCTTCTCTGTGGGAAAGTTCAGCTCATCTGTGTCAAATTTGAAGCCACGAGGAAACTTTCCAGAGGGCAGATTCAGTTGACAGAACCCTGAAGGAGGGCAGAAGGGAGGAGTAAGACAGCAAGATGGCTGCTTGAACACCACCAAAGCCCCTAACCCCAGGGAAGCCACTGGAGATCCCTTTCTCGGCCCTGCTCCCTGCTCTGGCTGCTCACCCAGCACTCGCTCCCCTAGCCCTCCCAACTCCATGTAGGCGTTCTGAAAGGCATCTTGCATTTCCTTGTCCAGAGGGATCTCTTTGCCTTGCACCAAGATGGAGGAACACCGGTCCAGGATGCGCTCTGGGGCCCCCTTCATCACCAGCACGTGGCTCTGGGGGCTGTCTTCTCGCTCATGTATGGACAGCTGGAGAGAAGACAAGTAGTTACAGAGGGATCATACTTGTCTTGGTAGCTCCAGTGCCTAGCACAGGGCCTGGGACAGAGCAGAGGCTGGTAAGAAAACTTCCTTGATAAAATAAGTCTTGACCAATCAATCTTTGTCAGCATAGGGACAGTCTCTATGTGTAGAGTGCTGTTTGGGTCTCATAGTCTTAACCTTGTAACTTGGGAGTCACTTTCCCATAGAACATTCATTGACTCAACAAATATTTATTAAAATCAGTTAAGACAGACACTGCCAGGGGCTGGATGGCTCTCTTGTCAGCATCCTCCCCCACCATCATACTGACCTTAGTGGGGCTTTACCTCTATGACCTACATAGACATAGCTGAGACTGTGTTTTGTCATTTAACAGATGCCTACAGGCTGAGGGATACCCTAAGAAAATTTCAAAAGTATGTTTCATCTTAATGGGATAGAAGAGCTGGGGGACTGGAGCCAGAGGTTGGGGAACTCTGGGAAGAAGAGTCAAGAGGGTGACAGGTGTAGTTTGGGAGTTAAGGGATAATGGTAACCAGACATATATTCACTCAGGTTGCCCTGGGGGATAAAGCCAGGGTGAGAGGATATGATGCTCAGATGCCCCTGCTCCTCATGTGGATGACTCCTCCTTGGCTTTTATGTACCCCTTCATTTCTGTCCCTCCCCTTCTCCTTTTTGGTGCCCTGACCAGACCTGGTACTTGTTGGTGGAGTTGAAAGGAATTTCTGCCACCTTGGGGTTTCTGTCTCTCATCTTCCTCACAGAGCCACAGGACAGCTCAATGCACTTCAGCAGGGCTGATTCAGAGGCATCACCAGCTGTGTCCCGCTGCCAGAAGAGAATTCAGTGTCACGGGCTGGGGAAGGATGGAGGACCAAGGGGAGAGGGCACTGAGCCTCAGAGGCTGCCACAGGTGTGAGAGAGGAAGCTGGGTGTTAGCAAAGTGGGCAGGCTATGGAGACAACCCTGACCCCCTACCTTAGACACAGAGATGTTCTCCTGTCCAGCCTTGAAGACTGCACGGTTGCAGAGACCAGCTATCCGAGACAGGGCCGTCCATGTAGGGGATCGTTTGTCAAAAGTGGCCCCTGGAAGGAAATGAGGGAGAACCAGGAGTTTGGTTTCCCTTTAGAGCCCTTATCTCCCCCCTGCCCACCCCGCCACCCAGTGTCTTGGACATCCTCCAGCCCCCTTCACTCTTCTGCGATGCCCAATCACCAGACTGGTCTTCTGTGGTATCAGCCTCATGGATCTGGTTGTCAAACCACATGTGGGCAACAGTCATGCGGTTCTGGGTGAGGGTGCCCGTCTTGTCGGAGCAGATGGTGGAGGTGGAGCCCAGTGTCTCCACCGCCTCCAAGTTCTTCACCAGGCAGTTCTTCCTCGCCATGCGCTTGGCTGTCAGGGTCAGACACACCTGATAGAGAGAGAGGAAATAAAAAAGGGCTAAGCTTGAGCTGGAGATGTCTATGACTTTACCCCAGAGCAGGGCTCTCTCCTTCCTCCCTTGATCCTGCTCCATAAACATGAGTGGGACCTAAGTGTGAGCAGTTGAATCAAGATCACAGGTGTATATTTAAGTGAAACGTCCAGTAGGGAGTTGAAGACATTTGGCTAGAGCTTCAGAGAGGGCCAGTGTAGCGCTGTGTCTGGGGATGTGACAGTCGCCCAGATCAGGCCCTGGAAACTGTGCTCACTCTAAGGGTGTAAGGGGAGAGCAGAGAGCTGAAGCCTGAGAATTAGCATCAGGGAGAAAGAGAAGACACTGCTGGGGACAGAGAGGGGAAAGCCAGGATAGTGACATGTCACAATGATCAACGAGAGAGAAGATTCCAGGCAGGTGGACAGCAGTATCCATTTCAGCAACAGAGTTAAAGATTGAAGCTGAGAAAAGGTCACTGGATTTGCTAGTTAGTCACTGGTGACCTTTGAGAGAGCCTCTACAGAATTGTTGGCCTGAATGAGCTCCAGACTGCAAGAGGCAGATGAATAATTTGTGGTTAGTGAAAAGAGGTGACCATGACAAGCTCCAGGAGAGAAACTTTGTGCCGAGGTATAGCCCAACCTGAGATTTTTTTCAGACTCAAACTCTGAGGCATGTATTAAAGGAGAATGTGTTATGCGATTTTAGGGGTTGGCAGTAAAAAAATTGCTGAGAAGTAATAAGCCTCTATTACTTTTGAGGAAAGGGTAGCAAGACCCTCCCCTGGTGGCTTTTCAGCTTGACCACTCACAGTGACAGTGGCCAGTAGACCCTCAGGCACATTGGCCACGATGATGCCAATGAGGAAGATGACTGCCTCCAGCCAGCTGTAGCCCAGGATGAGTGACAGCACGAAGAAGGAGACACCCAGAAACACAGCCACTCCTGTGATCAGCTGGATGAAGTGTTCGATCTCCATGGCTATGGGTGTCCGCCCAACTTCCAGGCCTGAGGCCAGAGTGGCTATGCGGCCCATCACCGTCCGGTCACCTGTGGCAATCACGATGCCCCTAGCAGTGCCTGAAACATAGGAGAGGACACCAGGCTGAACTGAAGCACTGTCCTACTTCCTGAGAAAGGAAAACCATACTGGAGTAAAGGGGCCAAAGACTCTGATCCTGCAGTTTTAGTAGATTGGCTTACTTTCCCTGCATAGATTGCCAGTCCCAGGCTCAGTACAACAACAAATTATTTTCACCTACACTTGGGCCCGTGGAAAAGCCTTGCAAATAATGTTCAAATTGAAGAGATTCAATAAGTGAAATAAAAATATTGCCTGCAGTATTTTAGTAAAATCAATCTCACACTTGTTATTGAAAAGTATATTATGAACACAAAGTAAAGCACTTATGAATTTTCCATGTAGTCTTAAGATTCTTTTTCTCAACATTAGGCATGAATCTCTATAAAAGAAGCTAGGCAATTACTGACCCTTATGTAGACATTAAAGAGGCCTTTAGGGGAGGAAGGGTGGGAAATGGGAAGAGCATGCATGTAGGAGCCAGCTAAACCTGAGTTTGAATCCTTGTTCGAGTTCCTACCTAGGGACCACTTTAATAATTAAATGAGAGTGCTGAAATGCACCTAGACCAGTTCCTGGCACATAGTAGGCACTCAACAAATGTTAGTTCCATTTATGACCGATGCTCTCTTCAAAGCTAATTTCAGAATAAATAATGGAAATATTTTGCTAGGCATTTTAAACAATTGTGGGACATGTGGAACAATCTTCAGAATCTCAGCATGTTAAAAATTTAGGAAATTTAATTTTTGGTGATTTTCATTGTAATTCCAACTTGCTGAAGGAGGAGAAAAGCCCAGAGAAACAAATGCACTGAAGAGAAGTGACAAAACAAGAAAGGCAAGGTGTAGAGGGGGGCACAAGTCCTCCTTTGTCCAACTTTCTGAGGCCTATGGTCTGGTCAGGCTTCTTTCGCCCACCAGCTCTTGCTCCCTATCCCCTCTTCAAGTCAGCCCTGACTAGGATCACCATGACCAGAGAGGGCACAGGCTTCAGCTGTACTTGGACTCCTGCCACTTGGTGGTGGCAGCTTTGGAAGCTCTTACTGCCCTCTGGTCACCTCTAGAACCCAGAACAAGAATGGGTCAAACTCGGCAGCCAGTGCATGACAATTTCTCTTGGTGAAGTGCAGTCCTAGATGTAGCCTAAAGGAGGGCCCAAGTTTCCACCTTGCATGGAAACTTCCCACCCCTCCCCCAGCCTGGGGGTCTAGTCAAAGCAAGGGCCACAGAATGAGGCAACTAGTAGTCCCAGACCCAAGAGAAACAGAAGGTATCTGTCAAGCCAAAGACACCCAAGAATCAAAGCTGGCTTGGGGTGTGTGTGTGTGATGTGTGATGTGTGGGAATGTGTGATTTTTGTCTGTGTGAGGTTTGTGTGTATAAGTGTGTAATGTGTGATGTGTGTGATATGTGTGAGTGTGTATGAGTGTGAGATTTGTGTGAGTGTGTGATGTGTATGTGATGTGTGTGTGATATGTGTGAGTGTGTGTGATGGGTGTGTGTGTGTAGGGAGTCTTGGTCCAATACCTGAAGGCTTTGGAATCCGCTCAGTCTTGGAGTGGATAGAGCAGAGCTGCCCCAGCAAATACCCTGCTCTCTGAAAGGGACTATTTTTGTAATTTTCAGGGCTCTTAATCCCTGAACCCTCAATTCCCTCCTCTATAGCAGGGCTTTTGACAAGGAAGTACAGCCAGAGCCCCCAATTCTGACTGAGGATTCAGGATTCAGACTCCTCCCTTAGTGAGTGCTAGGGTGAGGAGTACCCCCACCAAGCCAGCGCCTCACCTTCCACACAATTGGTAGAAAAGAAACAGATATTGCGGGTCTCCAGGGGGTTCTCATGGGTGAACTCAGGGGAACGAGTCTGGGGCTCTGACTCGCCAGTTAGGGATGAGTTGTCCACCTGGGGAGAAAGGAGAGGAATGTAGCCATCAGACTGGCAGATACATTTGTGCACACACAGCTGTTTCCTGACTCCAACTGCAGTCAATCTTCATGACACAAGGGACAAAATTATTCTCGTCCTCATCACATATTTATAGCATTACTCAGCTATTGTCCCTGCACTGGTTTGGAATCATAGCTCTTACTAACTTCTTTATGACCTCAGGCTAGTTACCTAACCAGAGCCTCCATTTACTCACCTGTAAAATGGGGGAATTGTACAGAATTCCAGAATATCTGCATTGCACAATTATAAGGGGTGCCACCAACACTGTAGTCTATGAACATGGCACCATCTAAGGTTATACATGGCATAGCTTATGTGGCCATAAGCAACAACCCTGCATGATTAGACCATTCTTTCAGAGTTAAATTACATGCCATATGTGATGTACATAAAGCATCTGACAATAATTGGAACTCAATACAAGATGGCTATAAAGTAGATATCAAAAAATACCCAGGGCACAGAGCATTTATCACACAGATATAAGGAGACAATGCACTATATATGAGACAAGGTGAAGCTGGGAGGTATGGGGTCAGCGGTTGGCATTTGGATCTGGGTCCCCCGATCTTCAAACCTCTAACCGGGTCCCTCCCAGCTCTACACAACCTTCCTCTTAGACCAGCCAGTCTCTCTGCCATGGCCTCCTCACCTTACAGCCGTGAGAGGAGATGATCCGGAGGTCAGCAGGCACGCGGTCTCCACCCTTCACTTCCACCAGGTCTCCTACCACCACCTCCTCCGCATTGATCTGCATCTTCTCGCCCTCCCGCACCACCAGGGCTTGCTGTGGGGAGGCCATGCGCATCTCATGAGGTGCTCATCTCTACCTCTAGCTTCCTCTCTTGCTGGTCTCCCACCTCTCCTCCAACCCCACTAAAGAGGAGGAGAAGCCCTGCACCCTTAGCAACAAAACTAGGTCCTGACATTGATAGTTAGAGGGACTTCTCTGCCCAACCCTCCATCTCAGAGCACAAGGAGTTGAGAAGAGATGAGCTGGACCCTCCCAGAAACCTTATGTCCTAGCCCAGAGCACAGCTAAGCCATCTACCTGAGGCACCATATTCTTGAAGGAATCCATGATCTTGGAGCTCTTGGCCTCCTGGTAGTAGGAGAAGCAGCCAGTGACGATGACCACAGCTGCTAGCACCACACCCAGATACAGCTGGTAAGGAGAAAGGGTTTGAGGGACCTGCCCATCTCCCAACCATAGAGGAGCAGCTGCTCTCGGGACAAGCATTAAATGCCACCTTTGTCTGTGTCTGGAAGTGAGAATGGTAGAAGAAAGCTCTTCTCTTTAACCTTCCCCTCAAAATTCTGTCCCTAGCCTCCTAAGATTGGAAAGTATGGGGAGTCTTAGGGAGCTTCCAGGACTAGGATTTCTCTAGGGGGTAAAGACTGAGGAATGCAGACAAGCCCACTTAAGTATGAAGGAACAGGGAAGGGCTTTCTCATTAATGAGCGATTATGATTGTGTGTCTGCATGTGTGTGTGTGTGTGTGTTGGGAATGCTTATGGATTTGTATAGAAGCCTCACCCATTTTCAGCCTAAAGAGCACTGTGACATGTGCGTCTTGTTCCCTGTCCCCCGCCCCCCCACCCCGCCAACTGTACTGAAGATTTAGGGTTGGAGGACAGAGTTATGGGCTGGTTCAGGGGTCAGGCATCCCAGCTCACATTGTCATTGGATGGTTCATCCTCCATGGCAGCCTGGATACCGTAGGCCAGAAAGCAGAGGATGGCCCCGATCCACAGAAGGATAGAGAAGCCCCCAAAAAGCTGGCGACAGAACTTGACCCACTCAGGGGTTGTTGGGGGTGGAGTGAGGGCGTTGGGTCCATCTCGAGCCAGAATATCCTGGGCCCGCTGGTTGGTGAGGCCCTGAGGGAGGCAAGGAGAAGTGCGGGAGATCACATCTGGAACAAACCCAGCCTCTCACCACTTTCCACCAGCTCCTTGGTGGGGAATAATGTCCAGGTGGAGAGGAAAATCCCACCTGGTTGGAAGGGTTAGGGAACCATCAGGAGAGGCCACACGAAGGAGGCGATGTGTTGCAGTGGCTGTTGGAAGCCTTGAAGGCTGAGAAAGGTTTTAAGTGTGGCCCCATTCTCTGGTTATCATTGGATTGAAACACATTTTCAGCCACAATAATCTCCTTTTGAGGTAGCCTGGCTAAGGCTCCCTGGAAAGACATTGCAATGGGTTCTTCCCACTATTTCTCTTCCAGATTCCCCACTTCGCCAAGGATTCAAGAAGAGTCCTACATTATTGGCCATCAGTGTCACACAGCTTCGGCAGTCACCTATCACTTTCTCTAGAAAGCCTTGCCTGGCCCTGCTCCCCTAGCCCCAGGCTGGTTCAGATGCCCCTCTCTGCATCCCATTTTATCTCAGGCATTTGTCTAAAACTACACTCACAAAATGGCACTGGAATTCTGTTTGCATTCTTTTCTGCTACTAGATGCTGCATTCTTCAAAGGTAGAGGCCACTTCTTATATACCTCTCTATCTTTCCACTCATTTATTTAATAATGTGTGTCAAGCATCTACTACATGGCAGGTTCTATTGTCAGCTCTGGGGACCCAGAGATGAACAAGATTCACAAAGTCCCCACCTTGTGGAGTTTATGATCTAGGTAGGTTCCACACAATCAATAAATGTTACTGCCAGAGAGTAAAACGTGTTATTAACGAAAATAAAGTAAGGTAAAGGAATGGGGACATAAAATTTTCAAAAGGGCAACCAGGGAAGACCTGTAGGAGGAGGTTACATCACTACGTTTTTGATTAATAAATTTTTATCTTTCAATATGATAGGTTTGCTGCTATTGTGCTGCTATTAATGTGACCTTGGGACAACATACTACTGTAAGAATAGTAGGGGTCACCCCACAATTTCATGTATGTCAGTCCTTTAAAAGGTTGTTCATTTATCACTGAGACTGCTTAGGGTAGAGGGAAAGCCCTGCCTGGAGGCCTTCTGGGGCCTGGGTTCTAAGACAGGGGTTCCTGACCCCCTGGGCTTTGGACAGCATTGGTCTGTGGTCTGTTAGGAACCAGGTTGTACAGCAGGAGGTGAGTGATGGGGCAGGTAAGCAAAGCTTCATCTGTATTTACAGCTGCTCCCCAGTGCTAGCATCACCGCCTCAGCTCCATCTCAGATCATCAGGCATTGCATTCTCATAGAAGCTCCGGTCCCTGGTGCGAAAAAGGTTGAGGACTGCTGTTCTAAGGAGTCCTGGCTTCCAGGTACACAGGAAAAGAGTCATAGACTAGGAAGCAGGGGATCTGGGCTCTAGGTCTGGCTCTGCCATCAACTAGTCTCTTGCTGGTCTCTGTTTCCCTGTCTCTGACGAGGGATGGAGTACAGTTTTAAGGTCCCTTGCACACTGTTGCTGCATAGTTCTCTTACCTCTTTGGTGTCTTCCCCAGAGTCCCCCTGCCACTCACCTTGGACAGGTCTACTTGGTATTTGCGGCCCAGCTCGTCCAAGGACAGCTTGTGATCATCCTGGGGAAGGGAAGCAGAGTTACTTTGGGGAGGGAGGCTGAGTGTGTGTGTGTAGAATGCACATGATGGCACCAACAGGCAGAGGGGCGAGGCAAGGAGCATGGGAGGGGTGGGCTCGATCTTATCTGAGTGCACTGGGCTGTGGGGGCAGCTCTTCTAGCATGGGACCCCTTTTCCATAGCCTGGCCAGGTGGGCTATGGGCCTCACCATGGCCACCTCCTTTTTCAGCTCATCCAGCTCCTTCTCCTTCTGTTTCTTCTTGCCGCCCCCATTCTCCGCAGTGGTGGCTGCAGGAGAGTACTCGCGTCCAGCCTGCAGGAGAAAAGGGGAGCCCAGAGAGTCAAGGAGGACAGGGGCTAGAGCCTCTATTCCCTCCTGACTGCAGACAGCCCAGGCATTGGAAGTGGGGGCAATGGGTTCAAAGTAGTGATCTTCTCAAGGGAGGAAAAAGAGAGTGGAGAGTGGAGGGGACCCCAGGTCCTCAGTTTGCAAACTATTGGCAGAGCTGTGGGGCTCTATGTTTAAATTTCACAGAAGGCTGAGGGGCTCAGGACTCAGGAGCTCACTCTTAGATGTTTAGTATTTGGGCTTCTGCTAAAATTTTGTTTGTTGAAAGAAACCTGCTGCTAAATACAAACCAAAATATACAAAAACTTTAAAACTACCACCTTACACCATCTAGAATCCTGGAAGGGGGTGGGCAGGGTTGAGGGTTGGTGAGGGGTAGAAGCACCCTGTAGGGACGTCTTTGTCCCTACACCATGGCTACTTTGCTCATTGAGGAGTAGAGACAGTTAGGAATTTGGGGGAATAAGAGTCTTTGCAGAGCCAGGGGGCAGGGCAGGAAAGTGTCTGGAGGAGGCTAGGGTACTACAGGGCCTGGTGGTGGCGTGTGGAAATGGAATGATCAAACCTCATGGGCTGACAGACGTCAGTAGAAGGAGGGTCAGAGCGTGTCCAGGAAATGGGGCCACGAAATTGCTGAGAGCCCTCTGCCCAGCAAGAGGCAATTTGCAGGACTTGAGGCCCCAAAGCACAACTAGGTAATGGGGCTCACAACCTGAGCCTCATTTGTCCAAAAAATAAAGTAAATGGTCTCTGAGGATAAATCTAAAATTAAAATGCATAGAGCTCTTAGGTCCCTGGGTCCTCTAGTGAAATCAGGTAAACATTTTAGCAGGATCCTCATGAGGCTATCATTTTCCCCTTCCTCTCAGGGCCTGTGGTTTCCTCACCACCACCAGGCTTCCAGGGTCCCATAGAGAACTTCGGGGGGAGAGGGCAGGAAGTTTTTATGCCTCTTTACTCCCTCTTTCTCCCCAGGCCTCTATCCTCCCCATCCCTTAGGATTATCTAGTCCTTGTCACTGGGTCTGCCCAGTTTCTTTCTCTATGCTGGATGTTTAGGGATGAGCTTTTCTATTCTATGGGGTAATTTTTTTTTTTTCCATAAGGAAGGGATACCTGGGTGAGATTTATGGCCAAGGTTTTCTCTTTTTATGCATTTTTTAAAAGTAGATTTTTCTTTTAGAGCAGTTTTAAGTTCACAGCAAAATTGAGCAGAAAGAACAGAAATTTTCCATATACTGCTGTCTCTACATATGCAGTCTACCCTGAGATCAGTGTCCCCTACCAGAGTGTCATACTTCTTTTAGTCCATAGGCTGAAGTCCATAGACGTACATTGACGCATCAGTCATATTATTCAAAGCCAGAGTTTACCTTAGGGGTCACTCTTGGTGTTGTGCACTGTACAGGTTTGGACAACTGTAAATGACATGAATCCACTATTATGGCCTCACACAGAGTAGTTTCACTGCCCTAAAATCCCTCCGTGCTCCATGATAATGCCTTTGTTTCTCATCAGAGTCAGGCAGCTGCTCTGATCATAGACACAAATCCAGCCTCTAGAGAGGGAGGAATCTGACCGACTGATGACATCAGGACAGAAGATGTGCAGTGAGAGTGGACTCTGTAATCTCCTAGACACTGAAGTTTGCATTTGTCTCCATGTGAAGTGTCCATGGGTCAAGTATAATTTTGGCTTTCTAAAGGCTGATCACCTTGGGGAGACTGAAGCAGCCCTACAGATAGGTGGGGAGGGCTTCTGAGCACTGCCCCCTCTTCCTTCCCCAGGTGACCTAAGAGAGTTCATTGTATGGATTGAAATGCTTTGGATACGTGAACTCTGTCGTTGATGGGACAGGGCTGAGAAATGAATGAAAGGCTAACGATGGCTGGACGAGCTTCGAGCTTCGATGTGGCCCTCCGGAGCTTTAGGGGCAGGAATCGGCCTGGTGCCCACAGCGGAGGAGTGCTGCTGGGGCAAAGGAGCAGAGGCCCGAGAATTTCTGTACATTTAGATGTAGAATAAAGTTTATGAAGCTTAAAATCCAATGCATGGTTTTAAAAAATTGCCAGCCCACGCACTTTGGGCGTATTGGATGGTGGCCAAGCTAGCAGCCCCACGCAGAATGCGGCACCCCGTTCCCTTAGCTCCCACTATGCTCTCCTTCAGGCAGGCACAGAGCTTGGGACACACGGCCCTTCCTCCTCCCCCTGCCCTGGCAAGGATCTCAGCCTTTGTCGCCAGGAGCCTGCAGAGATTTGGGGCCAGCAGGCTGCCCAGGCAAGAAAGAAAGAGAGGAAGTAAGGACCACCCCCCCACCCCACCAACACGCTTTCTCCCTCCCCCAACCACAAGTCCCAGTCCAGGGCTTGAATGCTAAAGGAGAACAGAGAGTTCTTTCTGAGAAAGCCAGAGGCTGGGACAGAGTGGGGGAAGCTGGAAGTCAGCCACTGCTCCCCCCACTGCAGCCTCTCAGTGGCAGCTGGAGCAGGCCGGCTTCCCTCCTACCAGTGCCGTCCCTTCCCCCAACTCCCACGCTGCCCTTCAGGGCCACAGTGTGATGAGGTGACAGTTAGGCCTTTCTTCGGAGGGAAGATGCAGGGGAAAAGCAATGGAAGCAGAATGAATCCCAGAGGGGGATGAGGGTAGGGGCTGCTTCACCTCCTCAGAGGTCTCCCGGCAGGTTGAACTCCAGGCTTCTGCCCTAAGTCCAAGCAGAACTGGATCTGCTGCCTGACTTGCTACTGGGGGTGGCAGGGAAGGGGATGCTAGAGGAGAAGCACAGACCCCAAGCGACTGGAGTCCCCTGAAGGAGTCAAGGTCAAATGGCTTCCCAAGCAAGACCTCTTGAGCTGGGTCCACCTTGTTCTCTGGGGAGCAGGGGAGAAGGCTGCCTCCCTCCTCTCCACTCTGGGTGAGGCAGTGGAGTGTCACCTGACCTCCCCTCAGAGGTCCGGCACCTCAGTTGGGACTCCCTTTCACTAGGGGAACAAGAGATGCCGAGGAGCAGTTTGAAGGTCTCAAGCAGCATATCAGTGCTTACGCATGCTTGGGGGCCTGTACATTCCTGAATTTGCCCACTGAGACAAAAACACAGGTGCTCATCCATGAATATCTGCACCATCTCCAGCTTATGGAAAGCACATGGGTTGTAGGTGCGTGCGCACACATGTTCTATTTATAGCTCACACCCTAGCTCAGGAACCCTGGTGTCCAAGCTCAGAGTTTTCCCAGCTGCTAAACTCACTGCAGTAGCACGTCCTTGCCTGACCCTTCTGGGCCCAGAAACTCCCCACAGTCCCCACAGCCCCGCTCTTTCCTCATATTCCCCGTGGCTCCCTGTGCCCAGCATTGCGTAAAAGGAAAGCCATGGGCACAGTGTGTAATTCTCCATACAGAAATTTCATTTCCAAGAATCCAAGGCTTGGTGCTTGCCTCCACCCCACCCCCAGCCCCACCGCCATAGTTATTAATTTCCCCTTGGCATCTCCCTTGTTGCAGAATGCCATAGGCAGGAGTGGACTGGGAGGTCGGGGAGAGGCAGACCTCACCTCTGGGAAAGTCCCCAAAGCCCAAGGCAGGACAGTGCTGCCTGGGACATCTGGAGGGGTGCTGGGCTGGCGTCTGGGTGCACATGACTCTTTTTCCCCCACACCCCTCCCAGCTGTCCTTGGGACTCAGGGCCCCTGGAGCTGGTACCCAGAACTTCCTGGACCCACATCCTCTCAGGCTGGGACTCCCAAAGAAATGAATATTTTCAGAGGGTGGCTAAGACAGGGAGGATCAGCAGTACCAAAGAACCCTTTAGCTGGGAAGTCAAGAGATTGTTGGGTATGGGACAGAGATGAAGAATGCAGATGAGGGAGAGCTGGAGGGGATGGGTGTAGTGGGCTGTGGAGCTGACTATGGGAGTGCTGCAGAGGAGGGCACTTGGGCATGTGAGCAGTGGATCCGTGTACGCTTTGTAGCGTAGTAGCCAGGAGACTGAGTTCCAAGTTCAAACTACCTCAGCGGATCGGCTTCTCTCTGACCCTCCTTCCACATACCATCCCACCTCATCATTTCTCTCTAGCCTCCCTCAGCCTTCAGAGAGCCTTTCTCCTTCCCACAGAGCCACCCCTGCTCTTTGGGGATACTCACCCCACGGCCCATCTTGGGGCAAAGTGGCTGAGGGGACCTAGGCTGGAGAGAT
>NW_006443119.1:3718419-3728793 GCF_000325575.1 Pteropus alecto
CCCACACCGTGGTCTGGGGCAGCCAGAGACCCGGGCAACCAGACAGAGGGCCAGCAACAGGGTAGCTTTAAATAGGTCCCTCTCCCCCCTTCCCCCCGCCTTCCCTCCTTGGAAAAGAAACGTTTGTTGAAACAGGATCCCTGAGGACTCCTCCCCTCCCGCCCCTTAAGCAACTGGCAGTGGCAGTCAGTTTGTCCCGCTGTGTGCTCCCCCTCAGCAAATGCACTTGTCTCCCCCGCCTCCCCTGCAAGGCAGTGTGGAGCAAGAGCGTGAAGATGGGTCTCATAGGGATGGACAGAGGGGAGCAGTCCCCCCAGCCTCCCAGGATCCCAGAGGCTACCTGGTCCACTCTCCTCTTATTTTCCCTGTGGGAAACTGAAGCCCAGAGAGATTAAACAATACAAGCTGTAGAATCAGAACTCAGGTCTCCTGAGCCTACATCCAACCTCCCAGAGAAAGTAACAGAGACTGTTTCCTCTACCGTGGAGGTGGAGGGGACACTGAAGCAGAAAAAGTAGCTAGTGCTGGAACCCAGGCCAAGCTCTGTATATGAAGTGCCTCTGAGGGACCCTGGTCAAAGCCAAAGGTGGCTCAAGAGGCAGCAGGAAGTCTGGAGATGGAGGGGCGGGGGCATCTCCTTGGCTGGTAGGGGTGTCTGTGACCTTATACCAGCTAGCTCAGAGTGGAGGAGATGCGACGCCAGGTGAGACCAGCTGGTCTGGGAGCATTGTTGCTGCCCATTTGATAAAAGAGCCAAAGAATGAAGGGCAAAGGGAGGAAGGGGGAGCTGGAACGGGCAGAGAGAGAAGAAAAACCCCACCACTGCCTTCTCCTGGGAACGGTCAGAGGAAGGGTTCTCCTGGAGGGTCCCCGTTTCCTGGGCACACAGAGGGCAGCGTGGAGGGAAACCAGTGAACTGGAAGCAGGCCTGAACACCCAGAGCCCAAAAGAAGCCGGGAGGGAAGGAAGGAGGGGGTGAGGCCTTCAGTCCAGAGGCTTCAGGTGCCTCTGGCTGGGCTGGGTCCCTGCCTGGCACCAGAGGAAACTCCCTGCAGAGGGATTATCTACCCGTCCCCTCCATCTCCTCCACCAAATCCACTCTGAGGGCACAGGGCTCAAGTCTGAATTCCCTAAATAACTGGCCCCCTCCTGGCCTTCGGTGGAGATTTTCCATTACAGGGATCCGGAAGGTCACATCCTGCTTCCGCCCTCGCCTCCTGGGTTACAAGCTGAAAGGATGGGTAGGATGTGGCAGACGCCTCTCTATGGGCCCTCAGCTAACCTTGAATTTGGGCCTGGGGGAGAACAGGCAGTGAGAAGAAACAGAGAAAAACAGATCCCAGTTCAAGCCCCTGTGTGTAGAGGAGAGTGAGAGAAGTAGCTGAAGGTGTAGTAAGAAGTCTTGTGGTTGGACATTAGGAGAGAATGCTGAGAAGTCACTAGAAGGTGGCCCACAGGTGGCTGGGTCATTCAAGACCAGGGCAACTGAAGGGCAGCTTTGCTCTGGGGTTGGGGTAGACTAGAGAATGACTTCGGATTTAGGAAGCACCTCTTGCTTAGTACCTGGGTTATATTCTGCCCAGCCCGCTCCAGGACAAAGGTGAGATAGATGAGAAAACTAGCCCTAGAACCTGAAGATGTGTAGACGGCAGGCGCTGGCTCTCACCGTTTTTACTCCCCACCCTCTCCCTGTTGGTACCTCCCAGAACTGCCGAGTCCTTCCAAGGCTTCAGCTCTGGTTCCTGTGCCCAAGCCCTATACCAAAAAAGACTGTGTCCTTCCTGTGCGCATACAGCCTAGCACCTCTGCTATGCTCTGCGCTAGGGTCAGTGCACAGCCCCAAGGGCACTGCTGCTCCCATGTTTGGGGCTCAGACAAAAGAAAGGGTGGACGGGACACCCAGGGCCCATTCCTTAGCATGTATCCCTGAACATTCTTCCTGCTCAGGTGAGTGTAAGTGCCCTGGGAGTCTACTTCTTTTTCCTCCACTTTGGACCTCAGACTCCAGGACATGGGTATAGATACCTGGTCCTTTGATCTAGGGTGCCTGGATTGGGCTGCTGCTTCTTTCGAACATAATCAGTGGTGCCCTTGGAATGAGAGGAACAAAGCAGAGAGTAAGAAAGACTTGAAAGCAGGAGGTGGGAGAATCAGGGTGACTCATTTGGGGAGTGGGTTTGAGAGAAAGTCATAGGGCAGAGAGGGGTTTGACAAAAGGCAGGATCGAGGGTCCTGAGTCAACTGCATGGTTGGCATAGGGAGCTCTGGGAAGAGGTGTGTGTGTGTGTGTGTGTGTGTGTGTGTGTGTGTGTGTGTGTGTAAGAGAGAGAGAGAGAGGCCAAGACCTGGAGAGGGTCAAAAAGAGACAGAGGAATGTACACTTACTCACATTTATGTGCATACTGTGTGTGTTAGCGGCTGAAGGGGACAATGGTGTGAGGTTCCGTGTGTGGAGAAGAGACTGCGCGAAGCTACCGAATGTTAATTCCAGAGCAGAAGCTCCTTCAGACAGGAGAAGGCAACACTCATTGGAATGTGTGGTCAACCTGTTAAAAATGTTATTTGTGTACTGGTGTGTGCAAGTGTGTGTGGCCAGTGTGGGTGTACGTGAGAGTTCGTGGGAGAATGCTCATGTGCATGAGGAAGGGGTGGGGATGCAGCTCAGCTGCATGTGGGTTTTCAAGGTCTCCGAGAAACAGTTTTGTTTCCAAAGTGACTGGCCTCCTGGGGCCTTCAGCCCAGACTTGAAGGTTGTTTCAAGATCATGAAAGAGACGGAGGGAGGGAGAGTGGGAGGGAAGGAGCACTGGGAGCCTCTATCATCCCCACTGTCCTTCCTCCCACCCCCTCACCCCACTTCTCTGCCCCAGTCCTGATTTGGGCCAAGCTCACCAGCGCTGCTTGCTCTCTTCCTCCTCCCTGCGGCCAGCCCTCTCTGAGCAGTCTCTCCTTTTCCTCCTCTTTCATTCTCTCCAATTCTCCTTTCTCTTCTTCCTCAGGGCCTGTGGTCTTGCCACCACTGTCGGGCTTCCAGGGCCTTCTGGGGGTGTGGGTGAAAATTTATTTTTTCAAGGAGAGGCTGTCTTGGGGTTATAGGATAGATAGGGAGTCTGGGAAGGCCTGGAGTGGACATAACAAGTGTCCAACAAAGGTGCCTTTTACTCCTCCTTCTTCTCCAGACCTCTCTCCTCCCACTTCCCGAAGATCGTAGTAACCTTGTGGTAGGAAGTTTGGGCACAGAGCCACAGAGTGGCTGTCCAAGTCTTGCTGCTTCCTCAGTTTCCCCACTGGGCCACAGGGACGGTGCTGGGTTTTCTATCTCTCTATCTCTCTCTTGATATCTGCTCCTCTGCTTTTTTTCTGGTCTTTCTTTTCAATCTACTCCAAATGGATTATAAAAACTTCTTTCTCTGTCTCTCCTTACTTTTGTCATCTTTCATCTTTTCCCCAGATTATTCTTATCATTTCTTATTGTTAAAACCACTTTTGGAAAGAATTCAGAAAATGGAGAAAAGAGCACTCAGAAGAATTTCCCTCAGCTTCTCTGCCTCTGCTCCGATTCCACCTCTGTTGTACTTTTGCTGCTCTCTGGGTTGGATAGCTCCATGTTCGTGTGCTCCTTAGACACCTAGGTGGTAGTCTAAGGAGAATAAGGAAAGGATCAGCAGTGTGGCCCAGGGCCTGTGTCAACCCTCCTCCCTGAGCATGGTGGCCCAGTGTTGTTCCAGGCACATCTTCCCATCCCACCTTCTCTACCATGCCCTGATGAGAAGGGTTCATGCCTGTAAATCAGGCCAGCTGAGGTTGGTCCTGGTGGGGCCACTAGCCAGCTGTGTGACTTTGGACAAGGGCTACTCCCACTCTGGCCTTGCTGTCTTCATCTGAATAACGAGGAGCAGAGTTAGAAAATCTCTGAGGTCACTTTGCATCTCTGATGATCCCCAAATTCCAGGCTTCTTTCTCCTTAGCTCATAGCTCGGCTCAGGTGAACAAAAGTTTCCAAAGGTTTTATCTGTGCGACAACCAACTATTGGAGACCTGGGTTCAGGAGATCCAAGTGACAGATACTGCTATTTTGTTTATTAGTATGACCCACAGAATTAAGTTTAATTCTTTTAACTCTTAGCATAGCAGCAAGGAAGGGCTCTGGGTTTGGGCAGACACTACCCTGGTTTCTTACAGAGAGTTCCTGTGAGAGAGAACAGGGTCTGAATACCTTTGGGGGAGAATGCCAGGTCGGGGATGAGGCTGGAGGAACCTGACATTTCTTGGCTGGCTTTTAATCAGCAAATACCAGATGAATCTATTTCCACAGAATCTTTGGGCTGGGAAAAGTATGTCAGGGGTGATGGGGAGGCTGGGGTTAATGGGCCTTGCTGAGTGTGGGGGCAAGGGTCACAGCTGGGCCCTCTAGGGTTCCTGTTTGTCTTTGATTCCATCTGGGTTGGGAGGGAGCAGCCCCCCAGCCTCCTGAGGCAGGTTTGCTTTGGCCAGAGATCTGATCCAGCCACTGGCCCAAGGCACCCCGCCTCCCCATTCCCCCTATCAAGAGGCAGCATGGCTCTGCCCTCCGCCTCCTCCTTCCTACCTCCTTCTTTCCTTACCAGAACCCCTCCACTTGACCCAGGATATAGCTCTGTTTGTCTGTCTGTCCTCTTTGGTGTTCCAGACACCGGGCTAGGACAGGATGCCCTGCAAATATCTGGCACACAGGGCTGCAGTGTTACGCTTATATAACCAGCTCTCCCTGGGGCTTCAGGGAGCTGGGCCTCCTCTGTGCCTCAGTTTCTCTGCAAGTTCAAGATCCTTTCACTCTTGCGCTTCTGTCTGGATGTTCTCAGCACTACCCATTGGGAATGTGAGTGCCCCCTGGCAGACTCAGTCAATAGTACATACTCATTTTCATGACATTGCATTATTCAGACTTTATCCCAGGATTTGTAGAGCACTTACTGTGTGCCAGTGCAAGGTACTGGAGAGACTATTACAATCAAGGCAAGCAAGGTTCCCGTGTCATGTTCTTTTTGTCAGAATGTCATGCCATTTAGTCCCCATCCTTTGACCTGGTCTCCCCAGGGCCAGCTCCTAGCCCTCAAGGACTGTTCCTCATTTCTTCAAGCTCCCCTTACTTCTTTACCTCCATTTCTGCTGAGTCACACTGGGTGGGCTTGGACTCGTCTCCCACCAGGGTGATTATCTGATACATCCCAAAGATGTGGGAGTAGAGGCTGGGCCATGTAGTACTAGAAATCACCCTGGGCTGGACTGGAGCAAGGGCAGAGCTTGCCATATAGAACTTGCTCTACCATTAACTAGCTGTGTGAACTTGAATAAGTCCTTTACCTCTCATCAATAAAGTGAGGGCATTGGACTGGGTAGGGGTTCTCGCTCCCAGCTGTATATTAATGTCCCATGCTCGGGCCTCACCCCCAGGAAATCTGATTCATCTAAAAGAGGAATTGGTCTGAGGTGGGGCCCAGGCATCTGTATCTTTTAAAAGCTCCTCAGATGATTCAACTTTCAGGCAGGGTTGAAAACCACTGAGCTAGACTGCTCTTAAGATCTCTAGCTCCTCGGTGCTAACAGTCAATGATGCACTATGCTGAGCACTTTGGCACTTTCCATGTTTAACCCAGTTTAGTCCTCACAACAGCTCTATTTTGTAGATGGGGGAACAGAGATACAAAGATGCTGAGAAGCTTCCTCAAGTAGGGGATGCAGGCTACACAGCTGGTAAATCCAGGTCCCTTCAAGGCTGTGCTGTCTTGTTCTGGAATCCTAGGCCCAAAGGTTTTGACTTAGTTGAGAACACAGAAGCTTTATTTCACGTGTCTCAACTCCTGATTGGTAACCTGCCTCATCTTCTAATTTTTAGGTTTGTTCTATCCAGACCCCTATCCCCAGGGACATCTAGTTCAGGAGTGCCATCCTCAATGCCAATGCTTGATGCCTCAGTGCCCACCTGGAGCAGGCAGTATTGCTGGCCTGGATTCCCCGCCACTCTGTCCTGCCAGCTGGCCGGACCTGTACCCTTGTCATTCCCCCAGGCCCCAGCTCATTCTTGGGATGACGATTTGTCTTATACAGAGGCAACATGGCAATGTGATCTAGATTGCTGAGGGGTCAGAAAGCCTAGATAAGAAATTCTAGTCTACCGCTCACTGGACAAAATTTAGCTTCTCTGAGCTTTGGATTTTTTTTAACAGCTCTAACAAATAGGGTTGTTTTGAGAACTCAAATGCTCCATTATTTTCTGCCCTTGCTTTTCAATGTCCTGGCCTTGGGACTAAAACGTTCCTCTTTTAGATGAATCAGATTTCTAGCACCCTTCCCTTTCCAGAGCATAGCCTAGATTGTTTCCTGAGAGATGGAAGGTTTAGGCTGACACAGGTCAAGCTTTCTGTCGGCTGTGAGTGGAAGTTACCAGTATGAGACAAACTCCAGAAGGAGCAACAGTGCCCACCATGGAAGTGATCTGGTTACCAGAGACAAAAGACCCAGCTTCCCTCTCTTTCACTCAAGCACTTGCCCACTGTCTTGCTCAATTACTTGGCAAATTTCTGTGGAGCTTCTACTCCTTGCCAGGCACTGTGCTAGGCATGGGAGCGGAGCCAAAAAGAGCCAACAGTGACCTTGAGATGCTCACAGCCAAATGGAGATGCAGATATAAACAAGCCCTGGACAATGTAGAGCGGGAAGTGCCATTAAAGGGTTGAGGACAGGGTGCTGTGGGATCAGGGGTCACGGCAGTGTCAGGACTCTGGGCCCACTCTCTCCCGTGGTGAGCTCCTTCATCCTTACCCTTCTGTCTGTTTGTTTTTTGTAGCCTTTATTTCTGGCTTTGTTTTCCCTTCACTTTCCAACAGAGAGCCTTTGGGAAAATTCCATCTTGTTTCAGTTGGACTAGGGAGAAGTCGAATTGTTCTCCCTTCAGCCAGGGCAGCCAAGGGGTGCCAGGGCCCTGGAGAGTCCAGGTGTGGACTGCGGAGGAGGCAGTGGCTGTCCAGAGAGAGGCCTGGGAAGAGCCTGTGACATTGGGCCAGGGAATGGTGACAAGCAGGACCCGAGTTGGCTGAGATGGCTGTGTGCTCCCGTACTCTTTCCTCAGATTTCTCCTCAAGTTCCTTGTCTTCTCATCAGTGGGGAGAGTTAAGGTTCCCTCCATCTCAGGGATCCCAGTGAACCACACTTCTGTTTCCCCACCTAGGATACTCTGATGGGCTGGGACCTCAGAGTTAGGTGAGCACGTGTGTGAAATCCCCCCATGTCCCTTTCTGCCCTTGTATTGCCACACACACACCTCTCTCACTGATTCCTCCTTTCCTGGGCCTCCAGCACTGCATTCATTCATCCAACAAATATTTATTGAACTCCCATCATGTGCTAGAAGCTGAAGATACACTTGTGGAAAAAGTTATTTCGAAAGGTTGCATAGGCACCAGGTACGTGTGTATATGTGTGTGCTCACACGTGTGTGTATATGATTAGGTGTGTGCAGGTTGGGGAAGCACAAGGAAGAAGAATGTTAGGAGCTTAAGTTCAGGAGTCAAACATCTTGCATTGGAATCTTGGAGCTACCAGCTGCTAGCCAGGTGACCTTGGGTAAGTGAGATCATCTCTCTGGGCCTCCTTTTCCAGTCTGCAAAACAGGTAACAATCATGCTCCCCTGTGGGTTGTTGTGAGGACCGTGTGCAGATACGTGCAGTGCTCAGAGCACAGCCTAGTACAGAGCAGGTGTTCAGTAAATATTAGTGAGTATTGGTGCCCCCTCCTCACTTCACTCAGAGCTGGGTATGGACAAACTTGTAAATGATCTGTTCTCCAAATCTATCTCTTGCTCGACCTCAGTGACTCAGAGGCAGTTACCTGAGCTAACCCTCTTCCGTCCCCTGAGGCTCATCTACAACACCTAGCCCCAAAACCTCTGTCTAGCCAAACCTCTGCCATCTTCTGTCCTTGATGGATACCCCTCCCCCATCCCTGCTGCCTGATTGGAGAAGACATGATATCACATAGTGGGAGTTGCCTTAGCCCATGCCACCCTCCAGACATATGTCTGTGCCATTGGTTCCCTCTTAACTGACTGGAAATGGAGGAGAGGGATGGGGTGTGCATCTGGGGTGGAGCCCAGATGCCCAGCCTATGAACTGGAGAGCAAGAGACTTGTCAGTGGAGGGGATTCCAGCTCAGAGGAATCCATCCATGGCCTTCTGGAGTGGGTGGCAGTTGGCACTAACCCTGGGCAAAGAAATGGCAGGGCCTTTTCAGGAGTCAGGGCTAGATTGTGCCAAGGCCAGCAACGGTATTGTAGCTCTTCTATTCCTTAACAGCGGTTCCACACCCTGGTCATAGAGTTTGAGAACTTGGAAAAGAGTGTGGGCTCAGCTGGAGCAAGAGGAAGGCTCAGGGAGTAGACACACACACAGACACACACACACACGCACGCACACACACACACACACACACACACACACGACACCATAATAATGTGGGTGCCTGGCTAGGGAGGAAGGAGAGAGAGGGTCCAGCGTGCATATGTGTGTGTGGGAGAAGGCTCCATTATTCTGCGGGCGTGTTTGGGAGCGCATGATGTCTGTGTTTTTATCGTGGTGTGTGCCGGGGTTTTCGAGTGTGAAGCTGCTTCAGTGTATCACTATGTGAGTTGGTTGTCAGAGTGAAGGCAGGTTTTTGCTCTGTCTCTGTCTTGTCTTTTTGCTTCTGCCTCTCAACAAGTAGACAGAGAGAGTGCTCTCTTTGGGGTGGGTGGAAAACATGGCTCATTATGGCAGTATGGGTCAAGGCTTTATAAACATTCTTGTGTGTGATTTTTAGCATCCACCAAGCTAGGATTTATATGCATTTAAAAGAGAGAGAGAGTTAAGTACTATGTGAGTGTTTGTAGCATTTCTATATGTCTAATGTCTGGTGGGTATGTGTGCTTGTTTCTTTGATGTTTGTCACTCTCTTTAAGGTGCTGTCTGTGTCAATAGCTGGGTGTGTATTTGTGTCTGTTGGGTCCATGTCAGCTTTTAAGAAGCCATGTAACATGGGTTAGAAGCACAGACTCCTCCACACTCAGATAATCCCAGGTTCGAATTTGAGTTTGGTCAGTAACTAATCCATTAATCTTGCACACAATCCTAAGCTTCTGTACACCTCAGTTTCCTCCCACAGATAATAGTAGCACTGACCTCACAAGGTTCTGGTGAGGATTAAATGAGATCATGTTATGGACCTGGCACAGGTCAGAATACGTTGATGGGCCTGTCTTTGAATGTGCCTCTCTGAGAACTATGTGTCATGGTTGTGACATCTCAGCCAGATGATAGACTGTTTTAGGACAGCATCAGTCTTAATTATCTTTAATGATACTCAGGACATCTCAGTGCCACCTTGGTGCCTTGTACATATGTCATCTTGAGGGATAATTAAATAAGCATGTGAAACACAGGCCTGGTGTCTGATGTATACTCATAACTGGTTGTACGTGGAGGGCGAGCGAAAAGCAGGTGATGGCAGTGACTACAGGCCCTGTGGTCTCTATGCATCCCTCACCCATGACTCTGCAATACCAGGCTTCCTTCCTCCCTCTTGTCTCAGGCTGGCCTGAGGCTTATGGGAAGGCTGCCTTCTTCCTTTCTCTGCTCATCCCACCACAGGCATCAGCCAAGGTGCTGGGTAAGCCTGTGCAGTTTTTACTCATGGGCCAGATGGGGAGGATACAGGAGTGCTTTCATGTCTATGCCACATATCCCTCATTGACAGCATGTCCATGTGTTGTGTGTGTCTGTGCATCGCTCTGTGGGGATGTGCGTGTAATGTCTTTCTGCATGAATTTCTCTGTGTTATCTTAGGTACATGCGTCTGTCTGTATGTGTGACAAGCCTCATGCCTGGGGTTTGCTCTCCTTCCCCCAGTTTTCCAAGTTACATAAGCGGCTAAGGGTGACTCAGGCCTGGGTTATGGGCTCCCCCTGCTGGCAGCCTCTGGAACTCACAGTCTGGGGAGGAGCAACGGAAGAAGCTGCAGTTTCCTCAGCTTCATCACAGCTGAAGACACAATACAAACCTACCCCCAAATTCCTGAGTGAACCTCTAATAACACTCATACTGGCGGTACGTTATTACTTACTTATGATACATCTCCCTGGTACCCCAGCATGTTCCCTGAAGGCAGGGGACCATGCTGGACTTGTTTCCCACATATTGAGGTCTGGCCTGGTCAGTATTTGTTGAATAAATGAATTTATAGGGTGGAGAGGCTTGGGAAGAGAGACAATGGGGTGTTGGCAGATTTGGGGCTTTGGGTACAAGGTATGAACTCCTCATACCTTGGCCACTTAAAAGCTATGTGGCCTTGGGCAAAATGCTTAAC
>NW_006443119.1:3728820-3735614 GCF_000325575.1 Pteropus alecto
TGCTGAACCTCAGTCTTCTCTGCTGTTAAATGACACCACCTGACAAAATACGCTATGAAGATTAGAAATAATATCTGTGGATGAAAAAGGGGCTACATGCGAAATCTGACAACCTCAGTGGAGGCCTTGTGGCAGGCCCTACAAACCTGAAGACTGAAAGTAACCACACAGGATGATTTAAACACAAAAATTCCTAACTAAAATAAAGTCATGGCAGGTAGTCCCATCCTAGGCCTGTAGCTAGCTTCCTTGACAAAGGTCTATCTTTACCTTAAGTGAGCCTGTCTCTTGTCTTTTTGCATCTAAGATAACATACCTTTGAAAGGTCAGAGTAATTTTTTCCAGGCCTCTCAAGGTACAACCACCAGCAAAAGAGCACGAGACCACAGAATCCTCATTGTTATCTTGTTCCTTGAATACCACCTCTATGTGCTGTAAATGTTAATTATTAACTATCTTGTACCCACCAATGTAAGAGAAGTATGCATTTCTCTATTTTGCCTTTTTATCCAGTCTCAGAGATTTCCCCATTTTGCTTTCTCCTGTTCCCTTAATCTACCACCAATGGATTTTATGTAACCCTCCTTTTGTCTCCTTCTTTGATTCTAATGTATAAAATGAGCTGCAAAACTGTCATTTTCTCAATTCATTGAGATTTGCTTCCAGTAATTGTCATGTTTGGCTCAAATAAACTCGTAAAAATTCTCTACAGGTTTGGACATTTCTGATGTCAACATATCCAAAAGGGCCTTATCCTGTAGGCCTCCCATAAATGGCATCTAGGATGATAAGGAAGAGTTCTGGCAACATTTCTCAAACATCAGCAAGGCATTAAAGCCACTCTACTTCCAAATAAAGGGACTGGTTTTCCTCCAAGAACTTCCCTGTGCCTTTCAGTTTTCATACAGCTCAACCTGGCCTGTGCATGGATTTAGGTGAAATGAATCTGGGGAAATCAGGCTGTGCCTATGTCAGAGTGGGAGGAAAGGGGCATCCACTGTCCTGCTCCTGGACTTCTGATTTCCCTTGGTGGTCCCCAGCATTCTGCCTCCGAGCTTCTCTGGTCAGTCTCTGAATGTGGCTTCAGTTGAACACCTCCTCTGAGCCAGGAACTGTACCAGGCTCTGGGAATAGGAAGTCTGGGAAAGTCTGGTCTGGCTCGAGCTACGTCCCCTCTCAGCGTCTGTTTCCTCCTCTGCTAAGGGGGTGGGGAGTGAGTAGAAGGGTATTGTGGGAGTGGGTATAGGTAGGGGGTTAGAGGGTGAAAATGCTGGATGAGCTCTGGGGTAACCTCCCACAGAAGGTCACTATAATAGCCTTAGCTTTCTGGACCTGGCTTCCCTTCTTCCCATTCTGGCCACAACCTTCCTGCCTCTCCCCACTCCCTGCCTTCTACTTAGTGAAGCAGAGACAAAGCCCCTAGGAAAGAGGCCTCTTCCATTCTCCCACCTCCAGGGCAGGCCCCCACTTCCCAGTGCAAGGGGAAGACCATTTTTCTTCACTGGAAATAGAGGCTCCTTCACTGGAACCACAAGTTCACCCTCTGAAGTCTAAACAAAACCTCTTAGCAAGCAGTTTAAATAATTTAAAAACAAAAACACCTTATCTCCTATTTTATTTAAAAACAAAAACACCTTATCTCTTATTTTGCCAAGCACTTTATGTATATTATCTCAATTAACTCTCACAAAAACTCTTAGAGGTGGATGCCATCCCACCTCAATTTGCCAACAAGAAAACTGGGGTAGAAGGAGGTTAAGCAAATAGACCAGGATCACCAACCAGGAAGTGATGGCACCCAGCCGGCCCACCCTCCTAACCCGCTTCCTCTGGTTCTGCCCTGAGGGAGTGGCAAACAGGTCTCCAGTGACCTTCTGGGCCCTGACTCGCCCTTCTGCCCAGATCCTCTGTGTCTGGAACTCCTGGGTCCCGCCCATGCCCACTTTAGCGGAGTTTGCAACGAGGCCTAGCGGCCCAGAGCAAATAACTAAATTCTAAGTGCGTGGCCAGTCACCTTACCGACCTCAGAGCCCCTGCACCCAACTCTCATGGAAAGGCCAGCAGGTGAGAGTGGGGGTGCACCCTGTTACGTGGCGGATGGGATTTGGCTGAGCCCAGGCGCTGCCAGCGTGCACGGGTTGGAGTCGGGGCAGAGCCGGAGCCCAGGTCCAGGGCCGGGTTCCCAGCAGAGCCAGGAATAGGGGCGGGACCAGAAGGGCGGGGCCAGGACTGAGGTGGGCGGGGCAGTGACAGGGTCCCGGGTCCGCGACCCCGGTCTGGGAGGAGCCGGGAACAGGGGTGGGGTCGGGGCTAGGGCCGAAGTCGGCGCGGAGCCGGGAACCGGGGATGCGCCGAGGCCCAGGACCCAAGAACAGGGCTGAGAAGGGGTCAGGAGGGGTCGAGGAGGGGTTGGGAACCGAGACGGGACCGGGGAGGGGCTGGTAGCCGGTGACCGGGGCGGGGGCGGAGCCCGGGCGGGGCGGGGCGGGACTGAGTGGTTGAGAAGGGAGGAAAAGCAGTGGGAGGAAGAGGGAGGAGGAGGGAGGGGACTTGGGAGCTCCCACTCGGCTCAGCTTCGCTCCGAGAACCCACGCTTTGCGGCTCTGCTTTGCGCCCCCACCTGGGCATGCGCCCCCCGAATCCCTGGCCGTCCAGAGCCCGCGCAGCCCCCTGGAGCCTTCCAAGCGCCGGCCTCGTAGGATGGGCTCCCTCGGTCCCACGCCGCCGCTGCCTGCGCTGCTGCTGCTGCTAATGTTGGGTAAGTCTGGCCCCTGCCTTAACCCCCAGCCCCGCCCGGCAGGTGCCTGCTACCTGGCGCCCAGCCTGGCCCTCCTCTATCCTCAGAGCCCTTCGCAGCGCCCAACCCACACTCCCGCCCTGCGTCCTCAGGGGCACTTCCAGACCGCCATTCTAGTCTGGGTGGATATAGGCACCCCAGCTCTAGGCCCCAGCCTTGGGCACAGTGAGGACTCACCGAGGTGCCAACCCTAGGGACCACCAGGCTCCCAAAGGCCAGGCCCTATGTCTCCGCCAGCACACTCGGATCCTGGGGTCACTGTGCCCAAATGGTTTGACGCCTCTCTGCTTCACACTCAGCTTCAGACCCAGCCTGAGGTGCCCGCCCTGCGTGGGCAGTGCCTGCCAGTCTTCATAATTGCCCCGAATTGGCTGGAGGCCCAGGGGCTGATTCTGCCTAGGATCTTTGAAGTAGGTCTCCCCTAATTGCGCCCCCCCCACACACATACATTTCATCCTCTGGGTTTGGGCCCGGTTCCCTCTCTCAGCCCCATCTCTGACCTGGGTTGGGTCCCTATTTGCCCCACTTTCCTTCTCCCAGATGGCACTTGGCTCTATAGCCTCCCACCAGTTGTCACTTAGTCTTAGTTCTCCTTAGTCTCAGCTTCCTTGCCTTGGGAGAAACAAGGCTCCATGGAGATTGATGCTGGGATCTCTAAGCACCCTGTCTCTGCCTTGGTGGGTGTTCTGGGCCACTGCTGCAAGGATGCATGAGGGCAGTGACTGTGCGATTGCTTTGGGTATGAACTGGAGGGCTCCCTGTGGGAGACGGTCTGGGGCGGAGTAATGGCATCAAGACAGTGAGACTGCCTGTACAGATGTTCAGGAGACTGAAACCCTTGAAGTAAGAGCACAGTGTGGGGAGTGAGAGTGAGGGTGGTGGTAGCCTGGCCACCAGGATTTGGAGCTGCCATAGTCTCGGAGCAGGCTGACAGTAGGTAGCCCCAGCTGCCTTTTCTAGAACTGCCCCACAGTGGCACCAACCAGTTTGCCTGCTGCATAGGTCTCTGGGCCCTGTAGGACTAGAATGAATCCTCCTTAGGGCCCTGAGTGGGAGGCAGGAGGATGTCAGAGGGCCTGGTTACCTAGCACTTGGATTGTTTTTCCCAGTGGGCAGTGTGGAGCAGAGATGAGCCCAGGGGAGGAGGGTAAGTGAGATGCACAGAGATGGAATAGCCTGCTGAGATCTGTGGGTACTTACATTTCATTTTGAAAATGAGGAAAATGGAGTAACTTGCCCAGAGAACACATCTCCTGAGTATTGGGTCTAGGATTTGAACCCAGATGATCTGTCTGACTGCAAAGAAAGTCTGTTTGTTCTCCCTTCCCTCTCTGCTAACACAAAGGAGGGGACCTGGCTAGGGAGAGAACTGCCTGGCAGCTGGTTTCCTAAGGTGGTGGCGGTGACTTTCCCATGGGATCTCCAAGCATCAGCAGTTGTGGATCCAGGAAGGTGGGAGGGGGCCCTTCTGAGCAGAGTCTGCCTGGAGGCCAGGGGTGATGGAGGCTGGAGGAAGGTGTCAGCCCTGCCTTTTTTGCCAGCACCCTGATTGTGAAGTGCCTTTGGGCAGGGCTCTCCGGAGTCATGCTCACTCACTCTCAGTGTGGAAACTGAGGCCTGGGAGAGGAAGGGATGGGTCCAGGCCATATTGCTGGGGACAGAAGTGGGGCTGACTCTAACCAGCCTGCGCTCTAACCAAGCTATCACAAGTTCTTCCCGAAACTCAGCCACAGTAAAGGGCCTGTCTCAGTAGAAGATTTCAAAAGAAGCCCTTCTGGTGGAGCCAGAGGGCAGAGTTTAACTCTGGACTTGGTGTTTTCCTCTAGCCCCTGTGGACAGGCCATGGGGATGCCCCTGGGAGTGACATTTTGTTTAGTGAGGTCATCCCCTCAGGCCTCACTCACCTTGGAGTTCCCCATCTTCCTCTCCAGCTTTATTCCTCTGCAGGGACTTCTGGAAGCCATCCAAGGACAGTAGGATCTTGGCCAAGACAGTATACTTCTCTTGCCTTACTATTTTTCATCTGTAAAATGGAGGCGGAGGTCTGCCCTAGCCCTCCTTACATTCTATTCTGTGATCTCATGTAGTGGGGCTAGGTTGGAAAGTGAGAAGCTGAGCCCTCCAAGCCACTGGAGTATCTTCTGGGGCTGGATAGGACCTGGGAATGGAGGTAGGGTAAAGAAGAGAGTTTTGGCCTGAGGAGAGAAACTTGGGGAGGAGCAGCTAGAGAAAGGGAGCCATATGTAAATGATGCACACCATATGCAAATGAAGGCTTTTGTTAGAGAGTTGGGGGCGGGTGCTTTGTGCATCAGCTGGGCCAGCATGGAATTATTGGCAGGCATGGGATGGGGGATCTTCTGCCTCCAGAGGCTGGGGCAGAGGCCGGTTCCTGCCTCATAAGCCTCAGCTGCCTCTGAAGCTCTGTAGGGTAGGAGAAGCAGTGAGCTCATTGCACAGCTGGAGGGGGGAGGGCAATGTGTGGCGAGAAATGACTGGGTCTGTGCCCTGTCCTGCTCGGGCCACTGGCTCCATTGTCTGGAGTTCCCTGGCCCAGGTGACATGGCTGAGCCAACAACCCCTTCTGAGCAAGATTTTGCCAGCCTCTCTCAAATGAAAGGGGGAACATGTAGTCTCAGAATCCTTAGCTAGAAGGCTGCACTGACCAGGCCAGAGTGAGAACCACAGACATGAGTGGGGGCTGAGGGGAAGGAATCAAGATACAGCTGGAATCAGGAAATGGTTAGAACAGGAAGCAGACGTTCTTTCTGCTTCTCGCGTGCCAGAAATGGATATTTCTGGGTTCTGAGGCAAACCTGGCTCTATAGCAGCTCCTCGAGACCTAGGTGTTTTACCTTCCAGCATCCTTTCCCTGTTCTCAGAACACAGCCCAAGCTGCATACCAACTTTCTCCACGTTTCTTTTCCTCTCAGGGGCAGGGGTTAAAAATGGTGCTGGTAGCGGGGGAATACAATGGGGACCCAGGCATTTCTAACTTTTCTTTTCCTTCCCTACAGGAGTTGGGTGCTGTGCCCGAGAGGTGCTGGTCCCTGAGGGGCCACTGTACCGCGTGGTTGGCACAGCCGTCTCCATCTCCTGCAATGTTACTGGCTACGAGGGCCCTGCCCGGCAGGACTTTGAGTGGTTCCTGTATAGGCCCGAGGCCCCAGAGGCTGCACTGGGCATTGTCAGTACCAGAGATACCCGGTTCTCCTACGCTGTCTTTGGGCCCCGTGTTGCAGCCGGCGAAGTGCAGGTGCAGCGTCTGCAGGGTGATGCCGTGGTGCTCAAGATCGCCCGCCTGCAGGCCCAGGATGCCGGTGTTTATGAGTGCTACACACCCTCCACTGATGATCGCTACCTGGGCAGCTACAGTGGCAAGGTGGAACTGAGAGGTACTGTGCCATAGGAAGGGGCAGGGCCACTCCTCCAGAAAGGGCAGAAAGTCAGGGCCAGGAGGGACCTATCTAACCTCTCCCTCAGGTTTTGCTGCTGAGGAGCCTGAGGCCCAAAGAGGTTAAGAGACTTGCATAAAGTCACCCAACAAGTTAGTGGCGGTTCTGGGACTTTAACCCATTCTAGTCTACTGCTCTTCTTATTCCATCAAGCTACCTCTCGGTAGAGGGAACGTGTCCTTAAGCTGTCTGGTCCCCTCTCCATTCCATGATAGGGTGACTCAACTCCATTCCTAGAGATTCCAGGATCTAAATCTAGGGGGGGAGGGAAGAAAGCAGAGATTGGGTAGGAGGAGTGAAACCATGTGACATTTTTGCTCTCTTAAGTTTCTTTGTCTTCTAAGAAAGAAGACAGAACCACTTTTCGGAGTATTTCAAACAGGGGTCAGTCCCAAACATAAGGGTGAGTAGGCGATGGGCTGGTTCTCTGAAATTTGACAAGTATTTATTAAGTGCCTCTTGTGTGCCCAGCACTGTGCTTGGCACCATTGGGTTACAGCAGAAATAACACATCATGAAATCTTTGCCCTCCAGAAGCTCACA
>NW_006443119.1:3735646-3739605 GCF_000325575.1 Pteropus alecto
AGGGAAATAGGTCATATGTAGGAAAAAACAAGAAGGGCTGCCAGCTCTCAGCCTTCCTTCAGTCCAGCTATTCTCTCCAGTTCTTCCAGATGTGCTGCAGGTGTCAGCTGTCTCCCCAGGACCCCGAGGCCGCCAGGCCCCAACTTCGCCCCCTCGCCTGATGGTGCATGAGGGGCAGGAGCTGGCACTGGGTTGCCTGGCACGGTCGAGCACGCAGAAGCACACACACCTGGCGGTGTCCTTTGGACGCGCTGTGCCTGAGGTGCCGGTGGGGCGAGCAACTCTGCAGGAAATTGTGGGACTCCGGCCGGACCTGGCTGTGGAGGCTGGTGCTCCTTATGCTGAGCGGCTAGCTGCTGGGGAGCTGCGACTGGGCAAGGAGGGGGCTGAGCGGTACCGCATGGTGGTGGCGGGTGCCCAGGCAGAGGATGCTGGCACCTACCACTGCACTGCCACCGAGTGGATTCAGGATCCTGATGGCAGCTGGGCCCAGATCGCTGAGAAGAGGGCTGTCCTGGCCCATGTGGATGTGCAGACGCTGTGTGAGTGTGGGAGCTGGGAGCCATGGTATCTCAGTGGGCACTGGCAGTAGGTGGTCATTGCCTGAGCAGGGAGCCCACCTTCCCTAGAGTGAGCAGTCTTGTTAGCATCACTTCCCTCTGTACCCATCATGGGTTTTCTCTGCTCAGCGTTGGGCGTGGAGATAGGTGGCCTATGGTTGAGGGGTGAGTCAGGCCCCTGGGTGTTGGAGATATGCTCATACCTGGGAGGGTCAGATGAATGGCCTCGAGGTTGCTGCTTTCAAGGGAACTACAGTTGGGGAGTCAAGTGTTTTGTGCCCCCTCTTGCTTCTGACATCCCTTCCTCTTTCTATGTTTCAGCCAGCCAGCTGGCAGTGGCAGTGGGGCCTGGCGAACGTCGGATTGGCCCAGGGGAGCCCTTGGAACTGCTATGCAATGTGTCAGGGGCATTGCCCCCACCAGGCCGTCACGCTGCATACTCCGTAGGCTGGGAGATGGCACCTGCAGGGGCACCTGGGCCTGGCCGCCTGGTAGCCCAGTTGGACACAGAGGGTGTGGGCAGCCTGGGACCTGGCTATGAAGGCCGGCACATTGCCATGGAGAAGGTGGCATCCAGAACCTACAGGCTGCGGCTAGAGGCTGCCCGACCTAGTGATGCGGGCACCTACCGCTGCCTTGCCAAGGCCTATGTCCGAGGGTCTGGGGCCCGGCTTCGTGAAGCAGCCAGTGCCCGATCCCGGCCCCTCCCCGTGCATGTGCGGGAGGAAGGTGAGAGGGGCTGGTTGGGCTTGTAGAACTCTTTTCCTACTATTCCTCTCTCCTTTTCCATCAGCTGCCTCCATGCCTCAGTCTCATACTCCTCTTCTTTTAAGATTGTGGGCATACCTTGAGTTTCCTGGGGTGTTACTTGGACAGTGGTCCTGACCCCATTTCCTCTGACCCTTCACCCTCTGACCCCATGGCCTTTTTTGTACAGGTGTGGTACTGGAGGCTGTGGCGTGGCTGGCAGGAGGCACAGTGTACCGTGGGGAGACTGCCTCCCTGCTCTGCAACATCTCTGTGCGGGGCGGACCCCCAGGCCTGCGGCTGGCCGCCACCTGGTGGGTGGAGCGACCTGAGGATGGCGAGCTGAGCTCAGCCTCTGCCCAGCTAGTGGGTGGCGTGGGCCAGGATGGTGTGGCAGAGCTGGGGGTCCGGCCTGGAGGAAACCCTGTCAGTGTGGAGCTGGTGGGGCCCCGAAGCCATCGGCTGAGACTACACGACTTGGGGCCCAAGGACGAAGGCGTGTACCACTGTGCCCCCAGTGCCTGGGTGCAGCATGCCGACTACAGCTGGTACCAGGCGGGCAGTGCCCGCTCGGGGCCTGTAACAGTCTACCCCTACACACATGGTGAGTGACCCCTGCCTTCCCCTCCTTACTCACTGCCTTCCTCCAGCCCCTCGCTCGTTCTTCCTTTACCATCTGATCCTCCTGTTACTGTCCCCTCTTTCTCTCTACATCACCTCACATGAAGCGTTCTGAAAATCCAGCTTTCTGCCCCCCTGTGCCCATCTGCCACAGGCTTCTTGGTGGTAGAGGTTAGCATGTGTGCAGAGGGAAGGGAGCAGGCCAGAGATGGCTCTCTGAATGGGGAGGAGGTGGGTGCAGACAACTTGATAGAGAAGGTGCTAGGACTCCAGTGGGACAGTGGGTGGACGGTAGCGGCACCCAAGGCTGAACATAGCCATCCTCTCTCACCTAGCCCTGGACACCCTGTTTGTGCCCCTGCTGGTTGGTGCAGGGGTTGCCCTAGTCACTGGTGCCACCGTCCTTGGCACCATCACCTGCTGCTTCATGAAGAGGCTCCGAAAACGGTGATTCCTTCCCCACCAGGTGAGGAAAAAGAACCCCTAGCATTGCCTTCCCAAGCACTGAGATGAGCTGCTTGCTCCCCAGCCCCACCTGGAGGAGGAGCCAGTTCACAGTTCTGTGGGGGGCAGGACTAAGGGCCAGGAGGGAGCCCCACTCAGGCCTCTCCTTAGCCCACTCCACACTGCATGCTCTCTCCAGTTCTCGCAGGTGTTGACTGTCTTCCAGCCCAGCACCAAGCCCACCTCTGGTTGCCTGGATACCTTCTCCCTCTGTCCAACGTTCTTTTAATTTATTTGACCTACCCCTACCCAGAGTGGAGGGCATGGCCTCCATTCCCCACTCCTTCCTTTCCAGTTCCTCCCTCTGGCCTTCTGTTGATCTCATACCCAGCCCTGTCTTAGAATTAGTTTTTCTAAAATGTGAATAAATTTGTTTTATAAAATCCAGGCTGGCTGTGTCTTCCCTGTGATGAAGCTATAAGAGGCTAAGGGTGTGGCAGGGAGGTTGTTGGGGGTTGACAACCTATTTCGGATGATCCAGGTCTCTGTTTTCACCACAAACACCATCTGGCCTCTGTGGGCCATGCCACCCACCCCAGGAAGGGACACCTGGGTCCCATCTGCTGCCTAAGCTGTCAGTGCCAAGCCAGTTCCTGTTGGGAATCCTACTCAGGGAGGGGAGCACAGAAAGGGCGGTCCCCTCTCCCAGCTACTCCCAGGTTGCAGGGCATGGGCTTGCAGGGGCCAGTGCCTTTTCTGAGTTCCCTGCATCACTCTGCGCTCTCATTCTGCTGGTCTAGCTGGTCTTGGACCTGACTCCTCCCACTGGCCCTGGGGCCTCAGCCCTTTTCCTCTAGATCTTCATTCTGCCTGACAGCAGCAGAATAGAAGGCCCAGAACACAACTGCCTGGGTGGCAGGAATGACAGTAGTCAGGGGAGGCCTTTGTGTCCAGGGCCCCTGCATATACCTACCCCTACAGCCTGCATGTCCCCCCAGGCCTTGCCTCACCCCTCTGCCTAAGGATTCTCTGATGTTAGAGTTCTTATTGCACTGCACCTTAAGAGGCACCCAGTTTACCTCTTTTAATTCACTTATTTAAACATTTAATAAGCATTATTTGTTTGCTAACTTATTTTCACAGATGGGGAACCTGAGGCCCAGAGAAGTGATGTGACTTACCAGAGTCACAGAGCTAATTAGTGACAGTGTGTCAGGACTAGAACCCACATCTCCTGACTCCTTGCACTATACCCAGTGAGGCCCTGACTAAAGATATGGTGGGGTCTCAGTGACTTCCATCCAGCCTCAGTTTCTCTGCCTGTTCAATTGCAATTACTACTGTGTGGGTGTGGGTGTGGATACAGACAGTGCAATCCCTCCTGCCTATATTCCAGCTTTTTTACCAATTTAAACCAAAATTACTCCCCATCCTGCATCCTAACATTTGTTCATGGGGGGAACAGGTGATGCCAGGGTTCTGGAACCTCATCTTTGATGGTGACCCAGGTGACACTGTGACCTGAGGCAAAGAAAGACTCCTTGTCTAAGTGGACCCAACGTAGCATGAGCTCCCTCTGGGACCTCC
>NW_006443119.1:3739619-3744117 GCF_000325575.1 Pteropus alecto
TTCCTGCTCTTCTGAGGCACAGGTCCCACAGGACCTCAGCTTCTCAGCCTGGAATAGAGCAGACTGGGGTCATTTCCCCCAAGGTGCTCAGACTTCTGTTAAAGGACAGGAGTGGAGTGTAGCCAGCATTGGAGGGTATGCCTGCCTGGGCACACACTCCTCTCCCAGGAGGCCAGCCTCACATCCCCTCGACTTCTGCCCCTTCTCAACTTGCCATTGTTCCCACCTCACCATCCTGGGGGGCTGCCCCTCGTGACTGGGATGACACCAGGAAGGGGGTGGATGTAGGATGGGAATAGCGTCTGCAGGGGCTCCTGTTCTGGCCGAGTAGACCGCAGGCCACAGACACAGCCAGATGTTGGAACCTCGCTTCTCTCTCACGTTCTCTGCTACATTTAATCCTGCCTCCAAAGTTCTATAAGGGAGCATCCAGTATGTTCACTATAGCATCTTGGCCGCAAGCTTTTTCACCCCAAACATCTTCATCACATAACGAACTGGCTGTAAGGCAATTTTACTGTGACAGAGATAAAATAACTGGTTGACGTGTGCGTGTGTGTGTGTGTGTGTGTGTGTGTGTGTGTGTGGTTTCATTTCTCTACTGACGAAGTTCCTGCAGTTACTCTCATTTTTACATTATATATAAATCTTAGCTAGTTCTCGTAATGGCCTATAGTGATAAGGAGATGTGGTGGTGGTAGTCTTAAAATAGTTAGCATTTTTCCATATGATGATGATTTGCCCCAAGAGTTGGTTTCTTATTTTAAAACATACCATATTGGGAGGAGAGAGGCCTAGGGTCCTCTCTGAGGTCACAGAATTGAACCCACATTTCCTATAGAATTAAGACAAATGCTTAGGTACAACCATAAAATAAAATCAGGTATTTGTGCAGTATTGCCATGAATCTACACACTTTTAAAATATATTCAAATACTTTGTATTTCACACTAAAGTCTTTAATTATGCCCCTTTTTATGGCTAAATTGCCTTATAGCCAATTAGTTTGTGGCGAAAATGTCTGTGGCAAAGATGCTACTGTGAAAGTAAGAACCTATAAGGAAGTCCCCCTTAACCCCAGTTGCTACTTCCTGCCCCAGCTCCCCACCACCTCCACAGGAATCCCCTCAAGGCCTCTTTACTGCCTCCTATCTCTCTTGCCTACTTATCTTCCCCAAACACCATCTCTAGTTGTCATTGCCCTGTGTTCACTGATGGGTGAGTCCCTGGGCCCAGAATTAAACTCATCAGCCTGGGTTTCAGGGTACCTTTTCTCTACACACTAGACTCCACCCTTTATATTTCAGTCTCCACCCCTAGGATCCTCAGCTTCTCCACAGCTGTATGCCTCACCTCCTGATAAGACCTCTAGATCTTTGTTTAGAGCAATGGTTCTCAAACTGTGGTGCCCATTCCAGCATAGTCAGCATTACCTGGGAACTTAATAGAAATTCAAATGTTTGGTCTCCACCCTAGACCTATTTATTCAGAAGCTCTGGGAGTGAGGCTAGCAGTCTGTGTTTCCACAAGCCCTCCAGGTGATTCTTGATGCAAACTCAAGTGTTAGAGCTGCTAGTTTAGCTCATTCTCTGTGCCTTGCTCAATCCTTAGCTTTCTGATCACCAAAACTTCCCACCTCTATTGGGAGAGACTGCCCAGGTTTTCAATTTGAAACAATTACCTAGTTCTGTGTTTCTCCCATGTGCACTGTATTCTAAGATAGGAAATGGGCCTCTGATTGTCCACCCCTCATGTGCCTGGTTCAGTGCACTGAATGAACGATCTGAATGACCCCAAGACTAATTCTGCTTTCCCAAGGCCCCAGTGTTCCAGGTCTATTGAACTCACTCTTTCTATCTCACCCAGGCCCTCCTCCTCCTCAGAATCTCTCTTCCCTCCAACATTTGCAGAGGTACTTATGAAATCTCACTCCACTGTCAGAAAAGAGCTGTCCTTTCCCAGGGCCACCGCTCTGGCAGCTCCCTACTTCCTGTTTCCCTGTCCAGTAGACAAGGTCATTCACACCCTGCTGATCTGCCCCTAAAGCCTTTTTTTTCTCTGCCGAGCCTGTCACAGTGGTGGGGGTGAAGCTGGGAGGGCACCTTCCTCATCTCTGCCCACTTCCATCCAGCTTTCTCTCCTCTGGGTCAGCTGGGGCTACTGTGTTCAGCGAGACAGGTGTGCCATACACAGGGAGGCTGGCTGAAGAGGTGAATGGGGACTAAATTCCAGCCCACACTGTGGTTGCTCCCCTGGTTTGTGGGGGGGCATCAGTCTGGAGGAAAAGGGTGCTTTTTTAGAATTTGCACAAAGATGCTTTATGAATTAGTAGCAGCCCTGAGTGCACTACCTGTCTGTAGGTCCATTTACCTATCCACCTGGTGTCTCTATCTGCTTCCACCTTCCCATCCAACCCACATAAGTCTATCCTTCTGTCCATCCATCTACCCATGAACAGATGTGAAGGTCAAACACAGACAGGCTGGTAAGTTCATCCATCCCCACCCTCCATTCTCCTGAAATCAGGATCCCTCCCTTCCACATTGGATCCTGGACTCGAGGTTCTGAGGGCCCTCTCCAGCTTTAGTGCATTCCCAGGGACCTCGCCTGCCTCCTTCTCCACCTCCAATATCCAGCTTCCCAGGTACTTGTGTCTGGCCCTGCCGCAGGGGTCTGGAGGAAATTGGTCACACCTTGGACTCACTCTCTGGGGGAGGCAGGCAGCCATTCTGTTCCTTGTCAGCCCCAACTTCTCCCCCAGCCCCCTCCCCAGCCCCCTCCTCCTCCACCTTCTCATCCAGCCGACTGGGGATGGACCAGTAGAGATGGGCATCAAGGCGGGCTGCTGCCTCAGCCAGCTCCCGGGCGCTGCACGAGGGCGTGGGCACCTCAAAGGTCTGGTGGAAGCTGGCATAGTCCACCTCGTAGAAACCATCCTCCAGGGTCAGAACTGATGTGAAGCGGTGGCCCCACAGCACCTCATCCACCAGGTAGGAGCTCCGAGCTTGGCATGTCATTCCTGGGGGGAGGGGTATGGGTAAGGGGAATCCCAGCCCCAGGCTTCCCTCTCCTGCCTCTTGTTCCATAGCTCCATTCCTAGCACTCTTCTCTAAATCCTTCCCCAAGGGCCCCACCCCTTGTTCCAGCCTACTTTCTCCCCCATCCCTTCTCCTGTACTTGCTCAGTCTCCCACCTTTCCTCCAACTGCCCAACTCTTCTTCATCTCCAGCCCATTCTCTCTCCTCCTCTGTGCTGAAGATGCCAATCAGAGCTTAACCTTGAAATTGGCCTTGGGAATCATCAAGTCCAACTTCTCTCTCCATACAGGGCATCCCACTGGAGCATTCCCAGTTATGGGCTTCTGGCTTGTACTTGATTATCTCCCATAAATGAGAGCTCACCGTCTCACAAGACGTCTACTCCTTTGCATGATGGCTCTAATAGTTGAGTGGTTCTTCTTTATATAGAGCTAAAATCTGCTTCCCGGGATTTCGACCCTTTGGTTTCACTCCCCTACATATGGCACCCTTTCAAGTATCTGAAAACTGGAGTCTCAGATTCCATCATATTTTCTCTTCTTAGGCCGAACGTCCTTGTCACCCTTCACCATTCCTCATGTGACCTGGCTTCCCAAAATTTTACTTTCTTGAGTATAAACCAGAATGACAAAGGAGGATCCTTTAAGCACTTTGTGATAAATACTCCAATCATGGCCTGATCCTTGCATAAGAGGGAGCACACCACCTCTCTCTTCTGTCCATGATGCTTTAGCTAATAGGGCCCAAGATTACATAAACGTTTTGGAAGCTGTGTCACATTGCTACGACATTAAGCCCGTGGCCAACTAAAACCCTCAGTTCTTTTTCACCAGAGCTCTTCCATGCTGTGCTTACATAAGTGATTTTTTTAAAAGCCTAAATGCAGACTTTTATATTTATTCCCTTTAAATGTCATCTTGTTCGGTTTTGGCTCATTATCCTTGCTCTCACCCAAAATATTACTTTCCTTTCCAGCTTCGTTTCTCTAGAAAAGTCAGATAAGCTCCCTCCCTATCTTCTTCACCTTTCCCTCCTTGCCCTGGCCTGTGTCCTGTCCTCTCTTTGGGTGGGCATACCTCCCAGGGCAAGTGATTTTCCTCCTACTACCCCAGGGTCTCTTCTAGCCACCTTAGCCCATGTCCACCTCAGAACAAAGGGTGACAGAAGAGTGAACATCAGCTAACCAGAGACTGGCTCTCACCATGCAAGCTCCACCCTGAGACATCTTAGGGTCACTGGTACCCTTTATTCCTTTGATGAAGGCTGGAAGAGGAAGTGTCCAGTGAGGGAGTGGAAAAAGAGGCAAAAAGGACCCTGGGGAGAGAGAAGATGAGAGAAAGAGAGCAGGGGCTGGGGTTACAAAGGGAGAACAGGAGTTGGCAGGGTCTTCTAGGTAAGGGGAGGGGCTGCCTCAGGTACTGAAAGGAAGTAACAGAGCGGAAAAGGGGTGGGGTAAGTGA
>NW_006443119.1:3744156-3746176 GCF_000325575.1 Pteropus alecto
GCTGGGGCGAGAGTCTGGGGTTGGTAAAGAAGGAACAGGGAACACTGAGGCAGATGGTGGTGCATAGAGGCTCAGCATGAAGGAGCCAGGAAGGAGTCTGAGGGCACCAGCTTGTGGGAGAAGCCAGAAGAGGGCAACAGCTGGGACAACAGGAACTGTGGCCCACTCATGGGCCTCCGGTTATCCACCTGTAGTGTTTTAATTCTTCTCCACTCCTAGATTCCAAGTCGTAAAGTACCTCGTTTGCTGCCCCGGCGCTGGCCTTTTCCTGCCTGCTCCCAAGCCCTTCACTGTGCAGGCCTGAGTTGGAGGTACTGACATTACAGGTGTATTATCAGTTCCTTCTGGGAAGCCACTAGAAATGCTAAGATCAACTGTCTCCTTTGTCAGTAGAGGTTGAGAATCTTGATGAATGGTGAAACAGAGGCAGAAGTGAGACCAGGTATCAACTTTTTTCTAAAGTCCAGACTAGGACTAATTCAAGTCACAGATAACCCTCCCCACTAAAGTCCAGGGACCTGGACTTCTCAGAATGACAAAAACCATGAACCTAACCCTCACTTCCAACTCCATACCACTAAACACTGAAGCCAGACTGCCTGTGTCCCATCCAGGCATGGCCACTTAATAGCTTACGGCTGTGGACAACTCACTTAACCCTACTTTGAGGGCAAAATCTCTTTTCTGAAAAAAATGAACACAATACCAAGAAATTACCTTCATGGGGTTCTCGTTAAGATGAACTGAGAAAGGTAAGATCCTTTGGAGCTGTGCAGGACAGAGTAGCTATGATCAGTCCTCTGCCCTATTCCCAGTGACACAGACCTCTCAGCCCAGGGCCCCAGGCAAAGGCCACTTCAGAGGATCCCCCATGCTTTCTCTGGACTCTCTGCGGGGTCACTATGCTCACATGCCCTTTCCAACTCAGATATCCCATCTTCGCACTCTCACTCCACCAGCCTCTCTGTCTAGCCTCTCTCCTACCTCTGGCCCCTTCTCTTGCCCCTGCCTTTCTCAGCCCTGCCCACCTCCACCCGTGCCCTTCTAAGTCCAATTCCCAGCCCGCCCCATTCCCTTCCTCGGGTCCGCCCGCACCCGTGGCTTCCACCATGCCCTCGAGGATGACAACGATCTCGAAGTCGTCCCTCTCGAGGGCGCGACGCGACGCCTCCCAGAAGGGGCTGGCAGCATCGATCTCGTGGCTGATGACGAGAGGCGAGACAAGGAAGAGGCGGTCGTCGCCAGTCTCGAAGCCCACGCTGAGGTCGGTCTGGTGCAGCGGGATGAACTCGCCCTCGAGCGTCTGGCGCGAGCGGATGAGCTTAGCGCGGATGGAGGCCTCGACGATGTGAGAAGAGCGCAAGTCGCCCACGCGGAACATGAGACAGAGGCGGCCGTCGCGCAGTGACACCACCGCGTGTGAGGAGAAGACGAGCGTGGCGGCACGCTTGTTGGGCTGCGAGATCTTGACGAACATGCAGCCCACCATGAAGGCGTTCACCATAGAGCCCAGGATGGCCTGCAGCAGCAGCAGCACGATGCCCTCGGGGCACTGGTCGGTGATGACGCGGTGCCCGTAGCCGATGGTGGTCTCCGTCTCGATGGAGAAGAGGAAGGCGGCCACGAAGCCGTTGAGGTTGTTGACGCATGGCGTCCAGGTCGTGTCCTCCAGGTGCTCCAGGTCCCCGCGGCCGTAGGCGATGAGCCACCAGATGGCGCCGAAGAAGAGCCAGGTGAGTGCGTAGGCGAGGACGAAGAAGAGCAGGCTGAGGCGCCACTGCAGGTCCACCAGAGTGGTGAACAGGTCCGTCAGGTAGCGGTACGTCTCGCGCACGTTGCCCTGCTGCACGTTGCACCGGCCGTCCTTCTCCACGTATCGCTGGCGGCCGCGGCGCCGCGACGGCTCCTCGGGGCCGGCGGCGAAGGCGGCGTTCTCCTGTGCCATGGCGGCGGCAGCGGCGGCGGCGGCAGCGGAATGGGTCACGGTCAGGGTCGGGGCCAGCGCCCGCAAGCGCGCGGG
>NW_006443119.1:3746375-3755510 GCF_000325575.1 Pteropus alecto
ATTGCGTCGCCGCCGCCCGCCGCCCCTCGCTCGGCTCCTCCGCGGCCTCGTAATTCCTGCAGGGACTTAAGATTGGCCAAATTAACCGACCTGCTGAAGAGGCAGAGCCAGGCCAGCACCCAGGGGTTGGGCAACCCCGCGTGAGGCCACCCTTTGGAGCCTCTCGACCTCAGTTTCTGCATCACTCTTATGGGAACAATATATACAACTCTCGCTGCCCCGCTAGCTCACAGAATCGTTAGGATTAAATGGTATAATGTATTTGAACTGGATAGCACTATGCATTTGAAGATTATTTTTAGGGGAAGGCGGTGCCAGAGATCTTGTCCCTACCACCTCTAAATGGGGTGTGCAGCACTCCATAGGCAAGAGGCCCAGGCAGGGGACAGTTTCCTGAAATCATTAGATTGTGAGCTTCATGGAGGCAGGCAGTTTATCTTCCTCTACTACACCTACTCTCTGGCTATTGTCAGCGCAGTTCCCTAATCGTGTTCTCCACAGTCCAACCTGATGAGCCTAACCAGGCTCTTCTGAAGTTCACCCCAAGACTGACATACAGAAAATCTTTACCATTCCTCCCTCCCTGGTCCTCGCTTACTCTATGCCCACCTGCATCTTCCTCCTCTTATCAAGTTTACAAAGGAGAAATGGAAGTGGTGTAGAGTAACAGGAAAAATTCCAATGGGCAAAGATCGAAAATTCCCACGCTAGGAAATTCCCACTGGAAACCTTCCCTGCGGGCTAATCATGCTCATTGCTGCTGTAAAATCGCCCCCATTTTCCCTGGGTTCCTTCTACAGTGGAGACAATCTGAAAATTGTCTAGAGGGCTGTGCCATCAACACAGATACCTACCTGCGTGCAAAGGTAGCACTGAGTTCCTCAGGAGTTAGGCTTGTATCCCTCTACTATTTTATTCTTAATGAGATGTAGTAAATCAGATCCAGCGGAGCACTAAGCACTCACATTTACCTCCCCCTTCCCTCCAGTTCTTTCCCCCTAGCATCCTATTTCCCACTGATTTTCCTAACAACCTTACCTCCCATGTGCACCAAAGCTCACATTCCAAGGGAAGTCCACCTGATTTTGCCTCAAATTCTTCCCAAGGAGGAGCTCTCTGAATTGCAGTTTGCTCAGAGAGAGAAATCCAGAGCCCTCCCCCAGGCACGTAGGCCGCAGATGTGGACCATATAAGGAAAGATTTAGAAAAAGGATTCCAGACTTTCCAACCTTCCCTTCTTCCTGGGAATCATCCTCTCCCCACATTTCAAGGAAACCTGCACTGGCCGGGGTGGTATGTGGGAAGAAACTACCTGAATATGTAACCCCAAACCCAGTGCTCCAGAATTCAAATTCTAGAGTCAGGTGCTCTGCAGCTAGACCTTTGCAGGCTGTGTGAGTGTAGATTGGGGCAGGAGGAGAAACCAAGAAGAGATGATTTAAACCTTAGAGGCACCCCCACATTTATTTTCTAGGAGGAGTCAGGGGACCCAGGGTCCGGGAGCCCCAGTGCAATGGCGGATTAGGGTCTTTCCCTCCCCAGACAATGGGCTTCCCTTTCTCTCCCTGCAGCCCATGATGTCCTCAAAAAGTGATTTCTAAGTACTGACAGGCTCAGAGACCCCAGGTCTTGCCGAAAAGTACCTGGATCCCACTTATCCTAGTTTCAGCCTCACATTTGGGCTTCTAGATGTTTTCTTGGGGTATCGGGCAATCTGACCTCTAGTCAGCCTACAGACCTCTTTGCCTAGGGGTGGAGAAGGAACCCCAGATCTGATCACTCCCAGAACTCTCTTGCTCTCTAATGCCCCTGGGGGTCTGGGTGAGCCTTACTTTGATTGTGTCTCCTCTCCTGCCTTCCTCAGTGGGGGCTGCATTTTTATCAATGGGGGGAAAAGTGTGAAATTGTTACCTCTATCCCAGGATCAAAGATTTGATTTTTGCACCTTCCCCTCAAAAAGTCCTGTTCCTCCAGCCTATTCTTCTTTATTTCTTGTGCATGCTCTGACCTGTTTCCCCAAGATCCCAGTGCCACATTTTCCTGGATCTCCCTTTCTCCTTCTATGAAGTGCTGGCTAGCAAGGGGGCTTATTTTTTGGAAGAGGATCTGGGGAAAACTCCCTCAGGAACCAGCTCATCTCAAGCCCCCATTGCCTTGGATATAGGGGCCCAAACCCAAGTCCCCCACAACTCAACTCACAGTGTATGGAGAGGAGAGCAGCCGGCAGCAGAGACCCCTGGAGGGGAACGTCCATGCCCCTGACACCGCCCTCAACCCCAGGCCCCCTTGGAGGGTGGGAGCCGCAGACACTGCTGTTTCTCCTAAATGTAGCAGCAGCTCTGACTAGGACTTGCTATCTGTGTCATCCCCACTTCCCAGGCTCCCCTGCTCCTCTCCTGTTTCCACAGCAACCAGTCTGGTGACAGCTCTAGAGCATCCCCCTCCCCTCCCCAGTCCTGGGTACCACTAGAGGCTGAGCCACATGCCATCGCTATTTTTAGCCAAAGTCCCTCCTCTTGGACAACTCAGAGCTTGCCTCCTCACTCCCTCAGAAAAAGAAAGAAAAAGCCAGCATGCTGACTCTTTCCTAGGAAGCTCCTTGCTCTGGGAAAATATAGGCTCCAATATGTTTGGGAATAAGGTGTTTAGTTCCTGGGGATTCAAAGGCCATCTGGAAGCTGGCAGCTCATCACCTCCAACAGGGGCCTCTGGGTGCAGGTGCTGTTCTTGGGTCAGGTCCACCATCATGGTCTCCATTTTTGGGAAGACTACCCTGACCCAGAAAGAGGTACTTACAGGGAAAAGAGATCCACCAAGGAAGGGAAGCAGGGTAAGGAGTTTTAATCTTTGTCACTAATCTGTGATGTGACCCATAGGAGTCACTTAACTTCCCTTAACCACAATTGTATCTATTACAGGGTGTGGATATGTGCAAATAGCCCCCTTCTGCCTACTTCACAGGTGTGCAGATCAAATGAGGTAATATAAATAGAAGGGCTTTGAAGTGTATTTTATTAATAACAAAAAGTCTAGAAATAATCCAAATCTCCAATAGAGGGAAAAGGCTAGTTTAGGGCTCACTAACTATTCATTCAACAAACATTTACGGAGTCCAAGTGCCAAGCAATGTTCTAAGTGGGAGTGGTTACAGAAATGAATAAGTCTCTGCCTGGAGGAGCTCACAGTCCAATGAGGAGAAAGACACCGAAACACATAATATTAACATGACCACTAATCATTTGTTGATCATCAGCTATGATGTAGATATACACCTCATTCAAAAACCCTATGAGATGCCCTATGAGACAGATATTATTTTCTTCATTGAGAAAACTAAGACTGAGAAAGGTTAAGTGATTTATCAGATATCTCAGAATTTAGATAATGGCAGAGATAGTAGTCAAACTCACACATCTTTGTCATCCCCCCCCCCCATGCTGTTTCTAGTTATACTGCCTCAGTAATGTAATATTTGTGGCATATCAATATAATAGGATACTATGCATATGTGCATGTAGGTACACTGATATATGAAAAAGCAGAACATAAAAATATTCTTATAAATTGAACCTAACTTCATAAAAATAGCTGCAGGAACACTGATAAAAACCAAGGGAAAATTTAGGTGACTGGAAATACTTCGGTGTTCATTTTCTCCAGGGAAGTAATTAAAAGCAGAAAGTGGTATACAAATGCCAGGTATTATTATCAGTGTTATTATACCCAAGATTTTGATCTATTCTTCTCCAGATTCCTTAAAGTCAAAAACAAGAAAATATGAGCTAGAGAAGAGCAGGAAGAGATAGAAATGGACACCAGAGGGTTAGAAGTTCCTGAAATGAACTCCCAAGATGGGATAGGTGGTACTGAATAATACGATTTCTGGAGGCAGTGACCTGGGATCAAATCCCAATTCTGTCTATTACCAGCTGGGTGACTTTGAGCAAGCTATTTAACCTCTTTAAACAGTTTCTTTACCTAAGAATTGAGACTAACTGTATTACTCATCTCTTGGGGTTGTCGTGAGGATTACATGAGGCAATGCCTGGCATATTGTAAGTGCTCTGTAAATGTTCACTACATCTTCATCCTTCTCCTTGTCATCATGCTCATCATCCCAGGCATCTCCTGAAATCTCCATCCAGCCTGCGTTGCCTTTCTCTGTCCTGGTACCACCCAAGGAGACCTGCAGGGGGCACTCCTGGTACATGGCCTTCCTCTCCCCAGCCCTCTTGCCCGTGTTCCTTGTTCCAAGTGGAAATATCGAGTTTTCAGCCGAGATTGGCATCAAGAGGGCTGTTAAAGCCCCAGTCAACATCCCCGACTTCTGGTCCTGGTCCTGTCACCTGAGCCTTGGGACTTCTAGTCTGCTCCTCTCTGTCCTGCCAAGCAGCTGCTCACGTTGGTTCCGCTGTGCCAGGAGCTCAGAGAGAAGAAACCAAACTCCTGGGCAAGAACGCATTTGCATAGAACTGGCCCCATTTCCTGAAGGGGGGCATCACAGGACTGGCAGGGCCTTCCAGAAGGTAGATCAACCAGCCCTCTGCCTCAGTCCTGAGTCTAGCCTAACTGACAAGGAAGAAGGCCACCACCCTCTCCCCTGATTTACTGATCCGGCAGATTCTAGATTTTACCTGGTATATAACCTCAATTCCTGTTTATCATTGAGCTCGAAGAGAGGAGGGAAAAGAAAGTTTTCTTTGGTACCAGTACGCAGAAAAATGGGCAAGATCCCAGCTTTCAGATATTATGAAATAAAGAAAGTAACTTCATAAGGAATCAATATAATATATCAGTACAGTTGTGATGCTGGGAGATTGGGTTTGGAACTGGGGAATACTGAGGGCAGGAGGGCACAGCTGGGGCCACATAACTGGTTTATGAAGACCCTTGGTACAGACTTCTTTGGGCAGATGTGTTCCTTATGGCATGTAGCTTGGAGAGAAGGTGGTACTTTGAGGCAATACTACTACTATTACTACTACTACTACTACTACTACTACTACTACTACTGCTACTACTACTGATGATGATAATAATAGGACTCATTCCAGCTGACATAGCTCTGAGCCACAGCGCAAGAATTGGTAAGTAAATGCAGTTCAGTTCTCAACTTGCCCCCTCAGCGGGCGACCTTGTGCAGTCCACAAACTGTACAACTGTGTATGGAAGCCCTGGAATCAACCAATCTGTGAAGCTTTTCATGAACAAGATCATGAGACTTCTTGGGTAAAAGCTTGGAGGTGGGGAGGAAACATGATGAGGAAAACAGCAGATGGTTGAGGATATGAGTATAATGGAGCAGGGAGGCCTATCTGGTAGATTATAACAATATCTATAAATTCAAGGGAGTTGAGACCCTAGAAAACTCCAAGCAGAGAGAGGATATGGCTGAAGGAGTGGATGTGGCCAGAGGAGATTAGAGTGAAATGAGAGAAGCAGGGGACAACTCCAAGACAGATGGAACCCCACTGAGCTCCTGAGGCCGGGGGGCTTGCTGGCTTTCTGGTGTTTTCAGCAGAGCTAGAAGATGAGAAGACTTCTCATACATGGCTCTATCTTGCTTTATAGGATTGCATGGTGGTAGACCAGGATTTACAAGCCATGGCTTTTAGAGGTAGTCCAGAATTAGTCCTCACTTTACAGGCAAGAGATGTGTCCCAAGAAAACAGACAGCACTAAGACTCAGGACTCCTGGGTCCTGGTCCCTTGTTGTTTATTTCTTGTTGCCTTTTTCCTACCTCAGTGCATTGGTGTTAGTGGAATTTTATCCATCAGACTCAATTGGAAAGTTGTTAGAGGAACCACCTAGTTGAAGATATTCTGGAAAGAATCCTTTAGTAATGTGATTAGGCATACCTTGATTTATGTCTTATAAATGTGAGTTTGTGTAGATTGCATTTACTGAAAAGAGGCAGTATACCTAAATAATGATCCTCAGTGACTGAGGGGTGGGGGTTGTAGTTCAGCCCATCTCTTAGATTTCTCCTCTGTAGTATGAATCATGAATCATCTAGCTATGAGGCACCCCAATATTCATGGAAATTATTCAGCCTTGTGGGGCCTGAACACTAAAATATCACTTGGAATCCTGTGGTGAGCATTGTCAGGGTCTCTACTCTTTCCAGCCAACTCCTCTGACTGTGAAATGTTGCCTGTTCTGAGCCTCGTCATGCTTCCTGACCCAAAGCTTCCCTCATCCCTTTGCCCACACCTGCTTCTCCCAGCAGAAGCCCCTCTTGTGGATTTTCCTTCCAGAACAGGTTACTCACCCCTGCTCCCCTCCCGCATGCTCTGAGGGAACCTGCCACATTACAAACAAGGTGAAAGGAGAGATGAGGCCAAAGTTGGAAAGAATGAGTTTGAAAGAAGCGGCCAAGAATAAGAAAGACGTAACTTTCTAAACTGAGAGAAGAGAGGGAGGTCCTCAAAGAAAGATGGTTCCCCTGACTGCCATTTTGTGTAGTGGACACTGGACATCACAATCCTGGCAAATTTTTCATGCCACATATGCTCATGTTGACGATGATTATGTTTAAACCATGCAGATTCACCCTAGTATTACACTGAGACAAGCTTTGGAGCCAAACACACATGGATTCAAGTTCCGAATCTAACAAATTTCTACCTATGTTACATAGACAAGCCACTTACTCTCTCTGAACCTCAGTTTTCCCATCACAAGTAATATATTTATCATGCATAGTAAACACTCACAAATACTAATTTCCTATGCTCTTTTATCATTGATTCCCTATTGGGACCCTAGTGACTATTCTAGGATTTCTCTTTTGCAGAAAACTCTAAAAATTAAAAACTGACATTTGATATGTACAAAGTATATTCCTTTGTACATGATACATGATGGATGGATGTATATATGTTATAAAACATAATTTAAGGACAAAAACTCAAATTACTTTTACAATTAGAATTACTTTTACAATTAGAAAGCTATAGTGCCATTCAAGCTATCTGTGCACTTTTCTACAATCTCTTACCCCTGCACTTCTAGAATGTCTAAACTCTTTCTAATTGCCCAGCCGCCCCCCCACCCCGAGTTTTAGTAAATGACTCTTCTGCTCTACAGAAAAGGTAAAGACCATTTGGAAGGAACTTCCCTAGAGACTTCTTCTTCACCACAAGGTATCTCTTTGCGCTCCCTGCCTTTGATTCTTCCTTCGCCCTCTCAGAGGAGTACCCCAAGTGCTGAGTTAAGGAGTTTGAACTGTGACCAGTAAGCAAATGGCACCTGTTTGGAGTTTTGCTACAAGGGCACAGGGACTGACATAATGAATACAGGTTGCCTTTTCCTTTGAGACTAGAAAGAAGGGTGAAGGGTGAGTCAGTGTCCTGGGGTGCTAGTGATCTTCCTGATCCTGGTAGTAACTCTGGTGAGAGGTGATGGTGCTCTGGACCACAGCCACGATGATGAGATTGAGAGGAAAGGAACAAGATTTAGGTGATTTAGAAAAATAGAGACACTATTTAGATAAGGGAGATGAGGTGAGGAGGAATGAAGAAACTAGGGATTGCTGTCATATTTTTCCCGTCATTCAAACCATCTTGCTTACCTCCTGATTAATTTTTCTAAAATTCCACTATGTTCCCCCCTCACCCCCATCCCCCGTCCCCCTTGAGAATGTGCAATTGCTGTCCATTGCCTTCAGAGGCTCAGGGCTGCCCAGGAACTGGCACAGCTCAATATTTACTGCAAGTCTTCCCCATAACACACTCTGCCGGTGGTGCCTGATCTGTAGCCCAGTACCTCCCCCCTTAGGTGCAATTTGAAATGTACATTTATCCGTCATATGGCTTTTAGAGGCTGACCTAAGCTAAAAACGTCAAGTTTCTTTGCTTTTTTTCAAGATATATATCAACCCAATATGATAATACTGATTAGTAGTTAAATATCTATGATGAACAAACACGAGGAAATAATTATTTTCTTCATTAATAGATGCCAAGGGTTGGAGATTGTGAATAAACACCTCTCAAAACATGGATTCTGATGATGATGAAGTCCTTGGTGGTGAAAAGGTTGACAAACACCACCACCCTGTCCTCTAGTCCAATGGACCAGCTTGCTGCAGTTTTCCAAGCAGACTTATATTTTCATTTCCCCCCTAAGACTTTGTGAATGCAGTCCCTCTGCCTTAAATGCCCTTCCCACCATCTCCCAGTACCTAAGTCTTCTGCATTCTCATAAGGGCCCTTATGAGATGTCACCTGTGTCCTCCCACATCTCGGAGGACCCCCTAAGTAGAGTGATCTTTCCCTCTCTGCAGCCTCCAGCTCCCTATCTCTCTTTCGAGACCTAGTGTTACATCTCGCATCCAGGACCTCACCCAGTACTTAGGGAATGGTGAACAACATGGAAATTGTGCTGAACGATATAACCCTGTAGCCCTCGGAGCCCAGCCCCTGTCCACCCCACTGGGCTGCCCTGAATGCATTTCCAGCTCATTAACTTGGCCCAGGCCTGCCCCCGCCGGCTCCCGCTCTGTTCCCCACTCTGAAACGACCTCCTCCTTCTCTCTTCCCTGTCATCTTGCCAGCGCAGCTTCTATCGCTTCGCGGATCGTCTCATCGTTTCTCTTTCCCCGGAGCCTGTCTGCGTCTCTGTCTTCGGGTGTTGAGCTCTGCCCTGCGTCTCTCTCCGTCTAGGCTCCGCTCCGGAGCGCCCTACGCCCCGCCCCCTGCCCGAGCACCTCCAATCCCGGCAGCGCGGGCCTGGCGCTCCACGCTCCCATTGGCCGGTCCGGAGACCCCCCCCCCCGCCTCGCCCGCCTGGCTCCCTCCTCCAGGCCCTCCATTCACACAAAGTTTGGCTCCGGAGTTGCGGAGGGAGGGGGCGGCCCGGCCCGGCCCAGCTCTACCCCTAGCCGGCCCGACCCCGGCCCCGGCCCCAGGACCAGTCCTTATCTGATCCCAGCTCCGGTTTAAGAGTCCTGGCCCTGACCGTCACACAGCTCGTTTCCTCACTCCTGCCCGCCCCGTCTGTCTGTCTGTACCACTACCCATCCGAGGGGCTACTCCACCCGGACCCAAGGTAAGTCCCCGGCCCTGATGAGGGAGTGCTGCCGCTTCCTCCGGAGTCCTGTCCACTTTGCTCTCCAGTTATAGGGGCCACAA
>NW_006443119.1:3755578-3757700 GCF_000325575.1 Pteropus alecto
CCCTACCCTCGCTGGCCTCAGCAGTGTGGCACTGTTCCCCAGCCTCCTGCCTTAGGCCCTCCTCGGAAGGGCTCCCCCAAAAGGTAACTTTACCCAAGCTGGTTACCTCAGCCTTGTAGGCGAAGGAAGGGGCTTTCCTGATGCCCCTTCCCACTGGACAGACCTGCAGTTAGATCATAGCTCCTCCAACAAATATAGTAACCACCACCTGTAACCATGCATCCCCCACACTGGCACTCCAGACAGTTCCTTCTCTTCCCAGAATGTCAGGTTACTTCTCCTCCCACTCTCAGCCCCTTCCCCCCTCCCCATAAAGTGACACTCACATAGCGACGCCCACTGATCACTAGTTCACATATGGAAAGAAAAACACATATAGCTTAGGTTAGCCTCAGTAGCCTGGTGTGCCTGAGATCCCTTCCCACCCAGTCTCTTCTTTCCATTCTGACTTGCCCTCCACTTCAGGACACCCCTCCCCATTACCGCTCTCCTCCCCTGGCTGTTTCACACTGAGATCCCCAGGAGGAAAGCAGCAGGGCTACTCCTGCTAGAGGATGAAGGACAGATTGGGCTCTAGCATTTACTTTCAGATGGTGATGACCTTCCCATCCCATCCCTTCTCCCCATCAAGAACTAACCAAGGGCACCTGTAATAGGAAAGAAGTGAGGGTAGAAACTTCCTGATTTGAGGGAGGAGAGCTGAACCCTAGAATGGATAAAAGGATAAAACTGGCAAAAGTTGGAGTAGGGCTTCTGTTATCTTGAGATTTCATTCCTGTTAATGAAGTGCCCCAGGCAGAGTGAGGCATTTAAATGGGGCAGTGGGGGGGGGGGGGGGCTGAAGAAGCCAGTACAAATTTGGACCCAAAGGGAGCCAAGGCTTAAAGCCTGGTTATGTTGCTTATCAATATGAATTCTGCCTAAAGATTTTTGGCCAGTCTGCCTTTGGTTGTGGGGTTTGAATTTTTTCCTCACCAGGACTGCTTTAGGCAGTTCTGGATGGGGATGGAGATGATGTGAGAGAGTTGGTGCCTTTCTGTGAGGGGTGACACTTGCCATGGGTGCTGAAGAGGGCCTGGAGTGGGTATCAAGAGACCAGCCTGAGAGGGGCCAGCAACCACAACTGGGTTCCTTTTAGTTTCATCCCAAAACCCTCTCTCTAATCTCCAAAAATTTCTGAACTCATTCCTGGAGTGATGGAGGGAACCATTCTGTGCTGAGGGGTAGGGCTTGTTAATTCCTCAAGGTATAGGATGGGTATAGGGGACCAAGTATAGAAGGAAGCAGGTGTCCTGGCTCATAGCTAGTTTTTCGGGGAGGAAGAAATGAGGGAAGAGGGGGAGGGAAGATGCCACGCCTGGGAGAGGGGCCAGGGCTGGTCTGCGGAGGCAATAGTCATGGCCCAGGGAGTGCCAACTCCTTTCCTCCGCCCTACCCCAGTTCTTTGGTGGTGGTAGTGAAGGAGAGAGGGGGTGTTTGGGGGTGATCTGGGCCAGTCCAGCCTCCCAAAGCCCTTGCCAACCTGGGTCCTGAAAGGAGCTGCTGTTTTCTGAGCCATCCCCCCAACCCCCACCCGGAGCCCAGCAGCCAACTTGTCTCAGTGGATATCAAATGGCAGTGACTCCACTGAGTGGGGGTGGGGGTCAGGGTTATGGTCCCATTCCTTCTGTGGTTGTAATGAAGAATCCCACTACTGCCCCCTACCCTGAGGAAGAAAAAATCTATCCCTCAACATCCACCCCACATCCAGTCTATTGACACATATGTTTGTGTGGGAGGATTCGTTGTCTGCCCTCTGGCATCCCCCACCTGCTCCCTGTGCCCTACACCTGCATTTCTGTGCATGAGCTCATTTATAGCTCCAGTTTTGTTGGCTTGGGCTATAAGGGAAAGGCCTGGCAGAAGACCCAGAGGACTCCTTTTCTTGCTCTCCCTAGAGACCAGAGAGGCTAGGACACTAGGATCTGGGTGGGCACAACTAAAGTCTTCTGGGGTCATCCTCGGAGTGGTGGGATAAGGGGTTTAGGGCTCTGGGGCATGAGTCATGTAGCAACACCCACTTCCTCAAAGGAGAAAAGGCCTCCTGGGCCTTTTAGCAAAATGCACACAAGATGGAAGATAG
>NW_006443119.1:3757745-3764037 GCF_000325575.1 Pteropus alecto
GGGCAATGGAGCCCCTCAACTTTCCTGACAAGGGTTATTTAGGACAGAAGGGAAAACCTCCACTCTCCCTCCCCTTCCTGGCCTAGATTCTTCTCTTTCCTGACTGGTCAGTGCTACTGTCCAGGCTGAGACCAAGCTGTCCAGGATAGAGGTGAGGCCCTGGAAGAGGGCAGAGAGAAGGGATAATCCAAGGCACACCATTGAAATGAAATAGCAGAAAGACTGGAGAGAGAGGGAAGATTGGAATCCAAGTGTTTTAGCACCCAATGAAGGGTAGTTGGCCAGGAATCAGAACTCTTTGAGTTTACCGCATCACCCCACTCTATCACAGCCTAAATTCAATGCTTATCTTTCTTTCTTCATCTGAGTTTAATATACATGTTGTCACCCTTTTTTTATGGAGACAGTGCATTTAGGTGGCCCCTCTTCATCACCTCTCCCATCAGAACCTTGAAAGGGCAAAGAGAAAAGGATTGTGAGAAAAACTCTCCTATGGGTGTTTGCCAGCTTGGCGCTGGATTTGAGGTGGTGGGGAATAGGGAGGGACTTGCTCTGGAATGTGGGAAAGAAGTAAAAACTGAAATGCGTGGTCTGGAGAAAGAGGCTGGAGAAGCAGGACCCTGAGACAACTGAATTAGCACTTAGGCCTCTAAAAAGATGTAACATAGGAAGGGTGTATATGGCCATTTCCTTCTCTTCCAATGGCAGAAAATCTGGGAAAGGGGCGAGGCTGCAGCCAGAAGAACTTAAGTTAAATTTCAGGAAGCACATACCATAAAAAGAAAGAAATCTGAAATGAAGATTGGGAAAGAAAGGGAGACCACCCTCTGGACCAAAAAATAAAACAAAAACAAAATTCCCAAAACAAAAGAGCCCATCGTGAAGACTTCTGAGGGGAGCTGTGAAGCTCAGGTAAGCGCAGGGATTTTGTGGCAACTGTCAAGAGACCTCTCCTAGATGGCTGTCCCATGCCACAGTGCTGTCCCTGGGCTCCTTTCTGTTCTGGCTTTTTCTGAGAGACAGTAGGCGTAGTGGTTAAGGGCACAGCCTTGGAGTCAGACTTCCTGGGGTTTAAATCCTGGTTTCACCACTTAGCTACACAAATCTCCTCATCCTTACAATGGGGCTAATAATAGTTGTGGATGGAAAGAGTCAATATTTGTAAAGGGTTTGAAATGGTGCTTGGCCTGGAGAAAGTGCTCTGACTCTTTCTACTGTTATCTTTCCTGGTTCCTGGGCCTTGCCCCAGCCTTTCACTGTGGTTTTTCTGAGGTTCTCTCCTAGATCTCTATCCCTCTGCCCTTCTAAACTTTGGGATGGTGGGAGAATTATCACATAGTTTAAGATGAGGTTCCTCTCTTTATTCCAATAGGAAGGCTAGCACCAGGGCCTGGGTCACCTTCCTCTCGTAGTTTTGACCAAGTGGATGTCCTGTCTTCAACTTAGATTCAATAACTGAGGTTTTGAGCTTCCCCCAGATAGTCTCTTTCCCCATTTTGAGCAGCTTTTCTCTTTCAGCTTCTCTCTACCCCCTTCTCATCTCTGTCCCCTCCCTCCATGACCCTGCCTGTCCCTCTCCCTGACCAGGTATCCCCCTGCCACCTTCTCTCAGGTGTATGTGCCTTTCTCTTCTTCTGTCCCCTGGTCAGCTTGTCCATGTCATCAGCCTGGATACCCACATAATGACCTCTCTAGGAAAGACGTCCAGCCTGTCTTTCCTAGATTCCCTCTCTACCACAAATTATCATTAAAATTGTCACCATGAAGCATCAGTTTTATCTTGCTCCTTTCCTACCCAGACATCCTCATTAGTTTTCAGATGAAAATTCCCATAGTCTTCAAGATACTTTATATAAGCCTTTCCTCATTCCCTCCAGCACCCCCATACTTTGGGACTCTCCCATTCAAACTTTGTTCCAGGGGACATATTCGATGGCAATTGTGCCAAACTCTCCCACTCTGGGCCTTCACAGTCTGAGTCCTACCCCTACCGCCAAGCTTCATTCCCGTTTCCCTATCTGCTCTGTCATCTTGTGCTCCCTTCTCCTCAGCATCCTGCTTGTCCCTTGTCCCTTGTGTCTGACTTTTCCCAAGATGCCAATGCAGTGGCGATGTTGAAGGTGATATCCTGTCTTCCCTGTTGCATGGGGGCTCCTTTACGGTCGGGGCTCTGCCTGTGTCAGAATGTGAACTTCCTGAAATGAAGGTATCTCTTTCTGCCCCAAGCCCTCAGCCCGAGAGTGCCTGCTAACCAGTTTAGCTCTAGCTAGGAGACCTTTCTGATTGCTGATTCTGGGGCCAGGACCCTGGTTTTAGAGGCCAAGTGTCCTGGAGTAGGGTATATGTAAGACCCTATTTTCCAACTCTCTAGGGAACCTCAAGAGAAATCCCTCTTCTACCAACTCCCCATCCTGTGGAGACAGTGTAGCTGAAGATTATAAGCAGCAGACCCCAGAATCCCCAATTTACAGTCCTTTAAACATTGTTGGCCCAAACATAAAAATCCATTTGGGTATCTGAGCCCCACAGAGCCTTTCTCTCCTCACCAGGAAGGGCTACTCCACCTGATGCGGCTTGTCAGCAGGCATACAAGGTGGAACAAGGGCAAAGATGAGAGTCCAACCTGGGACAGTCCCATTGTCCTGAGCATACATCTGAGCAGGGGATTGTAAGCTGGGACACCTTCCAAGTGAGGCCTAGGCCTGACCTCTTAGTCTTATATTCCTCCAGGGACTGTCCCCTCACTAGCCCATCAGCTAGTCCCAACCATGAGACCCTGGCACACATCTCCTCCCCACGTGTAAACCTCCCTGTTTGACCCTTTGATAAAAAAGACATGGGCAACTTGCAAAAAGAGAGATAGAGTATGTCTTAGTCTAGGGCAGTGGTTCTCAAACTTTTTGATTTCGGGACCCCTTTACACTCTTAAAATTATTGAAGGTATCAAAGAGCTTTTGCTTATGTGGGTTATCGTTACTGATATGTTAGAAATGAGAACTGAGAAGACTTAAATAGTTATTAATTCATTTAAAAACATTAAACCCATTGCCTGTCAATATGAATGATATTTTTAATAAAAAATAGCTATATTTTAAAAACAAACGAAAAGTTTAGTAAGAAGAGTGGCATTGTCTCACATTTTCACAGAGCTTATCTAGGTCTGGCTTAATAGAAGACAGTTGATTTCTCGTGGCTGTGCCTGCATTTAACACGTTGCAATATCATGTGTCCCACAGCTTCTGGAGAACTCTGAACACTCATGAGAGAATTAAAGTAAGAAAAGCAAAGAACATATTAGCATTATTATGAAGATAGATTTGACCTCAGAGAGCCTCTGAAAGGGTCTCAGGAACCCTCAGGGACCCCAGACCACACTTAGAATTACCAGTCTAGAGGAACCTCAGGAAATGATTTCAAAACACACTGGGCCAATCTGGATATCCTGACTGATTTCCCCCAGTCTCCCATGGTCTTTTGAATGTTTTCATGAGGGAAGAAGTACGGGGCCATGGTTAATCATGTCAGTTCTGGAAACAGACTACCTATCTGAGCTTGAATCTCAGGCCTACCACTCACTAGCTGTGTGACCTTGGGCAAATTATTAACATCTCTGTGTTTCAGTTTCCTCATCTATAATACAAGGCTTTAAAAAAGTGCCTGCTTTTTGAGTTGCTGAGAACTAAATGACATAAACTAGAAAGGGCTTAGCATAGTGCTGAATAATGTGAGCTTTTATTAAATTCCACACCCTTGTCCCCAGGGTCACTGCCCATCAGCCCAGAAGGCAGGGAGCCACAGAGTTGATTCTTTCCGCTTTACAGATGGGGACTTCTTGGCTCAGGGAGGGAAAGCACTTGTGCAAAGTCCCAGGGAAAGTTAACAAGGTTGTTGGGCTCTGAACCTAGGAGTTCTTACTCCTAGCCCTATGCTCTCCTCACCAGACTTTTCCAGTGGGAAGAAAACCCAAGGTCCTGAGAGGGGTAAGGAAGCAGACCTTACCTTTCCCTCAGCAATCCAGGTGAGCCATTCAGGGCCCACGGTAGTATAGCAGGAAGCCTTCAGGGCAGATCGCAGGGAGGACTTCCTGACATCACAGCAACTAAAAAGAGGAGAAAGAACGCCAGGAGAAGACATTCCTAAGCCCAGAAGATCGTTCTGTCTTGCCTTGTGGGGAATAGTTCTGTAAAGCAGCCCTCTTTCCTGGGGGTTCCTGGCCCAGGGCAGAGGAAGTCTGTGAGTGGGCAGCGCTGCCTCTCCTGTGGTACCTGCAGCCCCTTCCTTAGAGCCTACTCTCAGCACTTCCATCACTCCACGCCCCGCTCCTTTTCCCAGGCTTTCCTGACCTGCCCTTTGCTCTGAGGTGCCCTAGGACAGGGCACTGCACCTTAGGAAAGGCAGCTGGTAGCTGAGGGTGTTAGTGGGGGTGGGGGAGGGGCTGGGGTGTCCTTGGGCAGGAGAAGAGAAGCCTCTCCCCACAGCATGAGGAAGAGGATGAGGCAGATGGGGAGACAGGCAGACACACCAGGGAACAGCTAGTTCTGGCTCTTGGGCCCATCAGCCAAATTCCTCTGAGCTGGGCTGCAGGAGCTGCCTTCCTCAGAAGCCCAACTACCCCAGTCCTGAGGGCACGCCCTTTCTGCATTCCAGAGGTTCAGATCCCACCCGCAGGCCCCAAGACAACTCAGATGCTGCGGGCTTCGGTTTAAGATCTTGCTGTCTGTTGCTCCGTTTTTCTTCTCCTGCCCACACAATTCTCTTGAATAAAGGGTAAAACTGAGGCAAAAAGTGGGTGGGCTCAGACTGCCACCGCTTCTTTCCAGAACCTGCCTGGCCTCCCACAGCCCCTCCTCCCCTACCCCTGCCAGTCCCCCGTGGCCTTTTCCACTTGAAAAGTTCTTTCTGGCGAGTGGCAGGTTTGGGGGCCCTAGTCTAGTCTCCCTGCCCTGACTCCTGGGCAGTGTCCCCCAGGGAGCCCCTGTGGGCCGATATGGCTTCAGACTAGCCCTGCCCCACCCCCTGCCTTCACTGGAGCAGCTAGCAGCCCCTTACTTCCCCCTCCTGGGCTGTGGGACAGGGAGAGGGCTGAGGGGCTGGCTCTGCATACTAATGTCCTGCCCATTGTCAAAGCCCCTTTGTGCCAAAGAGCTCCATTGAGGCGGCTCAGGGGCGGGCACAATGGGGGCTCTGTCCCCAAGTTCCCCCAAACAGTCACCTGCTTTCAGAGCCTCCCCCCACCACCACCCTCCACCCGCCCCAGTGTCCGGAGGGCCCAGAGAGCGTGAGGGAGTGGGCCCAGGGCCAGGGGGGATGGGCAGGAGCCCACCCCCACCGACTCCCTGAGTGGCCTGGGGAAATGGGCACGCGGAGGGGAGAAGCACCAGCTGGCAGGGCGGGGCAGCTGTGGATGGATTTGGAATGTAGGTTCTGTGCAGCCAGCAGAGAAGGGGAAGGGGTACAGCCTGCCCACTCCTCGGTTCAACTTGCCCAGCTGGGCCTGGCTGCCGCCTCTCTTCCTCCTCCTACCACAGGATTCATATATGCAGAGACATACAGGCACACACTCATCTATGCAGCCCCACACACCGCACAGGGAGTGGCCTCCCTAGGCACACAGACCCCCATGATTGCCACCATCCACTCGCAGATGCCCCTGAACACCTGCCCTTGGCCCAGCCCCCCTTTATCCCTGGCACCCCAACTGCCAGCCTCAGCCAGCTCAGCACCATCCCCCACTCCATGCCCTCGCTGCCCCCTGCTGCTCTAACACAGGTTATAACAAGTTTGCACTTGTTGTGACCTCAAGAATGTAGCCCTGAGGCAGGGAATGTCCCGCTGCCCCAGACCCACCTGCTTATACGTTAACCACAGACAGGGCCTCTGCTGAACTCCGAACATGGCGCCCCCATGTCGCCAACCATGGAGAAGTTGGGTAGGCCAGGACCACCACTCCCAGAGCTGAGCCATGCACGCTGCAGGAGCTCTGTGTGAATGACCAAACCCTGGCCTGCTGCCGCAGAGGCCCAGGGGGACGATCCTTGCATTTGTCCCGTGAACTCAGGTATGTCACAGCCCCTCATGGCCCTGTGAGGTAGATGGGACAGTTATTATTTCCCTTGTGAAAGCTGACATGATATATCCAGGTGGCAGAGCTAGGGTGAGAATGGAGGTTTCTTGCCTCTAGGTGTTTTGTTTTGTTTTTTTGAGAGTCATTATCTGCCTCCTTGCTTCACTCAGATGACCCACAGGCATGTGGAATTTCCACAGAGCTATCTTTTACCCACCTTTTTTTTTT
>NW_006443119.1:3764760-3773634 GCF_000325575.1 Pteropus alecto
AAAGAGTAGAGGCATGGTAAGGAGGTGGGGAGGTGTGAATAACAGGTACAGAGACCTTAACTAGGATTCTGAGTCTAGAAAGAACCTGAAAAGGTCACCTTGACCTGTCCACTGCCTCTAGGCAGGGGAGCCTACCTCCTTTCATTCCCTCTCCTCCCCTCTGACTCTGGATGGCTGGAGAGAGAAGCCCCATGGCTTCTTACTAGGGTTCGGAGTTTGAGATCTCTATTGATTACAAGTCTTTTATGATGCCTGACTCTGACCCTCCCTACTAATATCCTATGTCTATACAAGGATCTGTAGGAGTTCTATGCCTCTGCTACTATTCTGGTCTGGGGCATCTTCTAGAAGCTTGGAGCAGGAACCTTAAAAGGGGAGTAAGTGGAGGACTCACCAGGTCCCCAAGGATTTGAGAGCTGCTTGCTCGATGCTGTGCTGGGACCTAGGGTGGTAGATGGAGTCACAGCTCCATCAGATGGAGAGCATTGGTTTGCTTAACTGCAGATATTATCAAATTCTGACCTCCATGATGTTTCCTTACATCAGAATGGCACACACCTTTGCAGAAGCTTTCTATTTCTTAACCCTGCTCCTCACCTAGAATGCCCTGCCTCTGGCTGTGGGATTCTGCTAAAGCTGCCTCATCTAGAGCACACTTCCCCCACCCTTATACCCTGGTATGGTTCTTCTGCCTCCAAATGCCCCTTCCAATGTCCCCTGTTGGAGAAAGAGGCCCACCCCGGTAGAATTTCAACCCCTCCAGCTATACTCAGGCAGTTAGCTACTGCAAGAGAGAGAACTGGGACATAGCCACCTCTGAATCTAGTTCTGCATCTAGTCAGGGTCTTCATGCCACCCCTACCCCATCCTTCTCTTCAAACGAGGAAAGTGGATAAGGAATAAGTGGAAAATTGGGGAAGGGGTAGAGGGATCACTTCTGGGGTGACCCCCTTAGACTTCTCTGTGTGAGGGTCGAAGTTGCTCTCCATACATGGAACAATGACCCCTGAGAAGGAAAGGGAGTTGACAGGACTTCCGTTGGGGAAGGTGGCTCAGTTCCCTGAATGTGCATCCTAAGTCCAGGGTATCTATGGGTCTTCATCTCTACTGAAGGTACAAATAAGAATAAACTGCTTAGGCAGCAGCAAGTAAATTTTGAGTTAACAGGAAGTATACCCGTGGTATAAGGTAGTACTAGGCAAAGGGAAAGGATGGAAAAAGGTGGAGAACTTACACCTCCTGATGAGAGAGATCTTCTACTGAAGAAAGGTTGGTGGCCAGGGAGGGGAGATAGTTCCAAGGACACTCAGAGCCCCTGTGGGGCATGAGATTTGCAGCTGTCTCAAAGTTCCTTGTCCATTTTCACACCCCTAGCAGAGAGCATCATTGAACCCATCTTCTGCCATGGGCCTGCTATTTGCTGTTTTTTCTTGATTTTCTTGTTGGTGTATTTTTGGGTCAGCTGCTGCAGGGATGAGGAGGATTCCTGACATCTGCTGATGTCACACCGGACACTTCCTGGGCTGCGGCTGTGGTTGGACAGAGAAAGAGCTCAGTGGACAATGTTCCAAGGTTGGCTCCACAGCACCTGGCCCTTTGGGACCTCAGGGGCAAGAAAGGATCTTGTAAGAAGGGGGAGGCTGGAATGGAAAAGAAGGCCAGGGTTATTGCTCTGATTCTGATTAAAACCACTTGTGCTACTAGCCATCTGTCTAGTCATGGGAAAGTTACTCAGCTTTTCTAGGCCTGGGTTTTTTCTTCGGTGAAATGAGAGGATTGAATGGGATGACCACAAGGGCCTCCCAACATGGACATTCTATGACAGTACAGTGACAAGGTGAAAAGTACAAACGTCAGTTTAAGCAGGCTTAGATTCAACTTGTAGTCAACCTTTACTTCCTAATCGTCCTGCTGGGCAAGTCAGATACCCTTTCTGAGTCTGATTTCCACACCATCAATATGAGGAAATGGAACTACCTGCCTCCCAGAGAGGATAGGATGATATGATGTGCGAACACCCAGCTCAAGGCCTGGCTCATTGTAGGGGCTCAGGTGGGGACGTCCATAGCACCGTGAGAGCACAAAGGAGGGGCCGCAACTCCTACTGGGTGTGTGTGGACATCGAGAAAGGCTTCCCAGAGAAAGTGACATCTAAGTTGAGGCCTGAAGGGGGCGTCAAAATTAACCAAGCAAAGAGAGGAGAGGAAGAGTGCTCCATGGAAGAGGCTTCATTATTTGCCAAGAACTGTTCTTGGTAAGTGAAAGCAGAGCCTGGTCAAAAGAAGCTTAGTGTGTGGCTGGAGAGTGGAGGGCGTGTGTGAGGGGGTGGGTAGAGGGTGGAGAACACTGACATTGGCGAGGTCAGCAGAGATCAGGTTATTATGGCCTCTGTTCCACCTGTAATTCTAGGGACTTAGGAGCTGGTACCCCTCTGCTTCCCTTCCATTTTTTCCGTAGTCTTTTTTCTCCCTTTGTCCCAAGTCTCAGTCCTCTTGTCCTTGGTCGTATGGACACAAGGAAGCCCTGGGCTTCCCAGAAGGACCTGTTTCATCCATGGGGAAGCTCATGTCTAAAATTATCTGACTCTGGACACATTTTGGCCCAGGTCTGAAGTTTTCTACCTCTCTCCCACCATGAAAGAGAAACCAACCTTCTGTGAAGACTGGATTTTGGCATTAGGGCCCTCCTGTTAAGTACTGTGCACCCCCTTTGGGCCTCGTTTTCCTCATCTGGCCCCCTCATTACAGAGAGTTGGAAGAATAATGCAGGTGGGCTGAGGGCAATGTGGAGTGAAGATTGAGGGAAACTAGAGAAAAGATGGCTCTGTGGCCTGTAGTGAAGGCCAGTGGGGAGATCTAGTCAGTGCCTCGAACTGTTGGGAGGTTGAAACTTCAGTGGGAAGCTTAAAGGGAGAACTTCCCAAGGAAGAAGCAAGTCACACACCAAAAAGGGGACAGAGGAAGGAAAAATGAATGGAAATCAATCCTATAGGCTCTTTTAAATCAATAAATACTTAGCCAAAGTTCTATACTAGGCAATGAGGAGGACATAAAGGTGAACAAAACACAGGTTAAGAATCTGTTCAGAAAAGATTCTCTTGTTTGGGAAGGTGGGCATGGTCCTTCCTGGCAAAAGTGGGGAGATAAAATGGCCCCTATGGGAGCTGCTCCTGAGGGTGCTTCCACACTGTGGAGTGTGACTCCTGCCTCCCTGCCTGCAACCTCTAAAATCACAGACGAGAAAGTATATAGAAAAGAGGCCTTCAGCTGGGACCTAGTTGGCCTGCCTCTTTTCTCTCAGGTAGGTAACCCTACTGGTCCCCCCATCAGCTTGGCCCCTCTCTAGTTTCTCAGACTCTGGTGGCAGATCTGGTGACAGCTCAGTGGCTCACTGGCCACCACCCCAAAAATCTTATCTCCTGGGGCCTGGCCAACATGGGCTTTGAGAAGCCTTCTAGCTACCTGGAGCCACCAAGGCTAGGGACAAGCAGGAGGGCAAAGAGCTAAAGGGAAGGAGTTGAGGAACTTGGCTCCATGCAGCATCCCTCACTGCATACCTCTCCTATCTTTCAGCAGGTTGGGAGGGTTGTAGAAGGGGCCTACTCTTGAGATTATAGGGAGGTGGGATAAACATGGTGGGTTGGAAGCCTCCTCCAGTTCTGGGGCTATCCTACCCCACAAATCATTGTTCACCTAGAGAAAAGAGAAATAAGGTAGGGGTTTACATTGAACATCATCAAGCCCACTAGGGTGTGACTGAAAGTTCATGGGACTGGGGACAGAGAGGTTCCCGGCTCAGCTGTTAAATAAATGTCAGCAAGTTACTCTACCTGTCTGAGCCCTAGTTTGTCTAATTCAATAGATACTTTCCTTCACCTACAAAGTAGGATAATAATAATATCTTATATTTGCCTAAGGCCCTTAAAGATTTCACATACTTTATCTCATGTAACCCTGACCACACAATGGAAGGTTTTACTGACTCCTTAGGTGAGAAAACTGAGCCCTAGAAATTTAAGAGATTAACCGAAGTTCCCATAGCTAGTAACTGACACAGACCAGGATGGCAAATAGTGGGAAAGAAGAACAGATAGGGACATTGGCTGTGACCCAGACATGCCAGGATAACAGGTTTCATTTGCTAGGCTAACACCATTTGATTGAAAATGGCTCTCTGTATCACCATGTTGAGAAAGATTCTGAGACTTAATGAGAAAAAAGTACTATGATGAATTAGGGATATCCGTTAAGGGTGAGGGGCAGGGTGAGTGGTGGCCCCATGCTGTATGGTTGACATCCCCAGCCTAGAATCAGATCAGGGACTTCAAGTCCAAATTCTTCCTCTAAACTAATCAATTAAGTTAAATTTAGATACTAGTTTAAAAAGAGAAGCTTTCTGCCTTCAAAGAGCTCATGATCTCTCAAGAAGGACAAAGATGTGCTATATTGTTGATGTGTCAAAATGTTCCAAGAACAAAGAGGGAGAGTAAGTCCTTCTGGAGGGTATTCTAGGCAGATGGAATTGCATGAGCAAAGGCATGGGACATGGAAGTGGAGTGCAGCCATATTTGAAGAGCAAACAGAAGTGCTGTGTGGCTAGAAGATGGGGGACCTAGGGGGAAATATCAAAGGAGAGGCTGTGAAAATTAGGGTGGAATCAGATGGTGAAGGGTTCTGAATGCTATGTCAAAAATTTGGGTTTCATTACAAAAGCTGTGTAACTCATTAAAGGATTTAAAGCAAGAGTGATGGGAAAGGCCCTGTGGCAGCTGAGGCAGGTGGAGGTGAGGAAGGTGAGGCTGAGGCAGGAAGAACAGGAGATTCATTTCAGGTAAGAGTGAATACAAGGTGGACCTAGAGTGGGCTCCAAAGAGATTTCCACAAGAGGAGTCCACAAAGGCAGAATTGATAAGACCTAGAGACTAAACTGGATGAGGGGCAAGAGAGAAACCCAGGGTACTGAATGGATAGTAAGTAATGCTTTGAACAAGAGGGGAAACAGAAGAGACTCCCTTTTGAGGAGAGAGGACATGAGGCTGAACATGTTAAAACTGGAATGCTCCACATGGGAGAAACCTTTCAGTACTTGGACAGACAGGCAGAGGTGAAGTGGAATCCAGGAGAGGGGTTGAAACAGCCCAGGAAGGGAGAGTGGGGTGGTTAGGGATAAGAGCCAACGGTGAGTCCCTGAGAAACACCAACGGTTAAGGGGCAGAGGAGAGACCACAGCAAGAGAGGCAGATCAAAAGTAAACAGAGAGGGAACCTGGACCGCAACGTCAGAGAGTAACAGTGAGTACTTAGTGCCTCACAACCCATGAAATGCTCTCACATATCTGCTTTCATCTCATTCTTCCAACACCATGGTGAGGGAGGTATTCTTTAGATCCTTTTTGCAGATAAAGAAAATGGAAACTCAGAGAATTTAAGTGATTTGCCCCAAATCATGAAGCCTAGATGTGGCAGGGCTACTGAACAGCTATCAAGGTCTACGAAATCAGTGGATTCCTACTATATCACAGGAAGAGCCAAAGGGAAAAGTGTCAAGAACAGATGGGCTTGTCATCTGTTTCAAATGCTGCAGAGAGGCCGCTTGGGTCAAAGACTGAGAAAATGCCCTTGGATTTAATGACTAGAAGGTCAGCTGTGACCTTGGAGAGAGCTTCGTGCTGCTCTGCCTCCCAGCTGGCAGTGTGGGGTCAAGTGGAATTGTTTCTAATATGCTTTGTAGACTGCAGAGCCTCATGGTCTGAAAGTCGCTGATACTCTTATTGTTATTAAATATTAGTAGATTGAATCATTTGATATTGCTGACATGGGACCCAATTTTTTAAATTGGCAATTTCATATGGTTCAACCTAATAGTAAAAGGAATGGGTTGGGGTGTGGATGGGGCAGGAAGAGTCTACGAGAGAAAGCAAGCTGCAGAGATGAGGGTAGCCCCTAGGGGCTGGCAAGACCTGCCCCCTGGTGGCTGGGAGATAAATCTTCAGTGCTGGGCAGAGAGGGTCAGATATCTATCTGGTGCTTAAAGTTTGCAGGAGTTCCCTCTCACCGCCTGGCTTCCCCTGTCCCCATCTGTAATCTTGCCAGCCCCCTCTGATGTAAGTGCTGCTGGGGTGGAGGTGAACTCTCCTGAGATGGCTCTGTCCAGAAGAATACCTCTAACTCTAAACTAGTATGAGCCCCTCTACCAGTATCTTTGGGAATCAGTTGGGTATAGAATCTCACTGTGGAGTCTCAGGAGCTGAGGCCAGATGATGAGTGATTAGAGAGCCAAGGCAGGCTGGCACATGACCAAGATCTCCTGAACAGACATCTCAGTCATTGTCTCAGCCCAGACCCTCTGAGATCTCTTCCAGTGTCCTTGTGAACCTCTTCAATGTCTCATGTCTTACTGATAACAATAGAATAACCATGGCAATAGAAGTTATTCCTATTAATGTCATTGCTTCCAGCTGTATCTTAGCATTGATACTGATTTTTCTGACTCTTCAGTGGAGGTGAGGAAGTATGGGTTAACATCTCCAAGTAGATGTTTTTCTGAGGACCCAGATGGGGCCAGGCCAAGAGGCTCTTGAGATTCCTAGAGCTGGGGCTGGGGAGGCAGTGGTGCATCCTTTGTCCTCAGCTGAACTCTGCCCAGTGCCAAGCTCCTCACTCAGGACCAGGATGGGCAGGACCAGACAGTGGGTAGGAGCAGACCTGGTAATGACTTGGAGTCAGGGGTGCTATGAGTGTGGGGTGGGGGGTAGGGGCAAATGCATCAAAGAGGCAGTGCTCATTTGCGGCATGTGCCAGGAAGGTATTTTTCCTCTCCAGCTGGGAAGAGGGGGTCTTTGAGGTGCCCGCTTCTGGGCAGTTTTCTGTGAGAACACTGTTCCCTACCTGCAGGGGGCAGAAGGCACTGCCTGAGGATTGGGGTGAAGGAAGGGGCAGTAGTCCTGATCTGATCAGCCCATACTGACAGGCAGGCGTGGTGTCTGGACAGAGGAGAACATCTGACATGGCCCCATCTCTGTGTCCCTCCCTCTCTTGGCTAGAAAATACATAGGGTGGTCAGAAGGGCCAGACAGAGGTCACAGGCTCCCAGGAAATGCTCTGAAAGCTTTTATCCCTTCTTTTGATCAGACTATGAGAACTTTCCAAATGTTGACACAAGGGAAGAAAAGCCTATTCTTCCCTGGGCCAGGGCCTTGGTGTCAGGCTGAGGCTAGTGGATGGGAGGGAAGGGGATGGAGACCTGAGGGTGGGGGACAGAGGCAACAGTGACTAAGCTGGCAAGGCAGGCCTTGGACGCACACATGGCCCTCTTTTTCCCCACCTTAAGATTTGTGTGCATCTGGCTTTATTTCTAAGTGTTTATTTATCTTTGGGGGAAGGACAGGAGGGAGATTAATGAATAAAGACATCAAGTTTGGAAAGAACCCCAAACCTAACTCCATTCCTCTTCTACCCTTGAGGGCTTACATAATCCTGCTGTGCTTTTCTTACTGGCCTTCCTCTTATACCCCTTTCCTTTCTCTTCTCTTCCCCTCTCTTTCTCATTAAGAACACTTGGAAACTCAGAAATGCTTCTTTTCAGTCCCCAGTGCAAGCTGATCTCCTTCTGGAGGCCTCCAAGGTTGCTATTCAAGTTGGGCTTTGTATTCAAAAGAGATACATGGTTGGTGAGAGGAGGCTGAGTGAGTAGCTGTTTTCTCTCTCCACCGAGGCCACTGGAAGGGATGGGACCAAACTGCAGTGGGAGGGACTCAAGTTGGACATAGAATTTTGAAGCAGGAAGTGACCTTGATAGTCTTCAAATGCAGCACCTCCCAAACTGACTCAGCAACTCATTCTGAAAGGCAGAGGATAGAGAATTATACTCCTAAAGATACAGGGATGAACCACACATTGGACATTCTTGAAATTTGTTTTGTCTTTTACATTATGTAAATTTTTATTTTACTCTATCGCGCATCATTAGCTTAATACTAAAATAAGATTTTACTTCAAAATCTTTGAGTAAAATTGATATCTCAGGAAAATACATTGAATTTAATCATGTGGCTTTGAATCATGTGCTTGTTTGAGACATGTGGAACTAAAACAACACCCTTATTCCACAAATAAGTAAATAAAGGCCTGTGAGGTATAGAGATGTGCCCAAGGTCACCACTAGTCCATGGCAGAATTGAGACTGGTTCCTAGGTCTCTTGCTTCCCGGCCCAACCCACTTTCCACCAGGCAATGCTGCCTCTTAGTTCTCGGCAGGATCCTCAAATACCCTTGTACCTGATTCTCTCACTCCAACTCCGAATTTTATGCTGGGCACATACCTAGCTCAGCTAAGATGAGTGTGGACTTAGAGACCAGCCTAGCCTCAGCTTCGAAGGCTGATAGTGCTCCAAACCCCTCTGTATACAGGGCTCTCCCAACACATAGCACTTAAGCATGATGGGCAGATTTTGGGATAGAACAAACTGGTACCACCACTCCCTATTTCTATACACCTACTCATTTATCTAAACCCTACAGTGATTGGTTCAGGAATACCTTCAAACTTAAAATAACTAGATTAGTTAATACCTATAGTGGAAAGTGCCTCCCTTTCTGACCCCAATTCCAAATCCCTAAATCAAGAGGCTGTTTTCTGGAGGGAAGAAGTAGGGAGAAGAAGGAGGCTTTAGGGCTTAGAATACCTCTATTGATGTGGACATGTCAATGGAGATACAGCGTGGTACAGAATTAGAAGGTCAGATTTGTGATTAGATGGATAGCATACTATTCCTCCATATCACCATCTTTAAAAATCAGCTCTTCGGGATGGGATACAGGAAACTGAAGAAACTATGAGGAGAAGAAGGATGGTCCAGACAGATGTGTAGGGAGGA
>NW_006443119.1:3773781-3777998 GCF_000325575.1 Pteropus alecto
GGAATGAAAAACAAAGAGGAAGATGCGAAGGAAGACAGAGGTAGAAACACTTTAGTAAGAGTTAGCATGAAATACAAGAGGAGGCAAGCAGGGCAGCACAGACAGAAGAAATGGAAAGAGAGCTGCAAGCACAGCCCAAGAGAAGGAAATGGGGAGAATAAAGACATGCCATGCAAACCCAGGAGTTGAAACTTAGGACAAGGCAATGACAAAAAGAGCTCACTACCAACCATCAAACACACCCCAGGTGGCATTGCTGGGGAGTTTTCACACCAGGTGGGCTCCTGCTCACTGCCTAGCATGTTCTAGGTGTCATCTTCTCTGGCGTTGGATTTGCTCAGTGAAGGCAAAATTACTATAAGATTCACCTGAAAGCATAGTGGAATGGACTTTGGAACACAGCCAGAACTAGGTACTAATTTCAGCTCTGTTACTCGTAAGCTATGTCACCTGGGCTCTCTGAACCTCAGTTTCATCAGTAAACATGAAGAGAAAACTTCATTTTACAGAGGCCTCGCAGAGACGAAATATAAAGTACTGGTCTCAAGCAGTCCTTTCAGTAAATGGCGGTCCCCTCTTCCTCTCTCCTTCCATTTCCCTGAACAGAATGCTAGGAAGAAGAAGGACCCTACAGTCTAAAAAAGAGAAATCACCTAGGAAAGGATGTCCAGCGGGCCAAAACACCATAGGGAAGAGGTCTCCACTCCCACGAGGGGTTGCTGTTGCCCCTCATTCTAGCAATCTGACTTCTCAACACATGCAGCAGGAGGGGAAGGTGTTAGGGATCAGAGCACATTATTGTTTTCCCAGTTTGTTTTATTCTCTCATGTGCTCCTAACACTTCAACCAAAATGAATGGCTCCTGCCTGCCGGCTGGCTCTGAATTTCCTCAGTGTTATATCTTTTGCTCATACTGCTCCCTTTCCTGGAAAGGCCTTCTCTTTGACCCCCCAAACCCTAATCTCCAAGGGTCTAAATCTTGCCTATTCTTTAGGCCCAGTCCCATTGCCACCTTCCTCTGTAAAGTCTTACCTGAGTGAGACAGTCATATATGCAGGAAAAAATTAAACTCCTGGTTACTTACTGATTGTTTCCTGATATAAATGAGGATAATAGCATTTTGATAGGGTTGTTTGGGGGATTATATGAGCTAGCATGAAAAAATCCCCAGAAACCTTGTCCAGTGCCTAGCACATAAGAGGCACTCAATCAGTACATGTTAGTTTCTTTCCCAGCTCTGCTCTCTTAAGCTAGATGTCACTTTTCCCTTCATAAACTTCCCCAGCACTTCAGGATACCTCTTTTATGGCACTTATCACTTCCTGCCTGTTTTATGGTTGCCTCCCTTATTAGATTATAAGGTCCTCATTGTCAGAATCTACATCTAATTCATCTCCATAGTCCAGTGTCTTGTTTCAAATCTGGCACTAGTAGATGTTTGAAAAATGTTCCTGAATGCATGAAAATGCAGCTGGAACTGCATGGGTTTTCCTGTGTGGTGGGCAACAACATTACAAATGAGAACATTTGGTTCATTTGCATATCTGTTAGAGTTGATAATCAGTTATTGAGTTTCGTGTATTTGGAAAAAGAGAAAACATTATAAGAAAAATCAAGAGAAGACACAAGCAAAAAGGGGGAATGAGAAGGCCCCAAAGTGAAAGAGGCCCTGGACCAGAGGGAAGTTTGATCCGTCCTACCCAGGAAAAGAGCTTCCACACCTTCTTAGCCCTACTGTGGGGATGAAGTCCATTCACAGTTCTCTTAGATTGGTCCCTACAAAGAGAGTGGTTTGGAAGGCCCCTTCAGCTCATTCATTCACTCATAAAATACTTCTTGAGCACCTACTATGTGTGTCATACACTGTGTTAATTGTACATCAGACTAATTAAAACATACACCTGAATCTTTATTTCGATAAGCTTATTTGTAGTAGAAGACACATGTTGTGCCAAATAGATGCGCAATAAATGGTATAGCTGAATATACACTTGACCCTCGAACTATGTGGGGGTTAGGGGCACTGATCCCCACCTGCCTACATAGTCGAAAATCCACATATAACTTTTGACTTTCTCCAAAACTAACTACTAATAGTCTACTATTGACTGGAAGCCTTACTGATAATGTAAACATTGATTAACACATATTTTGTATGTTATATGTTATATATTATATTCTTACAATAAAGTAAACCAGAGAGAGAATGTTAAGAAAATCATAAGAAAAATACATTTACAGTATTTATTGATTAAAATCTGCATATGGGTGGACTCATGCAGTTCAAGCCTTCCATGTTCAAGTGTCAACTGTACTTCTGAACCACAGTTGGGAATCTATGTGGAGAGCCGACCCAAGTTTTTGACTTCACAGGTGTTTGGCACCCCTAAGCACCACACTGTTCAAGGGTTAACTGTATGTGTGTATATATTTATACATATTCAGAGAAGGGAGGTATTAAGGCTGTAGTGATGAGAAAAGGCTTTATGGCAGAGGGATCATTTGAACTGAAATGGCCTCTGAAAGAGATCTTGGATATGTAGAGACAAAAAGAAAGGGGAGACCAGGAAGAGAGAAGAGCAGGTGTACAACAAGGTGTGTACAACAGGACACAGGGAATAGTTGGTTGGCTTGAAGCTTGCAATACAAGAGAATAGGTGGAAAATAAGGCTGGAAAGGAGGTTTCGAAGCAAATCAAGGAAGGCCATATATGCCAGACTGAGTCTGGCCTCTCTGGTAGATAATACAGAGACATTGCATTATCTTTTGAGCTGGAGAATGAATTGAGACAGTTATACTATAATGAAAGTGGATGGGTTTGGGAGACAGAGGACCTGAACATGAGTTCAGTTCTACAATTTACCAAGTCATGTTTTCTCATTCATAAAATAAGGATTATAATCTTAATACCTTATAGGAATGCCAAGAGGATGAAGTGCTTTGTAAAGTACTGGATACATGCTCATTGGTTCATGATCAGAAGTGTAATTGAGGAAGAATAATCCAGGAACAGTATAGGATGGATTTGAGAGAAAGAATGGAGACAAGAGATGAGTAGGAAGCTAATGAAGTGATTCAGCTTAAAGACATTAAGATAATTGAGGAAGATCGAGATGCAAAAGGAGAATTTGAGATGATCTCAAGATTTTCAATGTAGTAACACAGAGGATGATGGCACCATTAACTGTTTTGGAAACTAAAAAGGTAGGAGGAGAAAGAGGATTCATTAACATTTGGAAATGAATGCATTTAGTATTAATACTCAAAGTTCCTTCCAGTCAAGTTGCTCTTGCCTTAGAGAAAACATAAAATTCTGTGCTCAGGGTCATGTCTCTGCCCTTCTAACCTGTGGTTTTTAGGAGAAGGTGCACAGCTCTTCCCTGCCCCCCTCTGCCATTGCCCATGGAGGGGGTTGAAGCATCCTTTCTAGTCACTTAATCTGACATAGTCCACTCCAATGCCCACGACTACTTTCAAGGATTACTCTCCCTCTCCATCCACTTGCAAAGGGAACAGCTGATCCAGAGGAAAGCTGGGCATGATGTCTTGGGGTATGCTTCCTCCCACCTTTTGAAAAAAGGATTTGTAGACATCTGCAGGGTTAGTGGAACCTGTGTAAACTTGAGTTCCTCCCAATCTGCCATGGTGCCACCTGAAGGACTCCATAAACTCAGCATCTCTTACGAGGTAGACCAAGGCTATAGCCTTGACTCAGGCTTCCATCCATCAAGACCAAGCTTTCAGTCATTCCTTTACTCAGTTTCTCTTAACAAACTCTACTTGGTACTGGGGAAACAGATGAAAGTCACAGCCTATAGCCTTAAATTGAGAGCTCACAGATGGCGAACAATGGTAACAAACCACTGCAAAGCACTATATTTTAAAATCGGAATGTGTACAAGACCATGCCTAGTAAACTCATGGGGAGTGAGGCAAATTGAGAAGATGAACTACTTCTTTGATCGTTGGAGAAAACTTTGAAGGGGGCAACTAACACTTGAATTTTGAAAGATAAGTCGGATAGGCATGGAGCAGGGCAATGTGAAAGCATGCCCAAAGGCAGAAAGGATGGAACAGTGAGGCTTTTTATGGGGCTTGGAGTCCAGAGTCTGTGTAGAAGAGTGGCAAGACTAAAGCCAAAATGTCTGCAGAGACCAAATCAAGAAGGGCTTTGAATACTTTGCTCAGAGGCTTAGAGCTTCTCCTCAAATCAGCAG
>NW_006443119.1:3778104-3804912 GCF_000325575.1 Pteropus alecto
GAAGCTGTGGATCAGTTTTAGTTACGAGAGGCACCAGAGCAGTGCTTTTACTCCAGAGCAGTCCTGTACTCAAGAAAGCTCTGATAAATCCATTCATTCTGGAGAATAAATCATTCATGAGCTCTCAGGTTAAAAAAAATCACGCCCCGAGTTAGTTGCTCTACGGACAAGAAGCAGTAGGTGAGAATGGTATTTGCTGAGGGAACATCACTGTAGGCATGACTGGCCTTTGTTTCAAGGAAAGAATCATTAGTTCAATTTTTGGAAGAGAAAGAAGGTGATTGTCTCTGTTTCTGTCTCTTTTTAGCACTCAGAATCTGATCTTCAGAATTCTTCAGATCCTGTCCCTGCATCTGGCAGGGACTGTTTTTCCTCTAGCACCCTCTAGAGGAAAGAGTATGTGTTTCAGGTGGGGCAGCAACCATCATTTCCGGAACTTTGGCCTGCTCCCTTCCCCGCTGGCCTGGCCAGCAAGGGGTGTAGTGTAGCTGAATGTTTATCTGCTTCTGACTCTCACCACCACGGAGAACAAAACTGCTTGGCTGTGGGTGGTGGCACAACAGCTTGAGGAGGCAGATATAAAGGCTGGCAACAGCGGAGTACACAGCTGGAGGGCGGCAATCACGACAGTTTTAGCCAGTAACCCAAATCTCCAGTGCCCACGAGTCTGCAGCCTTAACATTGGGCTCTAGAAGCTCCAGGCTCTGCATTCTCTGTCTCAGCTTTAATCTCTTCTAGAGATTAAAGCTGAGTGCTAGTCCAACTTGTCCTTGAACACTTCCAGGGAGAGGGAACTCTCTACCTTTTGAGAAGCTCTCTTCGCATTTGGATGTCCTGATTGTTACAGTGTTGTCATAACAGTCTGGACTCTTTTTCTCTGTGGTTTGAACTCACTATTCCTGGTTGTTCCTTTTGGAGCTCAAAGTAAAGTCCAAACCTGTTCACTTGACAGCCCTTCAAACCAAATATTTGCACACAGCCATCATATCTTTCAGATAATCTTTTTTTTTTTTTCCTGACCAAATTCCATTTCCTTCAACCATTTCTTATATGATCTGGTTCTGAATCCTCTCATATCCTGATTGTTCCTTGATACTCAATATCGTAGGTGTGAGATAAACAGAGCAGAGCAGAATCATCTCCTTCCTTATTCTATATACTTTAATTCGACTAGTCTAAGACTGTATTGCTTTTCTGGCAACCCAAACACATAGGTAACTCATACATGATTATTTTCTGCTAAAATTTATTTTCTTGGTTCTACTTACTAAATCACATCTTTCCAATCCAGAACTTGCTCAGGTAATTTTTTGGACCCAAATACGTAACCCAACATTTATCTTTTTTGTTAGATTTGGCCCACTCATCTGTCTCCTTTTGGATCCCAGTTCTGCCCCCGACCTTGCATTTGTGATCCACCTCAACTTTGTGTCATCCACATAATTGATGGCCATGTGTTCCATACTTTGAATAAAATTAGTGTTAAGGACATTGAATAGGGCAAGGCCAAAGATAAAGCTCTGGTACATCACTAGAAAACTGATTGCAGGCTGTCACGATCCTCTCACCTGTACCACTGATTTTTTTTCAATTAGACTGGTATTCTGTTCATTCCCCCCCGCGCCCCCCCCCACCCTCCGATGTATCCCCAAGGACATAATGAGAGATCTGGTCAAAATTCTTGCTTAGCTGCTTCATTTCTCTGATTTGCCACTTTGGTAACCTTGTTGTAGAAGGAAATAAGGTTAGTTTGGTATGACATGTTCTTAGTAACCTCATTCTGGGTTCTACCGATAACTGCCTTTCCCTCACTCTGCCCACATACCACAATCTTAATATTCCATTCTAGAATTTTGCCTAGGATCAATATCTCACCTGTTTGTCTGTAGTTTGTGAAATGTACCTCATTTTTCTTATGGAAAATTAAAATTATGTTCACTCATCCACAACTTTTTAGCACTTCCTCTGTTCTCTAACAGTTCCTCAAAAATCTCTTATGGAAGTTTTACTTTTCAAGAGTTTGAGGATCAAAAGAAAAGGCATGTTAATGTGTAAACTTTAAAATGGTATATAGATGCAGGCATCATGGTGGTGGTTTCTTACTACTGAGTAGTGAATGGGTCTTTACTTGGGATCTAAATAAGAATTCTTCAAACTTCAGAATTACAGAGCTTCCCTTTTGCTCCAAAGTAGCTAAGGATATTGGGCAGCAGATGGAATCCCTGTTTGGCCAAGTAGTCTCACTTGGGGCAAATGTTCCAAGTGGGTAGGGGCTAGTAAAATGAGCTCCTGGTTGATTCTGAACATTCTGAGATTCTCACCCTTTGGTAATCGCCACTTTAGTGCCTTCTTAGGTGGATATATGAATGGACCCAAACAATTTTGAGTTTTCCAGGCTGTGGAGAAGGTGGAGTAGGGGCAGTGTGAAGAAGAATGACAAAATGCAATGGCTCAGACTTCTCGGAAAGGAGAATGTGATGAGCCTCTGTCCCCCAAGGATCAAACACCCCTGAGAACACCCTGCTCCTTCGCAGAAGATCCGGCCATCATATCCAGAGTCAAAGGGCTCAAGTGATTAAAATTCTTTCTCTGCTGGAAAAGTACAAGTTACTCCTTGGGCAGGGATGCCAGGCACCTTGTATTAAGTGATCTGTCTCCTATTTCAGAGACTTGTCCTACTTTCTACTATCAGGACAAATAGCAATCCTGAATTTGTTTATGCAGACATAGCCACTAACATACACTACTAACCTTCCTACTTTACTCAAAACAATTTTGCCACCTCCAATCTGGAATTTCTCCCAGTCCTTGGGAAAATATTCTAGTGCTGCCAGAAAGCTTCAGCATGTTGCCTCTCCTTTTGCCATTGCTTATTTCTTCTTGCTCTTTTTGTCCTGTCTGTGCTCTTCCTAACACCACCCTAGAACCTAACTCAGACCAAAGTTCTCCAGATGATAGTGATGATGATGATGATGATGATGATGATGATACTGATACATAGTGAATTGGGCTGGGTGCTTAGAGAACATTTTGAAAAGTAGAATGGGCAGTTTCTGTTATTTTCTGAGCCAGATGAATATCTTAGTATCACCAATAGTATAGACTTGCAGTTAGGAGAAAACATGGAGAAAGGGTATGTATGTGTTAATGAGGATTGGTAACAGAATAGTCTTTCTTGCTGATGCCATTAATGAGGGTAGGGAGGAACCCTACTTCAGAATTAGAGATCTTCACAGAATTTGTTTTGTGGTAAATGGAAATCAGTAGAGCCTTCTTTACTCTGGCCCCACATTCAAGAAACTATGAATTTATTAATCTTTTCTCTCGGCCTCTCCTAAGAATTACAAACATTAGACTGCATTGCAATTATTTGCTTATTGAATACCTCTTTCTCACTAGGCTGTGAGTTCTTGGAGAGCAAGGATGTCATTTTCATCTTTGACTTACCACCATCTTGTACAGTGCCTGGCATATAGCAAATGCTCAATAAATATTTGCTAATAAAAGAACAAGTCAGTGGTACCAAAATGAATGTTACTTCTTCCTTTCCATGGAGTGGAGGCTAGGAGTTGGCTGGATTTCTGCAATAACCACCATTATACTGTCTTCTTCCCTCTAGATGACATCAGTTGCCAAGGTATATTACAGTCAGACCACTCAGACAGAAAGTCGGCCCCTGATGGGCCCAGGGATACGACGGCGGAGAGTCCTGACAAAAGATGGTCGCAGCAACGTGAGAATGGAGCATATTGCTGACAAACGCTTCCTCTACCTCAAGGACCTGTGGACAACCTTCATCGACATGCAGTGGCGCTACAAGCTTCTGCTCTTCTCTGCAACTTTTGCAGGCACCTGGTTCCTCTTTGGCGTGGTGTGGTATCTGGTAGCTGTAGCTCATGGAGACCTGCTGGAGCTGGGCCCCCCAGCCAACCATACCCCCTGTGTGGTACAGGTACACACACTCACTGGGGCCTTCCTCTTCTCCCTCGAATCCCAGACCACCATTGGTTATGGTTTCCGCTACATCAGTGAGGAGTGCCCACTGGCCATTGTGCTTCTGATTGCCCAGCTGGTACTCACCACTATCCTGGAAATCTTCATCACAGGTACCTTCCTGGCAAAGATTGCTCGTCCCAAGAAGCGGGCTGAGACCATTCGTTTCAGCCAGCACGCAGTCGTAGCAGCCCACAATGGGAAGCCCTGCCTTATGATCCGAGTCGCCAATATGCGTAAGAGCCTCCTCATTGGCTGCCAGGTGACAGGCAAACTGCTTCAGACACACCAGACCAAGGAGGGCGAGAATATCCGGCTCAACCAGGTCAACGTGACTTTCCAAGTAGACACGGCCTCTGACAGCCCCTTCCTCATTTTACCCCTTACCTTCTACCATGTGGTAGATGAAACCAGTCCCTTGAAAGACCTCCCGCTTCGCAGTGGTGAGGGTGACTTTGAGCTGGTGCTAATCCTAAGTGGGACAGTGGAATCCACCAGTGCAACTTGCCAAGTGCGTACTTCTTACCTGCCAGAGGAGATCCTTTGGGGCTATGAGTTCACACCTGCCATCTCACTGTCAGCCAGTGGCAAATACGTAGCTGACTTTAGCCTTTTTGACCAAGTTGTGAAAGTGGCCCCTCCTAGTGGCCTCCGTGACAGCACTGTACGCTATGGAGACCCCGAAAAGCTCAAGCTGGAGGAGTCATTAAGGGAACAAGCTGAGAAGGAGGGCAGTGCCCTTAGTGTGCGTATCAGCAACGTCTGATAGCTTGGTTTCCTACCTCCCTATCCCTCTGGTTTCATTTCCCCTTTTGGTACACCGGGTGAGGATATTACCCAGGCTTACTGGAGAGTTCCAGAAGCACTCATTCCCTACTCCCTCTCCTTTAACCCAGTGGCCTGTGGGTAGTCTAGGCCAACTGGAGTCCAAATTTTCCTCCCATTCTCTCCTTTCACTGTACCCCACTTCCACCGCATTATACACACCTCTCCTAAGCCAGGATGGGGGAAGGAGAGGGAAGATTAGGCTGAAGTGGTTTAGAGGCCTCAGCCATGCTTGGAGACTCATGTTAGGAGGACCATGCAGTTGGATGGAGAGACTCCCCCCACCTCCCACCACCAGCAGAAAGTTTGCTGACTTGAGGATGAAGCCCCCTCCCTCTCTAACTTTCCATCTAGCAAGTTCCTTAAGGCAAGATTCTCTGATGGTCCCTTTGGGGTTTGTGTCCTCAGAAATATAGGAATCTGCAATCAACTTATCCTGGGATCTCTGCCAACCCGTTGAAAGAAGTCAGGGTTTTTCATGGCGAATTTCTGTTGGGACCTCCTGACTATAACCTAGGACCCTGGTTACCTCTGTTCTCCTCTTTCTAAAGTGGACCCTCTCTTAGGATACCCAGTTCTCTCACAGATTCCTGTGCTCTCAGAGAATTAGGTTGACCCAGGAAATAGAAAACCGATAGTCACAACCACACCTGCATCCATCTTGGATTCTGAACTCTTCAATGTGGAGTGACCAGTGCAGAGCTGTTGTCCAAATCCTTAAACCTGTCCTCCAGGCTGCCCTGGGAAGATTGGTTTCCCTGTGTCCTGTGAATGGGATGCCCCTCGTCAATATGTTTCCCTGGAAAGAGTCCAGCACCTAGACCCCATGGAAAGCTCTGGAAATGGTGTTCCAGATTACACTCCCCCTGGCTTCTCTTTTGCTCAGTCTATTCTTCCCTTAACCCCAAAACTTCAGAGGGAAGGAGTGAAAATGCAAGGGCATCTCCCTCTTAATACTGATGTTTGACTAAAACTAGACTCACAGGGCACAAAGTTCCCAGGAAAGTTAAATCAACCCCACTGGGAATGAGTAAATTCTCAGATTTCCAGACTGCTCTATAGAGCCTCTGGGAATTGGGAATGCTTTGTTAAGGTTTGGGCAGAGGCAGGGCTCTGTGGCCAGCAGACACTATTCTCCCTGTTACCCCTTACAGTGCCCTCTGAAAAGTGCCAGCTATTTCATTTGGCAATGCTGAGAGGGAAGGAAATTAAACCTCCTGATCAAATAACTATGGTCTCCCTTGGCTATTTTTGAGATTTAGTATAAAATGAGTAGCAGTATCATCTCTCCTTTGCCATAAGGCCAGTTTCAGGCAAGTTAAAGGCATACTTTAAAAGATCAGACTCAGGCCGTTCCTTTTTCTCCTTGGGGACTGGAGTAGGGGTCAGGAAGGGTATATGGGTACTAGAACTTTCTCTAACGCCTCAAATCCCAAGAGTATTTCCCAGTCTCATTTATAAACCAGGGAAATACCTCCCATGCCCCAAAGTGGTTTGGCATAGAATCCCTGTATGAATCAAGTGGCAGTTTGAGGTGGACTCAGCCAATTGTTATAAGCTACACACTTACTTAGAATGTGTGCTGCATCAGTGTGCAGAGCCATGCAGAGAAAATCACAAAATTCTGAGGCTGAAACCACGGTTACCACTTACTACAATGGCACAAGATCCTCTTATATTGATCTCTCTTTGAACTCTAATTATACCTTGAAAATGAAGACCCTTTATTCTCCACTTACTGTAAACCCCACCATTACTCCCTAGCTGTAAGAAAACAAAAACCAGAAAAACTTGAAACCTTGAAACAGAGAACAGAAGGCAAAGAGCCAGCTTCTGGTTTCTTAACTTTGTTTGTTAAACTTACCCGATTTCTTTCAATGTGCAAGGGCAAAAAGCACTGCAGTGTGTGTGTATGTATTCTTATCTATTAGCAAGTTATCCTCCATCTAGTTTCTTCTGTACACAGTGGCTTCCCTCCTGAGGGAATTACTCTTCCCACCCTCTGATGTCTATTCTAAGCCCCCAGATTCTCCTCACATTCTTGGATGACAAAATTAAAACATTTTCTGACTTACCCTTTCTGATTTTCCACCACGATCCCAGACTTTGCTCTAAATTGCATTTTAAATCATACTGTCCTTTTAATCCAGCTTGGCTTATTCTCCCATAACCCGCCTATCCCCCCAACCCAAATGGCTCTTTAGACTGTAGCCCCCATCTCCTCTGAACTGAAATCCTCTTTTAGGCTCTCAGATGGGCTTCAGAAGCAGCCAGGTCTAGTGAGAAATGGGGCCCCTGACAATACCAACCAGGGACTTGGCATGTCAGGAGAGCACTAGGCACATTTCAGAGGATGGGCAAAACAACTGATAAAGGCAAAACAAAAGATGAGAAAGGCCACTACTGAGGAACTTAGTGAAAATGATGACATCCCGAGTTTTACTTGGCTAGCAAACAAGAAGGTAGGTAGAAGCTTGGGGACTTAGAATATGATATATATGAAAAGGTTTATCTAAGAAGAAAGAAACATAATATATATATTTAGAGAGATGTATATAGGACCAAATATACTGAATGTACAGAAAGGAAGTGTTCAGAGATCTTAGCATGGGGGCAGATATGGTTTTAGGGTAGGGCTCCCCAGATTTCCAAACTTACAACCAGTGATCCTGGTTTCAAAATGGAAGTGAGATACTTGATGAAGGCTTTCAGGTTTGATAATGGGAAAGTGAGTGGTGGAAGCTTCAGAAATAAAGAGGCATTCATGAGGCTTTCTATAAACCCTGTGCTGCTGATAGGACCAGGAAGATGGGAGGAAAGGGGAGACACTTCATCCATGGAAATCTAGGAGAAGCCCTACTTATTCTGTGTGCTCCCATCCCCAGAAATGTCCTGTCACTGTAGCACTTTTTAAAAATTTTAAATAAAAGCACCCTTCTGTTTCCCTCCTGAAGTACATTGTATTTTCCTTCTTCCACAGGGGTAGGGGCAACTGCAGCTCCAGCCCCTGGAAGTAATGGCTATTCAACTGAGAAGCTGAACACTTTGGTGTGTGGAGGCACTAAAAAGGAGCCTCGACCCTAGAAAGCAAAGACCAGGATGAAAGTGATGTTGAGCCAAAGAGAGGCAGAGGCCCAGCTCTCAGTGTGGCTGTGAGCAGCCCAAAGTGAATGCTGTCTGTGTTAGAGGGGTCCTAATCCTGGCATTTGGGCATGGGGCACGGTGCTTTGGCTTTGATGCTTCTGTATGAAAATGAGTGGGCTATCAGATGCCCTAGGAGATGGTGCAGTTATATGAGAGGCTTCTAAAACCCCTATTCTATGCTTCACCTCATTATTCTCTGATCTCTGTCAGTTAATAAGACCATCTGGGGATTTCTCTATGAGGCCTGAGCAAAGGAAGCCAGTTTTACTATTGCTACAAGCCAGGACACTGTCCCTTCTCCAAGGCTGCTACCCTGGTCCTGCTAGTTAACCTAATTTATTTGTAAAATAACACTCTACCTTTGCTATAAAGTTAGCATTGGCCCCCAGACTCAGGTATTGGCCAAATCTACTGAAGCAAAAGTAGTTAAGGATAGTTTTCCCATGCCTGGCATTAAAGACTAAACCAGGTCAAATTTACCTAGGAAAAAGACGTGTGAGATTTTTTGGTTTATTTTAGTCTGTTCAGAACGAGCTACTAAATAAATGAATGAATCTGTCCTTCACTCTAGCTTCTTTCAGAAATCCAAACCAGTCCTATTATTAAGACCTGAACTCATAGGCCTATGTATGGGAAAGGAGGCTGTGCTGGAAGAAACTCTGATCTTGGGGCCAGCCTTCCCTTTACTGTTATCATCCATTCCCTTTACTCCTTTCCCATACCTCTTTTCATTAATTTTAGGATCCTTTAACAAAAACCTTTCAAACTCAGTTTTAAAAGGACAAGATTTATGGAGAAAAAAAATTAAGACCCAGAAATCCGAAAACTGGCTCAAGTTAATCCAGGAAAGTCAAGTTTCTTTGGATCCCAGGCATTGTCCCTTGTGGCCAGTGATTGCATGGCCAGTTTCCCTTCCATGCTACCATGTAGACGTTCCTTATTTATTATCCTCAAGGCTCTACAAGCCTACTCATTTCATTGTTGGGTGTTTATTTCCCCAACTCTCAAATAAATGGATTTGTCTTCTATTCATATCTGTCACTAGCCTGAAAAAGCCCTGGTTGTCAGTATCTAGCCCTGAATTATCTCAGACAAGAAGCAACAGATTCCAGTCACCGACTCTTGTTTCCCAGAAATGGAAGGACTGAGGTAGGATAGGGGAGAAAATAGGGGCTCTCATCATCATCAGTAAATACTTATCTATAGTATGTGGGAAACACTAGTTTAGTTTGAGTCATAAGACATGTGAGATATATAAGATACATGAAATATGTAGTCCTTTAAAGTTTGAAGAAACTTACGAATCTGTGAAGAAAACAAGATAAAATAACAAGCAGCATACACTAAGGGAGAGATATACCATTAACATGTTTCAATGAGTGAGATCTCTTTGGAAAATATTTTATAGGGATAGGCATTAAGCAAGGGATGGTTTCAATCTAAGTACTCTGGTTTGAACACATTTGACATGAGAATCAAGAAAAATCAGCAAATACTGAGTTCCTATTACGTGGAAGGTACAATTCAGGTAACAGATATAGAAGACATGATACATGCCATAAAGGGACATAGAGACTTATTGGGCTTTGCACCTGCTGTTCTGTGAAACTCTCTCTACTACTTGCCAATCCCCAACTCTTACTATGCCTATCTTTGAGCAAACCCCTGTTAAAAGCTATGAATGTACCCATATTCCTCTTTCATAGTACTTACCACAGCTGCAATTTTATATTACTTGTGCATCTGACTAATGTCTGTCTTGCTCAGACAGTAAGTGTCTCATGGCACTCAAGGTCATGTGAATAGGATTCATGTCAATGTCTGGTCACCAGGGACCCAGCGACAAGGTGACCAAGCTAAATACCAAGCACCTGGCATGTATGATGCTCAATAAATACAACAAAAGGAAAAGAGAGAGGGAAGGAACTTGCCGAAAGTTCACACAGCTAGTATGCAGCAGAGTTGGTATAATTGTTAAATAACCATAAAAAGTTTAGAGAATATATTTCATAAGGCATGACATCATTAAATGTTAAAAAATAGAACAGACAATAAACACCATTTTGGGGAGGGAGAGATCATTTCTACTTGTTAAGGTCTGGAAAGAATTTACAGAGTTGAGATCTAAGCTCAGCATTAAAGGACAAATAATATTTGAATAAATGCAGAGAAATACAATAACTTGTAGGTGGTAAGCATGAGCAAAAGTACTGTAGGAAGAAAACACAAGGCAAATTTAAGGGATGGTTAATAAATGTAGAATTAAGGGCTTTGTAGGTTGTTCATCTATAGATTGAAAAGATAGGGTAGTGGAGGGATTAAATATCAGTCTAAATAGTTTATTGTTTTTTATAGGCACTTGGGAACTATTGAAGATGTATGAGGAAGGATAGAATCTAATTAAAGTATTATTTATGAATATCAATCTGGCAGTGGAATTCAGAGACAGGAGACACTGAACCAGTTAAGAGACTTGCAAAAGTTTGTGGGAAAGGTAATTGTCACAGATCCTAGTATAGTATAAGTGCTCAATACCTATTAAATTGAGTTGTCGAAGGTCTGGACTAACGATGCTGAGAATGAAAAGAATTAGAAGTAGAGTCAAAGGAAATTACAGGAAATATAAGCAAGATCTAGAAAAAAAAAAAAAAGAAGTGATTGAATTAGTCAGGGCTCCAGCAGGAAACAGATGGCACACTCAAAGGGCTAACTGGACATGGTTTAATGAAGAGATTATGTATAAAGGTGTGGCTTGGGTTAATAATCAACAAGGGATAGTAAAGCATCCAGGAACTCTAAACGGTAGGAAACCTGTACAAGTCTTAAACCGACTGGGACAGTTATTGGACTCTGGTGGGAATTGTCGACAAGGGAGAGGGTTACGGCTTCAGTGGAAGTCATGGCCTTAGGTAGAGGAACTCAGCCACTAACAAAGACCTGCTAGTGCCTCCCATCGGTCTATTCTAATGTGAAGGCCCAGGGCAAGGGATACCATGTGATGTTGCCCATAGAGGTTAACCACGTAGAGCATAGACATGGACAGTGGATCTGGAAACGTAATGAGAGCATATATAGCAGTGACCAAGATCAAGGTCCTAGGTGAGGTTGCTAGCTAAGGATGAGCTATTCACATGTGCTTCCCTAGTCACTGGCTCTAAAAGGATGGAAACCTAGAGGTAGACAGAGAAAGGGGAAATTAGGACTGTAATAGTTCAAGAGGTAATGAACAGTTGAGCATATGAAACGAAGTAGCCCTTTCAGGGAAAGGTCAGTAGAATTCCTAAGCTCAATGCAAAAAGCTCAATATGGGGTCCGTAGACTCTGTGGTACTTCTGTATCACCTAGAAAGTAAAGAAAATCAGACCTCCCTGTCCAATTTATTTTACTGGACTTAAGTCCCTTCTTCATTCCCGCAACTACTATCTATATCTCACTCATTTGACTTCAGTGACTCAAACTTAGTTTCTTGTTTAGTTGTTTTTTTATCTGTTCAAATTAGGTGCCTCTCCCTTCTTTACTAGGTCGGCTCTACAGGGACAAATTGGCTGAGGCCTTTCTGCCATAACACCTAAACTAACCCAGCCAAGGGTACTCTTAGTTAATCCTCAGACATTTATCTCCCACATCCTCTACCTTCTGGGACTAAGTCTCACTTTTATGGCAGAGGAAAAGAATAAGTCAGAGATAGAGTCACAGAGAGACTATCAGAAAGATTTGGATAAGAGATCAATGAGAGGAGGCAGAAATTAGAATTCATCATCAACATTTTATTTGTAGGTTTGTCACATAGTGGTTAAGAATATTCTGGGCTGATTAGAAAAAATGAAATCCTACCATTTGCAATGACATGGATGACTAGAGGTTCTAATGCTGAGTGAAATAAGTCGACAGAGAAAGATAAATACCATATGATTTCACTTATATGAGGAATCTAAGGAACAAAAAACTAATCAAAAACAGACTCACAAATATAGAGGACAATTTGGTGATGGACAGAGGGGAGGGAGGTTGGAGGGCTGGGACAATGGGGTTAAGGATAAAAGAAGTACAAATTAGTAGTTGATAGATAGTCACGGGGATGGGGAGCACAGCATAGGGAATGCAGTTACCATTAATATATTGGCTAGGTGGAAAACCAGAGGAGAGAAAGAGCAATTAAGGGGATCATTTTATAAACTATATAAATGTCTAACCAATATACTGTATACTTGAAACAAATTTAAACAAACAAGTAAATAAATAAACAAACATACATAAATAAATAAAAAGAATGCTCTGGGCTGGAGACCTGCTTTTGAGTTCCACCTATCACTAGTTCACTATATGACTTAGAAACATTACTTAATATCCATTAGCCTTGATTTCTTCATTTGTAAAGGTCAGAATATCAACCATCCATGATATTTAGCACAATGCCTGGCACATTGCAAATAATTCCTTGACAAAGCTGGCTATTAAGAAATCAACACCAGCATTATTATTCATTAAATGGTGATGTGCTGCCATTGCATACATGGCTATCACACTGCCAAAAAAAAAAGGTTGAAAGGAATTATCAATATAAGGCATATAATTACACCAAGGCATATAAAAGGGAAAAGATATCAGGATATGAATAAGGAATGTAAAAGATTAACATAGTTCCTCCAAAGGATAACTAACTATAAATTGTATGATGGATAATGGAGGGTAGTCTTGGGAGCTGCATGTTCAGATTGGATGGAATCTCCTACTCTCCTTATGCTAGTTTAGAAGACTCTTCTTAGGAAATAAGATCAATCTGTAAAACCAAGTAAATTAGTATTTGCTGACCATTTGCTCTGTGCCTAAGACTGCAATAAATATGAGTAATTAAAAAAAAAAAATAAGGATAAGATATAATCTCTACCTCAAAAACCCTACAATCTAAAATAAAATATAAAATTCTACAACGTAGACTGTAAGTGCACTAAGTGCCCCATAGAAGGGAAAGAACTAATAGGTTAGAGTCCTTGGTGAAAAATGCATGGAAGTAGGGTTGGAGTGGGGTGGCTGAAGGGGGCAGAACTTGAGGCAGGTAAAGGATATTTGAAAGAAAAAAGGATTGGGAGTTGGGGGCATTCCAAGGATGCCACTCCAGAGGTATTTTGGTAACAGGAACATCTAAAATCTATTCAACTATTATTGAATGCCTACTATAGGTCTGGTAATGTGTTAGATGCTGAGGTACAGAAAAGGATTAGCTCTTTTCTTAAAGAGCTCAAAGTGTCCTGATGGGACACTAGAAGAGAGAAACAAACAAAAAAAATCAGTTGTGACAAATGCTATAATAAAAGGATGGTCATTCCAAGAGGTAGTTTTGCAGCACTGGGACAGCGGGAGCTGGACAGGACTTTCATGTAGCAAGGTAGGGTCTTCTGTGTGAATGACTTGCCAGAGCTTAGAGCCTATTTGTCGCTGGTATCTAAGACATAGTTAACGCCTGAGCCGAGGCCTTAAGGGTTAAGTAGGGACTGGGGAGGGGAAGGCAACCTCGGCAGAACAGCAAAAAACAACGGCACGGCGGCTTAAAGGCCCAACGCAGTTTAGGGACGTTATGAAGCTTCCCGGTCCTCCTTCCCACCCCTCCACCTAGGGTTGCGTAAATTCGAATTTAGATATACAACTAATAATTTCAAAGTACGTATAACTATGTCCCAAATATTGCACGGAACGTTCACACTCTGGGCTCCCTTAAACTCATTCCAGTCGGCCCTGGGGCCTACAACTCCCCAGGATTACCCGCGAGCGGTGAGTAAAGCATGAGAGACTATCAAAGGTTTAGTTTTCCTTCACTTCTACATTTTGCACGCTTTGGTCTGCTTCCCAGCCCTAAGGGATATAACTCGCAGCTCCCTGCGTTCAGGGCTCTGGCTCCACTGATTGAAGTTGGGGCGGGAGAATGAAGGGTTCATTCACACGGGAAAATCTCTCCTCCCTCGGTAAAACGCCAGTCATTGCGGCACTTCCAGAAAACGACCGGAAATTCGCCCCTTCGGAGGCGGAGCGAAAGCGAGACAGCCAATTCAGAGGAATGTAATTTTCTGGCTCGGGTGATTGAGAACCCAGTGTGGAGCCCGCGACCGGAAGCAGTGCGGGGGCGGGACTTCATGCCGGAAGTGCTTGTAGGCTGTTGTTTCTGTTGGCAGCGTGGCTGGTGGGAGATGCCCCGTCCACCTGAGGCTCGGAAACGGAGTGAAAGTTTGCGTTTCGAAGGCAGTTTGGTGCTGGGGCGTTGCGGCTGTCTCGCAGCCAGATCATGGGCTCGACCAAGCACTGGGGAGAATGGTTCTTGAGCCTGCGGGTGCCCCCCGCCGGGGTATTTGGTGTGGCCTTTCTTGCCCGAGTCGCCTTGGTCTTCTATGGGGTCTTCCAGGACCGGACTCTTCTCGTGAGGTACACAGACATCGACTACCAAGTCTTCACGGACGCCGCCCGTTTCGTCACCGAGGGGCGCTCCCCTTATCTCAGGGCGACCTATCGTTACACTCCACTGTTGGCGTGGCTACTCACTCCTAACATCTACCTCAGTGAACTCTTTGGAAAGTTTCTCTTCATCAGCTGCGACCTCTTCACCGCTTTTCTCTTATACCGCCTGCTGCTTCTTAAGGAGCTGGGTCGACGCCAGGCTTGCGGTTACTGTGTCTTTTGGCTTCTTAACCCCCTCCCTATGGCGGTATCCAGCCGAGGCAATGCGGACTCGATCGTCGCCTCCCTGGTGCTTATGGCCCTGTACCTAATAGAAAAAAGACTCGTCGCGTGTGCCGCTGTATTCTACGGTTTCGCAGTGCATATGAAGATGTATCCAGTGACCTATATCCTTCCCATAGCTCTCCACTTGCTTCCGGAACGCGACAATGACGAAAGCCTCTGTCGATCCCGGTACTGCTTCCAGGCTCGTTTTTACGAATTCCTGAAGAGGCTGTGTAATCGGGCTGTGCTGCTCTTTGTAGCAGTTGCTGGACTCACATTTTTTGCCCTGAGTTTCGGTTTTTACCATAAATATGGTTGGGAATTTCTAGAGCACACTTACCTTTATCACTTGACTAGGCGGGATATCCGTCACAACTTTTCTCCATACTTCTACATGCTGTATTTGACCGCAGAGAGCAAGTGGAGTTTTTCCCTGGGAATTGCTGCATTCCTACCACAGTTCATCTTGCTTTCAGCAGTGTCTTTCGCCTATTATAGAGACCTTGTCTTTTGTTGTTTTCTTCATACCTCCATTTTTGTGACTTTTAACAAAGTTTGCACCTCCCAGTACTTTCTTTGGTACCTCTGCCTACTACCCATTGTGATGCCACGAGTGAGAATGCCTTGGAAAAGAGCTGTAGTTCTCCTGATGTTGTGGTTTATAGGGCAGGCCTTATGGCTGGCTCCTGCATATGTTCTTGAGTTTCAAGGAAAGAATACCTTTCTGTTTATCTGGTTAGCTGGTTTGTTCTTCCTTCTTATCAACTGTTCCATCCTAATTCAAATTATTTCCCATTACAAGGAGGAACCCCTGACAGAGAGACTCAAATATGACTAATATATATACTCCAGTTCTTCTGCCACTTCTATTACATTCTGATTGTTCTTAATGGACCAGAAGAATGCTTGGAAAAAATTTTATTTAATTTCTGACGAAAATTAAAATGAGTATTTGCCTCACAAAGAGGACTTAATAATTGAGGTCCATCCTTTAGGAAATTTTAGGACCCATTTATCTGGGAATGGTGGGAAGTAAAGCTTACTTGTTTGAAAGTGGAAGAGCTGATGAAGCTGTCAGATGCTAAAAGGTTTTTGTAGGAAAATACAGCAATATAGTCAGAGACATAAGGTCTAAGCCAGTATTTGTTCCATTTATGGTATGCTACTGTCTGAAGCTCTTATCTTTTTAAAGTTTTCCTGATAGCTATGAAGACGCAAAATATTCCTAAAGTACAGCTTTTAGATATAAAGTGTTAAATAATACTACTGTGCTTAGGTTGAGAAAGTTAATTCTGTATTAAAAGCGGAGGCATAGATAAAGAATCCAAAGAATTTAAATTGTAATCATGTTTCATGTATTTGCTTTATAATTTAGTTCTTCAGCACTTAGTCCCAGTGGAATTAGACTAACATTTGGTTTTATAAAAAGATTAAATTCATCCATCTTTAAACTTGAGTTATTAGATATTTTAAAATAGCGTCTTGCTTTTGATATTTGAGGTCCACAAACGATTAGGACATTTTCATGTTATACCCCATTGTTTTTAATTTTCTGGTTGTTAAAAAAATATTTTTCATCTTAAATTTAAGCCCATCAGGTGTTACTTGTGTTGTAAAAGTGAATGTTAGCAGATTTTAGGTGATAAAAAAATCAAATTGTTAGGCATTTCACAGCTTAAAATTACCCCACTTAAAAAATTTCATGGTAGAAATGAAGACTTATTTGGGAGGCCCCTGGAAAACATGAGGCATCCTAAGTATGCATTAGTCTTCTAGACCAGGAAATTGAGGGAGAGATTGTGGAAATAAGGCTTTGCAGATTCATTTCCCTTATTACTATAATAATTCTGGGAAAAAGTGCTTTCAACCAAACAACCTAAAAAATTTTTTAAAATCTTGCCCATTAGATTGGGGACTCCCTAACTCTAAACTGTAATAGCAATATATGAGTTTGATTTTATGGTTGTGATTTTTAAAGTTGAGTAATTTAATAACATTGTTCTTTCACAGTGAAACACCAAACCAAAACAAAAAAAACTCCAGAGAAGTATGTTTCACGTTGGGTAAGACCTACAAAAGCCTTTGAGAACAAGATGTCTGTAGGCTGGTCATAATTAAGAATGCTGTTACTGACACCATTTAGATGGATATCTTTGAGACCTGCCATTAGAAGGGAAGAATGGGTGGCTTTGCATAGGTTGCTGTTTGGGTGAAAATGGCAGAGAATTAATTGTTGAGTACAGTAGTGACCTTTCTTCTAACATCTAGTCTCATATTCCACATTAGGTTTTATCTTGAGGGCTCTTTGTATATGACTTCACTAATTGCCTTCCAGCCATGGAATTCTTACCTTTTTTTTTTTTCATAATAACGAAAAAATTTTGGGAGCAGAACTGGTGGGGCAAAGGATGGGAAACAGAAGTAGAATTCCAATTTCTCAATATAATTGTCTTTTTGATATTCCCAACTTTTAAAAAATAGTTATAAGTATATTTACTTATTCATTTACTTATTTTTTTACTTTAACATTTTTTGTTGTGGCTCACTCTTCATACTTGCATTGAAATTGCCAAATAATATTTCATCACATAGATGTTTACCTTGTAAATGCATCATTCTTCCACTCATCATTAAGATTGATTCTAATTTTTAGTATTCTAAATAAGATTTAAAAATTTTCCATATTTTAGATCATTCCCTTAAACATTCTTAAAAGTCAATTGAGTTTTGTTGGGGTCTCTGGAGGGAATTTCAACTCCAGATCCTGCCTTGAAGGAAATTCTCTACCAAAGAACTGCAGGCATTTCTTAAAAGATGCAGAGTATTTTGCAAAAAGTTTAGTAAATTAACTCAAATTATTTTCTTTGGTCTCAGTTTGTTTGTTTGTTTGTTTGTTCTGATTTTCTAGTTTTATAAAATCTCTTCATTTGCTATTTTTTTTTGTTTATTGGTTCTTTAATCACACCTTAAAATTGTATAGCGCTTTGACTTATTTCCTACATAATTCTTTTTGTTCTTATACCACACCTTAAGATCAATATACCCATTTACAGATAAGCATTAATTATTAACATGAGGATTGGTTCTCAAGATAGTCTGTGTTCTAAACAGAGGGGACTACATAACTTACTTTCTTCTGTAGTTGCCTTAAGGTTTTCCAAATGTGGTCCCTAAATATCCCTAAATAAATTCCCTGGATTAGGGCCATTGTAAAGGCTAATATATCCCCTACCTCCACACAAAAGAATCTCTTTCTTAAAACCATAGATTTTAGTTACTGACTTCTTAGCATCTGTCTGAATGACTCTGTAAATGACATAGTTTCAAAAGTTTTGTGGGACTTGAAGTTAATTGACTTACGGCTTAATATAGAATATATTTCCTCAGCTGTTTCTGCACTACCACTCCCACCTCAAACAATCTGTACCATGAGTGGAAAAGGAAAAGATGAAAAATTTCACAGGGGTAGTCCCTAAATGCAACCTCTTTCCCCCCAATACTTTATTATCAACACTTTTAAACATTACCCATCTGCCTTCCATCTAAGTTCAACAATTAACATTTAGCCATATTTGCTTTGTTTATATTATTTTGTTTATATAATATTTTTCTGAACCATGGGAAGTTGCACACATCACTGAACTTCACCACAAAATACTTGAGTGTGCATCTCCTAGAAATATTGTCTTAAAAATCTATAATGTTATTGAATACAATTTAACATCCTGTCCATTTTCAAATTCTCCAATTTCGTGTTTAATCTTAAAGAACAGATAGATACTCTTGGATCTTAAAGATACCCTGAAAGATACCACGATAGATAATCCATAATTAAGAAGTTTGGATCTTTTCCTGGTCTTTAAAACAGACAAAAGGGATTTACTTCCCATCAAGTTGAACAAATAATTTTTTTGTGTAAGTCTTTCTGCCTCCTAAGAAAACATAGGGTAGTAATCATCCCTAAGAAGTTTTCCAGATAAAAGATTGTATGTGTTTGGATTCCTAATGTCCACCCCCTGCCAAAAAAAACAAAAACAAAAAAACACCTGATTAGCTGATTTTACATCTTGATGATGGTAAGTTCTGGCTTTTCATGATTAACTGATTTGGAGTACCTATTCTGCGTTATGTGGTTTCATGCAATTTTCACAGCACCACCTTAGAGATGGTATTCACCTTCTACATTTTATAGATGAACAAAGAAGCTCAAAGATTAAATGACTTACTGATAAGTGACAGCTAGAATTTGAAGTGAGTTTCCCTGACTAAATGTCATACCCTTTCCACTGTATTATGTTTTGGATTTTTCCAAAGTGTCCAGACCCAACAGATGAAGATTGCTATTGGAATATAAATGGAATTCAACACTAATAAATGTTTTGCCAACCAATATGTTCCTCCTAATCTTTTAGATATTTGCTTAAGGGGCAGTTCTCTTGCAGTTGTGCAAAAGTTTCTTTCATTCCCAAACTTTCTCTTCAGTAATTCCAGAACTTCGATAACCGGCTCCCACATCCAAACTCTCACTAAATTGTATAATTTCTTTGTTGCTGCTTCCATAGCCTGGTCTAAGAAGTTGATTTGCTAAACCACACGGTAGCCCAACTATTTGTAAATCAAACTATAGAAATATTGTGGCCATTTTAGTATGTAAATGATCATTGCTAAATTTCTCCTGCTGTCAGTGTACATTTTGCAGTGTGTATCTATGCAGGTCAAATTCATGATTTAGACTGATAGCATAGCATGAGAGCTCTGATTCAGATAGCTTAGGTTCAAACCCCAGTGTGTGACTTTAGGCAAGATTCTTTTTAACTAGATAAATTAGTTTTCATTCTATGAAATGGGGATGATAATATAATCCTCATAGAATTGTTTGTAAGGGTTAAGTGAGTTAATATACCCAAAGAGCTTATGCTGGTACAGAGCAAGCTATTCCGCATCGCCTGCCCAGCTTTTAACATCTGTATACAAGTCATTAAAGCAGGAGCTCCTTTTGGAGTTTAGACTTAACTTAAACCTTTCCCCACAAGTCTAATGGATATAGGAAAAGAACCTGGATTTATACTAAATAATTGTTTTAACTATAAACTCTTTCTTCTAATCTTGATCTGGTTCTTTGAAAAGATAGCAGTTTTATATGTAAATATATGTACAGATTTTTCAAATGTCTAGTTCCAGCCTGAGAACTTTATATTTGTGTATTCCTGTCATACATTAGCTAACTCTAAACAGTGCAGATTTGGTTCATGACCCTAAATTACATAGCACTTCTCTCCATTGTATTGAGGGGTCATTCAAGGGTTTGTGCTCTGTCAAAGGAAGTACATGCCTACTGCCTGGGTCAGAATTCTCAGAGTAGTACAATCATATATTCAGCACTGAGAACCAGGAGAACCATTCATTTAGTCTAAGCAAGCATTCATGTTCATTATTCTGAACAAAATCCAGACTAAATGAAAATATTTCTAGCTGCCCAGACCCTTTGCTAATTGTTATGACTTGTATAAAAAAAGGAAATGACACTAATAGTGACTTTAAAAATAATTTAGAGTATGAATATTTGAAGCTCAGTTTATGAATATTTGAAGCTCATTTCATTCCATAAGGAAATTTCCAACTTTCTCTGCTTTCCAGTCTTTTAGCAATTATAGATCCAGGACCTGTGCCAAGTCTTATAATAGTTGAGTAAGACAAGATCTGTGTTCTTGAGGAGTTAACGATAAAGACAGAAACGTACCTTACTAATGAAATGCTACATGATATAATAAATGATATGATGGCACAACCATTCTGTGATTTATAAAATGGAGAAGTAGAGGATAATACTGTTCCTAGTTTACAGATTAGAAAGTCGAAGCTCAGAAATGCTTGCTTAGACTAAATGAAGCTCAGAAATAAGTGACTTTCCAAGGCCAAACACTTTGTTAATAGCAAGACTAGGTCTAATTCTGTATTTTGCAAGTCCTTAACTTCATATGATGGCAGGTGATTACAGTGAAAAAGTTCACTTATTTACCAAGTGTCATTTGTTTAGGAAACTACCTAGCAAAAGGCTGTGTCTTCTAAGTGCCAGGCATTGTTCTAGGCATTGTGGATACAGCTGTGAGTGTGGCACTTTTTCCTCATGGAGCTTACCTTTTCATGGGAGACAAAGGATCAGCAAGTACATGATTGTGATGATTGTCATAAAGAAAAAGTAGGGCAAGCTATGGAAGAAGCAAGTGGTGGCAGTGAAGAGAGGAGTAGGTGGTGTTTTAGATAAAGTACTAAGAGAAGGCATTTTGAGGTGACATTTGAACAGAGACCTGAAGTGAAGACATGACATTCATGCAACTATCTGGGGAAAGAATATATCTTGCTGAATGAGTAGCAGTGTAGACACTCTGAGATGGAAATGAGTTAGGCATATTTAAAGTCCAGCAAGAAGGTGAATATAACTGATTGGAGTGAACAAGGAGCAAACAATGTAATTTGCAGTATCCAGTAGAACAACATGAATGCTAGTTGAAAAATACAATTTACATTAGCATTTTTAGTGGCCTATAATACAGTAACTGGGTTCTATCTATTTTTTCCTAACATTTGAGCACAAGTTAATTTGTAAGGAAGATGAAACATATTTAAATAGCTTATATCAGAGCAGGGCCACAAAGTACTTTCATACATTGTTTTGAGATGTGAGGATTTTAAAAAATGCCATTTTACAGATGAGAACCCTAAGGCTCCAAATATATGCAGTTTGCCTAAGAGACAGGACCAGAATCCAGATCTTCAGGAGCCTAACTTACTACTCCTTTCTCTGTACTCCCCTTATTTAAATATGGTGAGAAGACAACCCAGTGGACCCTAGAAGGCAAGAAATTCAGGAAAAAATTGTTCACCAGATCATTTATTCATTCATTTAGTAAACACTTATTAAGAGCCTACTTTGTGCCAGGCACTCTGCTAGGCTGGGAGGATAAGGATAATTATGACAATAGTCCTAGTTTCAAGGAACTTACAATACCTAATAGAGGATACAAATGGAAAGATGATAACTCAATGTGACAATGGCTAGAGTAAAGTACATATGAAGTAGTTGGGAGCACTTCACTAATCCATCAGTTGGACAAGGCTAGCACAGACCTAAGTACACGCTAGTGTTAATTAAACAAGGAAGCTGTTAGACCGAGGTGGTTCTAATGCCTTAGCAGTCTATGTAAGCAAACCAAAACTAAGCCCGTAAATGCCTCAAGATTAAGAAATTAAAACCTGAGAACAACCCAAACATCAACAGCCAAGGTAACTTTCCCAAATAACACAACAGATTAAGCTACAGCAAATCAAATAATTTCCCTGCTTTGCTTCTGCCTTCTCTCTATGCAAGTCTTTCCCTTAGCTCCTGTCAGTGAAGCACTCCTGGATACTACTAAATCAAAAATTGATTTGAATTGAGGAAGTCAATACTTTGAATTGACTTCCTCAATTCAAATCAATTTTTGCTCAAACAAACTCTTAAAAAATTTAATATGCCTCACTAGGTACTGAAAATTTTGTTATCTTACCTGTTTTTCTTTAATACTAGTTAAGTTTGGGGTGTGGGGGGCTATTCTTTGAAACTCCCTTGCTGAAAATCACTTGGTGATTAATTATACTTTTGCTAATCCTTAGCTCACAAGACCTTTTATGAACTGGCTCCACATCTCAAGCTTCATCTTCCACCTCACCCCACTCTACAGTTATACCAAATTATACCACCTCTTTGCCTTTGCATCTGCTGTTCCTTTGGCTAAAACATTCTTCTCATTCCGTCATCTCTCTGACTAGCTCCTGTTCAGTTTAAGAATGACCTTCACAAAACATTCTCTGATTCAGTACCTCTATTATATAGTGCAGATCACATTGTACTGTGTATCCCACTTGTGCGTCTTGCCATCTAGACTGTGAGCTCCCTAAATACAGTGATTATTTCTTATTCAATGATGATATTTTCCTGGGGCTTTCCCAGAAGCAAGCAAGGCCAGACAGGAGTAACAATGTCATTGAGCTGCTGGATGTGCCCCATACTCTCCTAGGTTCGTTGAACTGAGTTGTACTTGAATCAGTCAAGTGAGAGCTGGAGATGGTGGGCTCCTTTGCATGGTTAATGGTGGCGGCTATGAAAAGAACAGGACCAGTTTCTGGGTGCCTGTCATTTCTAAATGCCATCAGTATCCACCAAATTTTCTAAGCTAGAATCTTATAATCACTTCCTATTCCTTCTTCTTCACTGGCTACATTCCTCCCCATCTAATCAGTCACTAAATCCTGTCAGTTCTACCTTTTAATGTCCGTGGAGCCTACTGGCATCTTGCCATTGTCATTGCAAAGTCTGCAGTTCAGGCCCTCATTATCTGGAATGAATAGCTTCTGACAGGTTGGTTGTCTTGTTTCCTGTCTCTCCCGCCCTTCATTCCACCTCTCATTTATTTTCCCCACTGCTGCCAGAGCATGCTTTCTAAAGCAGATCTAATCCTGTCACCATCCTGATAAAAGCATCCTCGAAGGTTCCGTGACCTGCAAGAAAAAGTCCAAATTTCTTCCTTCCTCCGTCTTGCACTGATTTCTCCTATTCAGCTCACCCTAGACCACTGGATAACAGTTTCCCGAAATTACCAGACTATTAAGCTTTTCCTCATGCTGTTTCTCTGTCTAGTGTGCTTCTGTTTTTCAGATGAGCTGCTACTCATTTTTCAAGACCCAACTCACAGGACCCTTTCTCTATCAGAAGGCATGCAAGGTGAATTTCTGGAAAGAGGTTAACTTTTAAAAAAATTAAAGAAAAATAGGGCCAGAATTGTGTAAGATTTGGTAAATAACCTTTAGTAATGCATTTTGTCTATTATAGTTGTTTGTCTCTTTCTCTCAGAGTCAGGTAGCTCCTGGAGAACTAGAATTGTTTTTGTGTTTATATCCTTAGCATTCAACATAAATACTCAATAAATATATGTTAAATAAAGCTGGAATGGGGAAGGAACAAATGTTTACTGAGCACTTATTGTGAACTTATATGCTTTTCACACATTTCATTTCACTTCATTCTCAAAACAACTTTTTGAGATAAATATTATTTGCTGACAAAAAACAGACTCAGATAAATAGTATTTTTCAAGGTCATAAGCTTATAGGGATGGAGCTAGAGTTGGAAGCTAAATCTGGCTGACTCTGAACCCTTCCTCTAGAATTCTCAGCCGGGAGCAATTTTGCCCCCCACTCCGGGGACATTTTTGGTTGTCACAACTGGGAGATGTTATTGGCATCTAGTGGATGGAGGCCAGGAGTGCTGCTAAACATTTTCCAATGCACAGGAAAGCCACCTACAACAAAGACTTTTCTGGCCCCAAATGCCATAGGATCAAGATTGAGAAACCCTGCTCTAGACCATGCTGACTCTATTGAAAAGTAAATAATCAAACAAAATAAATGAATCCACCTGGAAGCCAAATGGACTAAAGTAAAGCCTTAGGGCCTTGGGGCCAGTCTTGAACCACTGGCACGGGGAGGAAAAAAAGACTTTTTTGTGCAGTCTCTGACCTGCCGCCAATCTTATGATTCTCTCACTACGGCATCCACTCTTTCTTCTTTCCATCTTCTCTTCTCCACTTATCTTTTTCCTCAGCAGACTATTTTAGCTTGGAGAAGGCAATTCAAGATGTGATTCCATAGTGTAGCAGTCAGCATGTCTGCTTTACGTGCAGAAGATCCTGAGTTTGCGCCCCAGTGGGGCCACAGTCCATGGTCTACGACCATGCCACCCTGAACAAGCCCGACCCCGTCTGATCTCTGAAGCTACGCAGGGTCAGGCCTGGTTAGTACTTGGATGGGAGACCACATAGGAAGGCCAGGTGCTATAGGCATAAAAAAAAAAAAAAAAAAAGGCAACCCAGAAAACTCCAATGTTTTCAGACCTCTTTTCTAAATTAGAAGATAGAGTTAGTATATTAGAAGCTGCAGGTTTCAAAACTGACAAGATCTCTAGAACCTGGGAACTTGGCCAATTATATCACCTTCTGAAATTGACAACAAAAAATATGGATGAGATTAATCACTGTGATAATCTTCCCAGGAAATAACCCACCTAAAAAATTCTTGATAAGTGTGCTGCTGTTAAGACTTGGCTGTCTCCTAATTTCAGCCAGGGTCCATGAAGGGAAGCATTTAAAATGTAACCTGTGTGAAATAAACCGTAATCTAGATCGTTTTTAAATATATCTCCTGAGGAAGTGTTCTAAATGACTCCTAAGTGTAACTGTCTGTAATTGTTAAGGAAGCTTAGCTTTTTAAATTTTTCTCAGCCTAATAAACTCTAAGAGGGATGAACTGGGTTTATTTTATCAGTATCTCTGGCGTCAGAGGTGTGGATGAATCATCATTAGAGAAGGGTGAGAATTAATGGAAGTGTGTGTATAGTGGTGGAGGGAAGTCATAGAAATACTATTCCTAATGAGGTGATTCTTAATCAAGAATCCAAGAACTTTTGTTGTATGCAAAATTGTGTGTGTGTGTGTGTGTGTGTGCGTGTGTGAGTGTACACATGTGTGCGTATGAATTTTTTTTATGGAAATGTCTCAGCCTTCATCAAAGGGGTCCCTGATCTCTAAAAAGTGAGGCCCATTGCCCTGCTGATGAAACATAGTTAATGGGGACAATGAAATAGAGAAGACTACTCAGGAAAGGCAAGGGAAGTAGTTTCTTCTAGAAAAGAGAGGTTTCCCTTTCAGAGTTAGATTTACTGATGTGCATGCATGAGGCTCCTTCATGTGCATGTAGCAGCATGCAGTGGAGAGATGAGCTGTGAGCAAACATCAAGGGAGAGTAGAATCTAGCCTCACAGGTGCTGGAGAAAAGGCACAACGGATGATGAGAGGATCTGGAGTGTGCGTGTATATGTGTATGTGCTCACATGCTTGCACACATATGCATGTGTGTGTGAAGAGAGAGGATGAATATTAAATTGTTCTACATATACCAACATTAGTGCTGATTTTGGATTCCACAGATGCCTTGAGGTAGCCGATAGTCACCAGTATAAGAAGGATTCTGTGAGACTGAGTTGTAGGAAGCAAACTAGGCAATTAAGATGGAATCCTTCATTGTTTTAGTCAAAGATCATTTCAATTGTTAGTTACAGAAACCAACATTAGCTAAAGGACTTAGTTAAAAAATACTAGGCATTTCATAATCCAAGGGAAGAGCCCGAACAAGGAAGTCTGGGAATGCAAGAAATTGGGCATTTTGAGGACTTGCACACAAGGTGACCAGCTTCAGTTACCTGCAGTCTCAGGATATTGATGTCTAGGCTCTAAATTCCCAAGAGAGAAGTTTGCTGTTGAGACTCATCCTAGAGAAGAGGAAACCACGAGCCAAGGAACCACCTTAGTTGCTGTTGACAGCAATTGTGATCATTCTTGGTTGGGTGTAGGTGTCACATCTTAAAAAGAGTGGGAGATGAATACCTGTCTTCTGATTGCCAATTTCACACTGTGTACCTTCAATACACATTCTGAATTCCTTACTGTTTTAAAAACTAGTTAATGTGGATGGGGTGATAGTGGCATGGAGGTACTTTCAGGCAAAGGAAACAAAAAGTGCAGTGGCCCTGAGGTAGGAAAACTGGGGATCCCAGAACTACAAGGAAGGCCCTTGTGGCTTGAGAACAAGTTGCAGAGAGTGAGGAGCAGAGGAAGGACATTCATAGACCTGTAGACTATACAAGGTGAAAAGGTCAGGGTTTTTTCCTATGTTCAAGAGAAAGTCACTGGAGGGCTCTAGGCACATATAAATTAAATTTAAACAATCACTCTGGCCACTCAGTGTGGAATGGGTTCTGGAAAAAGCAAGTAGGAAGTTATTGCAATAATCTAGATGAGGGATGATGGTGTCTTAAATCAGGTGGTAGTACTAGAGAAGGGGGTGGATTTGGCACGTATTTTTGTGTTTTGGAGAGAGAATTGACAGAACTTGCATGGGCAGCTAGGAGGACAGTAATGCCCTTTACTGAACCGTGAAGACTGAGGGAAGGAGTATATTTAGGGAGGAAGACAGAGTTTGGAACAGACCTGTCAAGTCTGAGATGTTACCGGGGCAGCCGAATATTCTTCTGGGAGTCAGTCA
>NW_006443119.1:3806167-3809423 GCF_000325575.1 Pteropus alecto
TGCGTGTGTGAGTGTACACATGTGTGCGTATGAATTTTTTTTATGGAAATGTCTCAGCCTTCATCAAAGGGGTCCCTGATCTCTAAAAAGTGAGGCCCATTGCCCTGCTGATGAAACATAGTTAATGGGGACAATGAAATAGAGAAGACTACTCAGGAAAGGCAAGGGAAGTAGTTTCTTCTAGAAAAGAGAGGTTTCCCTTTCAGAGTTAGATTTACTGATGTGCATGCATGAGGCTCCTTCATGTGCATGTAGCAGCATGCAGTGGAGAGATGAGCTGTGAGCAAACATCAAGGGAGAGTAGAATCTAGCCTCACAGGTGCTGGAGAAAAGGCACAACGGATGATGAGAGGATCTGGAGTGTGCGTGTATATGTGTATGTGCTCACATGCTTGCACACATATGCATGTGTGTGTGAAGAGAGAGGATGAATATTAAATTGTTCTACATATACCAACATTAGTGCTGATTTTGGATTCCACAGATGCCTTGAGGTAGCCGATAGTCACCAGTATAAGAAGGATTCTGTGAGACTGAGTTGTAGGAAGCAAACTAGGCAATTAAGATGGAATCCTTCATTGTTTTAGTCAAAGATCATTTCAATTGTTAGTTACAGAAACCAACATTAGCTAAAGGACTTAGTTAAAAAATACTAGGCATTTCATAATCCAAGGGAAGAGCCCGAACAAGGAAGTCTGGGAATGCAAGAAATTGGGCATTTTGAGGACTTGCACACAAGGTGACCAGCTTCAGTTACCTGCAGTCTCAGGATATTGATGTCTAGGCTCTAAATTCCCAAGAGAGAAGTTTGCTGTTGAGACTCATCCTAGAGAAGAGGAAACCACGAGCCAAGGAACCACCTTAGTTGCTGTTGACAGCAATTGTGATCATTCTTGGTTGGGTGTAGGTGTCACATCTTAAAAAGAGTGGGAGATGAATACCTGTCTTCTGATTGCCAATTTCACACTGTGTACCTTCAATACACATTCTGAATTCCTTACTGTTTTAAAAACTAGTTAATGTGGATGGGGTGATAGTGGCATGGAGGTACTTTCAGGCAAAGGAAACAAAAAGTGCAGTGGCCCTGAGGTAGGAAAACTGGGGATCCCAGAACTACAAGGAAGGCCCTTGTGGCTTGAGAACAAGTTGCAGAGAGTGAGGAGCAGAGGAAGGACATTCATAGACCTGTAGACTATACAAGGTGAAAAGGTCAGGGTTTTTTCCTATGTTCAAGAGAAAGTCACTGGAGGGCTCTAGGCACATATAAATTAAATTTAAACAATCACTCTGGCCACTCAGTGTGGAATGGGTTCTGGAAAAAGCAAGTAGGAAGTTATTGCAATAATCTAGATGAGGGATGATGGTGTCTTAAATCAGGTGGTAGTACTAGAGAAGGGGGTGGATTTGGCACGTATTTTTGTGTTTTGGAGAGAGAATTGACAGAACTTGCATGGGCAGCTAGGAGGACAGTAATGCCCTTTACTGAACCGTGAAGACTGAGGGAAGGAGTATATTTAGGGAGGAAGACAGAGTTTGGAACAGACCTGTCAAGTCTGAGATGTTACCGGGGCAGCCGAATATTCTTCTGGGAGTCAGTCACCAAATTACAGATGTTACTTAAAAGAAGCCCGGGTGCTCCCACAGTAGGAGCTGGGCAGCAATGGGCAAAAGAAACAGGGAGTGGTCAATTAGGTCAGAGAGTGCCTTTTTGTTTTTAAAGCATGGGTTCTTAATTTGTAGGTTCTACATGTACCACTTTGTTAATTTGGACACTTGCATTATTGTTTATGAATACACTCTCAGATTCATCTAGTAAATGCCACACTGTTCACAGCTCCACTCTTTTCCTTGCCTATACCATTGGCAAATTTTTTCTAGCTTCTCTTTCTGTGTGTTGTAGGGGCTGGCAGGACTTCACTGTTAACTGGGCCTGGAAGGAAGGCCAAGTCTGCCAATAAATCTCTCTCTGGGCCTGTAAATATTTGTATAAGGTCCATTAACTGTATTAAGTTGCTGTGGATAAATCAGGTACATAAGCAACTCTAATAAACTACACGCAGAAAATCCACTTTGTGGCTTATTTGCAATAAACTTTTATTTTTTCAGAGTGTTAAATTAAAGCCTGCTAAAGCTCTCTTCTAGCATTTTGCATTTCTGGGGTGGCTGTCTTTACCATCATTTAGCATATGACTTTATTTTAAAATCCAAGGCTGCTGATTATACATAGTATATATATTTATACACAGAGAAAGCAAACTAAACCATATGAACTATATTTAGGACCCTAGATTTCTTTATTTTAAAATTAAAAATAAAATATTCCTCCTTGTTATCTAAATAATACATTCATGATAGAAAAACAAAACCACAGTGGTAAAAAACGAAATTTGGAACACAATAATCATAACTCCACAATCCAGAGGTAACCACTTGGGGTGTATCCTTTCTCATCTCTGTATATACTGTGTAATTTTAAGTTACACGAATTTAAAAATAAAATAACCAATATCACCATAAAAAATGAATTAATTAAAAAATATAAGTAAAGAAAAAATATTTTTTAAATAAATAATTTAAAATAAATTAAAAATAAATGCTAAAAAACACTTAATAATGTATTGTGAATATCTTTCAATAATAATAAATATTTTTCAAGACTTCTTCAGACTAGTAACTGCCAAGTATTTCACAGTATGAGTGTATTAATTTAGCTATTTTTCAATCAGTGTTTGCATTGTTTTGTTTTTGTTTTATATGGTCTGTTATTATATCAGTAATGACACCCTTGCAACTATATCCTTGTATATAGTCTTATTTCTTTAAACTAAAGTTCCAGAAATAAGAAGCTCAGTCAAAAGATTCTGGCAAATTGTTCTACAAGTTGTATTCATGTAAACTTCTACCAACATAGATGCCTTTGTCAACACTGGACCTCAAAAGTAATTTTAAAAAATCTTTGTCAAGTCAATAGGGAAAAATAGCATTGCATTATTGGTTTAATTTGTATTTGTCTGGTTACTAGTAAGATTGAATATTTACCATATATTCATTGGCCACTGGGATTTCTCATTTTGTGACTTGTTTTTCCAGATCTTGCACTTGATTTTTTCTGGAGGTGCTTGTTTTTGATTTGTAAGACCAGTCTCTATATAAGGGATATTGATCATATGTGTTTTAAATATTTTTCCTACTCTGCCACTGGCCTTTTATGATTTCTGTATTTGTTGTTATTCTTAGAAAGCATTCCCTAGCTCAA
>NW_006443119.1:3809557-3821513 GCF_000325575.1 Pteropus alecto
TATATGTATATTTAAAATGCTTGTTTAGTTTCATTTTTTAATTTTAAATCTTTGCTCTGTGGTCTTTATTTTGTGTGACATAAGAAATAGAAATTTAATTTTGTTTCAAATAGCTAATCAAAAATTAATCAGTTTTTGGCCCATTTCACATTTCCCCCCATTATATTTGCAGATTAGTTATATAGAAAAGCACTGATCAAAGATGCACACTGGAGGCCCATGGTCATGTCTAGCCTATGGATAATTTAGTTTAGATAATTTTGAATTATCAGTAATCTACATATAAAAATCAGGAAGTTTTATACAAAAATCTTGTTTTACAAATCCTCTTGACAAATCAGAATATCTAGCAACTCTGGGTTCACTTGCCTATGGAAAAAAATGTGCAGAAGCTGGGAAGCTATAAAGCTGTTGCTTCCTGTAGTCACAGAAGGTCCCTGCCAGTCTGATCCATTAATTTTTCTTGTCCTCCTGAAAGTATTTAAAATTGTGACCACTACTCTTAAGTTTTGTATGTTAATTTTATAACTGGACACATTACAAGAAATCTCTAATTAATACTTTTTTCAGTTAATTTTCTTCATTTTTCAAGTAATTATATTACTATGCAAAAATTTTAATTTTATATTTTATTCCAGTATGTATACTTTCATTTTTTCTCACTTTATTACACTTGCCCAAAACTTCCTAATAATTTTGTATGACAGTCATGATAGCTGACCTCTTTGTATTACACCAGATTTTAATGGGAATGCCCCTGGTGTTTGACTTCTAAGTATGAAGTAAACATTTTTTCATTCTTGCAAAGAGGTATGCTTTTATAGTTCACTGATGTTTTAATTTGTAATAATATCAGTAACGTATTGAATTTGATCAAATGACTCTTCAGCACCTACTGATATCCTGGGACTTTTCTCTGAATCTAATACATTATAATAGGAGATTTTCTAATGTCAAATCACATGTGTATTTTTATTATAAACTCTAACAATACTTAACAATACCTAATAAGTCCTAATAATGCACCTTTTAGTGTAATTTCCTATTTTTAAAGAATTAGGAATTTGCATCTATTTTCATAAATGAGATTAATTCATTAATCTTCTCTTTCTTTCTATTTTTGGTGTTTTGTTGTTTTTTTCTTCATATCCTGACCATGCTTAATTTTTTATACTGCATTAACTGGTACATTCTGTAAATCTTTAAAAAGTTACTTTTTTGTTCATATATTTTATTTTTTGGTTGAGAATTATTTTTTATAATTTTATGTGAAAATCATATTTACAGAATAGTGTATAACATGTATTTTATGATAATTTTAATAAATTGTTTAGTAAAATAACATATTTTTATAACAGTTTTAAACAATTGTATATACAGAATAGCGTATAACATGTACAATTTAAAGGATAATAATAATAATAAAACAAACACCTACGTAATCACCACTGGCCTGAGAAACAGAAACTCACCAAAACCAAGACGTTGTTTTCAAGAGCATCCCTCTACTTCTTCCCCAGATAAAACCAACATCTTGATTTCTGAGTTAATGTACCTTCGCTTTTACTTATACTTTAACCTACTTGGCAGATATTCTTAAACAACACATTGTTTAGTTTGGTTGTATTTGGTCTTTCCATATATAGAGTCACACTGTATTTTTATGATACTCTTTTGTCCAATACTATGAGTGTATGATTCATCCGCACTAAAGTGTGTAGCAGCAGCATACTCATCTTCACTGTCATATTGTTTTCCATTACAAAAATGTATCACCTGTTCTGCTAGTGAATGACATTTTTGCATTTAAGTTTGCAAAGAAACTGTGATTTCTCAGTATAAATAGCCTGTTGGTTTTGTTTTCTACATGGATGGCTATTGGGCTTTTTTCTTTATTTTTGACATTCAATCATTGCTAGAATATAGCCAGATGAAACTTTTTTTTTTTTTTGAATTTGCCTGGCGCTCCTCATATTGGTCCCATTATTTTTATATCTGGTATTTTTCTCCATGTTCTCTTTACAGAGGAGAATCGTGCTTGTCCAGCATAGTAAATGATAGTGTTGTGGCGCGAATGATTCTGAGACCCACGGAGCCAATTGAGATGAATTATGAGCCTTTATTAGCCGGCCGGTGACTGACTCTCTACCACGCAGGGTTAGAGGAGATCAGCCCCGAGCTTCCAGAGGAGGAAGCTTATAAAGCCTCCTACTACATCCTTGAATAAGCAGATTACAAGAAGCAGAAGTTAGTCATTAACGTTTTGTACAAAGATAAATGTATCCGGGGAACTCTCAGATCAAACAGGGCCTAGTAGACAGTTTTATTATTTTTACCTTGGAATGTTGCACTTCTCCTGGGGCTGGCGCCTGGAGATATCACCTCCCTGTGACTGAGTTACTGTTTGCACCTGGAGATACTGCCTCCCTGAAACTGGAGAATTTCCACTTTTATAATAGATGTTTTTTTAGAGATGATATGTCCCTCTTGAAGTCTTTCAGTCTCAGCCTAGGAAACAATTTATATTTTCTAGACTTTAATCACCTTAGAGATCTCTTGGTGTGTGAAGGGTAAGAAGAGAGGTGGCCAATGTGTGCAGGCTGTTTCACCTCTGCTTGAAGGGCTCCCTTTGTGATTGTTGTGGCAGCCGAAGCCTGCAGGGCAGCCGCACCCCTCCAACCACCATTGCAGCCCTTACCAAGAGCAAATCTCACAGCACTTCTGCTCCATTCTCATGCTTTCTATGCTATGAATGAGCCTTGGGCATGCCATCGGCCACCTGTCCCTCCTTGAGATCTCTAGCACCTGTCCCCTTCTCAAGGCAGTGAACAAGTTCAAATTTGGCACCACCCTTTACAAAATGATAGTCCTATGAGGCTCAGTCTTCTCTGGTCCATGTTACAATGAGGCATGAAGTATTTGTCCTCTTCTGACCTAGAAATCATTTCCTCCGGGAATTACAAAGAGAGAATTTTAAATGCATTGACTCAGATGATTGTCTGGACTGGAAACATTACCTATTTCATGTGTATTGACTTTCAAATAGAAAAGTGGGACTTTCAAATAGAAAAGTGGGCATTTGTGAGGTCTCTCAGAGCCTGGTGCAGAGGGCAGAGATTGATAGACATCTTCTGTTTTCCAATCCACACCTTGAGAAAATTGTAGCCCATTCAACAGGTTACAAGGGAAACTGCCTGAAGGCTGCCTGGAATTTATAGTCAGAGTTAGGGGAGGGTAGGGAAGGTGGTCTTAAAGTTCTCAGATATTTGAAAAGGAAACTTCATCTCCAGCCAAGATCTGGAAACTACACATATTATGATCAACAGTTTCTTGGATAGAGAAAGAGTAAAGTAAAATAACTCTTTGATTCTTTTATGCCTGTTGTTGTCTTGAAACTCTCATCTCTTTGCCTTTAACATCATCCAAGTGGGCCCAGTGTGAGAAGGATGAGATAATCTTCTTTTAGTTAATCTAAAAGAGGGTTAAATTAGATTAATCTTATCAAATTTAAGTTTATACAGGATGCTAAGATAGAGAGACAGGCCAAAACGACTTGACTCTCTCTTTTTCAATTTCCTTTTTCTTATCGAACACAGTGCTAAGCAATATTCAGGCATAGCCCATGCCACTTCTGGCCCTGTACAAAAGGTGAAATTCTTCCAGTGTCCAAATAATCCCAGAGCGCAGAGCTGGGCACAGGTGGTGCCCACAGCAAAGCCTCAATGAATAATCCGTGGGCTATGGGAGAGGGTGGAGCTGATCTAATCCTCTTTTATAACTTTCCCCAGGACAGAAAGTCTGGATCAGAGGTGTCAGCCAATTGTAATTTCCTTAGTTATTTAATGACTGACTCTGTGCCTCAGTTTCCTCTCCTATAACATGCTGATAAAAATAGAATGTACTTTTTAGGGATGTTGTGAGGATTAAATGAGTTAGTGCTCTTAGAACAGTTTCTGGGTCAGAATAAGCACTAATCAGTACTAATTATTCATGATGTTATTACCTGATTTGGATCACTGAAGAGTAAATTTTTCCCTAATCTTTAATAGAAGTGTTTAAAAAATCAAACAACTTGGGGGAGGGGCAACAGAGATTAACTGCTAAATGGGTATGGAGTTTTATTTTAGGGTAATGAAATGTTTTGGAACTAGACAGAAGTGGTGGCTATACAACATTTTAAATATAGTAAATGTTGACTTGTTCACTCTAAAATGTTAGTTTTATGTTGAGCAAAATTCACTTCACTAAAAAGATAAATAAAAAAAATCAAAAAATAAAACAACTTGATTTCTAAATAAAGATAAATTTTTAATGGGAAATTGAAGCTATCTTCCACGTCTTCCCTTGTTGCAGATATATAGCTTGTTGTCTAGATTGGAACACACAGAACCTTATATACTTTGCTTAAGAACAATAGATAATATTCATAAAGTCTCGTAACCTGATTCACTTCTTGTGAGAAAGAACACTATTACATAGTGATGACAGTGAATCTCAACTCCATCATGGGTTCTTCCTGAGAGACTCTTGAAGCACTTATTTTATAGCAAAGATGCCTTCCAGCAACATTAACTATAAAAAGAATTCTCTCTCCCATTGACTTACTTGTATTATAAAATCAGGGATGATCACATGGAAAAATATTTCAGTCGATTTGACAAAAATGCTTAGTTAAGGCAGGAGTAATGATGCGCTTGTTTCATTCCACAATCAAATTGTAAGTTCTCTAAAGAGAAAGGGGCTGGGATTCCTATTTCATAGCTCATAAAGAGTTAGTACAGTGCATGAAGGTTCTCCTTTCTTCACATCCTTGCCAGCACTTGTTATTTGTTGATTTATTGATAGTAGCTCGTATACTGCTGGTGGGATTGTAAATTGGTGCAGCCACTACGGAAAAAAGTATGGAGATTGCTCAAAAAATTAAAAATTAAAGATAGAATTACCATATGATCCAGCAATCTCTCTTCTGGATATTTAATCCAAGGAAAACAAAACCAACAATTAGAAAAGATATATGCAACCCTGAAATGTTCATTGCAGCTGTCGGTGCCTAGCTGATCAAGAAGGGAAGAATGCACAAAAGGCTGACATGAAAGTGAAACGGCAGGCACCAACTTTAGTGTGGGGAGCACACTTCTGTTGGGGGGGAGCACGGTACTGCACACACTTCTGCTCCCCTTCTTGTACTCCCCTTCTGCTCTCCGTGGGACCGCATGGCTCCACACATATCAGAGTATGATAGTGGCATTCAGCCACACATGCGTGATACAATAAACTGAAGCATGTTTACATATTTTATGTGCAGGCACCCTACTACACTAATGTAACATTCTAAATCCAGAGTCCTAGTCCTAGCCGTGAGCCTGGATCACAGCCAGTCCTGGGACCAGCCAGGCCTGGGTCCCACAGCAGCATTATTTTTAATAGCCAAGATATGAAGGGAAACTTGGCTATTTTTAATTGCCAAGATATGTCCATCAATAGGTGAATGGATAAGGAAGAGGTAGTACATATATAATGGAATATTACTCAGCCATAAAAAGAATGAAATCTTGCCATCTGCAACAACAAGGATGGACCTAGAAGATATGACACTGAGTGAAATAAGTCAGACAGAGAAAGACAAATACCATATAATTTCACTTATATGTGGAATCTAAAAAAAACCCAAATGAATAAACAAGATATCACAAAACAAAACAGAAACAGACTGATAGATATAGAGAACTAATTGATGGTTGCCAAAGGGGTGGGATTGGGGTTGGGTATGAAAAAAGAAGAGTTAGTGCAGGATCTTCAAATGTGGAGGCACAGTGAATGCTGACATTTTTGTAGAAACAAAAATTTTGGAAAATTTTAAAACAAGCTGTGGAGTTCTTTTTGAAAACAATATTATTTTAAAAATTAATACATGAAGAGATAAAAAGAGAAATGCATAGTTTACAGGGGAAGAGAGGAGCCTCACTCTCCTGGCTCTGCCTCTCTGGCATGGCTCTGAGAGTGCCTTCAGTGCTTTGGGGTACAATGATAAAGCCTCTGAGACCACGTGGCCCAGATCTTCTATGACTCAAGATGAAGCTCCTACAGCTAGGACGCCGAGTGAGTTGACTTCATCTATACAGCTAATAATGGCAAAGACAGGACGAGAACTCAGGATTTTAACTGTACTGAGAGATTCCAAGATTTTTCTTCTGCTTTTTCTGTATAACAGGAATTTCTTCTATTTTGATTTACACTGCAAGATTAGAATTTAGCCTCAACCAGCTTCTTTTATTTCCTATAAAAAGAAATTGGCTATAATACCAATATTTACCCAGTAGATGTCACTAGTCAGCCTGAATTGCACCTAAATTTTTAAATTCTGGGTCTGCAGACCCCTGGGAATCCCTGGACCAAATGGAGGAAGAGAGGGAGGGACAAGAGAGCTATGAGAATTTTAAAAACTGTTTTAATCATGATGAAAAAATTTTAAAAAAGTTATTTGATCAGCTATCATGGTAAAACTCTTAGTTGAGATACATTTTTATAGGAAAAAAACGGTGTTTCTCGAACTGATTTCCCAGGTTGAAAAGTAGTGGGGCTTGTGGAGCCCCACCTTCTCTGGTTAAAGAGCATGGAATTCAAAGGCAGACAGAAGTGAGTCTGGCTCTGTGGTTAACTGTGTGATCTTGAGTACGTTACTTAACGTCTTCTAGCCTGGATTTCTTCACCTGCCACATAACGACACTAATTATATGGTGTTGTGAGGATGAAATGAGGAGATATATGAAAACACAAAGATTAACTGTCATTATTAGCTACGATTATTTCACTTGATGAAAGTGTTTTTGTAGCTAATATCGTTTGAAAACTGCTGATTATTCCATGCTCTCATCTCGAAGATATGGGAACTGAGACTTAAGAGGCTAAGTGATTTGGTTCTTTGATTAAGTTTCTCAGTTTCATAACACAATATAATTACTAATGTAAAACAAGACACGTTCATGCTAATCTTTTCCAGGTGTGTCCCTCTCCACTTGAGGATACTTGGTATGTCACCATTTAAATTTATGAAACTGATAAAATACAAAACAATTCTTCACCTAATGATTTAACATGCTAAATTAATTTTTTTTATTTAAAGTTTTTAATTTTATCTTTATTTGTTCTGTTTACAAAAGTAATCCAGAACAAGTTTGTTAACTTTCAACAAATGACATGCTTAAGTAGTGATTCCAATGATGAAAACATCCTTTAATAAATAAATGTAAATGATTTCATAACTTCTCAGCCACAGATTTAATGCTTTAATTGATTAATTGAGTAGGCAAATGTTTTGGTTGGGAACTATTACATTTGTTGTCAGTGAGCTGCCAAGAGGAAACATTAGTAAAATGGGGATTCATGGATCAGTGGTCTTCCGAGGTAGGTTGTTTTGAAAATTAACTGGAATAATTCAGTGATATGGGTCTCTCCTTCCTCATTTGTGATGTAAATTTAGTTTTACCTTTCAATGAAAATCCACCTGTACACTACCACTTAACTTCTGTTTTCCTGAATTCCTAAAGTTTCCAAACAGTTATTTTTAAGGAAATGCAATTTTATTGTGATAAAAATCCCATTGCTCTAATATCCAGAGCCAGAGAAATCCCTTGATCATAGAACCAACAGTTTGATTAGACTCATGATGTTTGGCTATTTTGAGGGTTGTCCGTGGTGATCAGGGTAAGACAGAGAGCACATTAGGATCACTGGCTTTGGTCCCTTAAAAAAAAAGTGACTCGGGCTTCTCTGCTGCCGCTGCCATTCCCGACAGAGGGCACAGGTGGTCGTGCCCAGGTAAAAAGGCTGGTCTCATACCTGTGCATCATAGGGTTCAGTGACACCAGCCAACTTAACCGGTGTTAAGAGAGTCAGTGTCTAGGTGCCATGACACTTGGGGCTCATGAAAATATTTTAATTTCTTCTGAAATCAAAACAAAAAAATGAATATAAGAATGAGTCCAGCTTAGAGTACATTTGTCTTTATACCAATGATCATGAATATAATTAAACTTTTTATTTTTTTATGTCAGAAAGGGCCCATAAAGGCCAAAGTGCCTAGGGCCCATGAAAGATAATGTAACTCTGAGTTCTATTTCTAAATTCTAAGTCCTAAATTTACATAAGGGGAGAGGGAGGAAGAGGATGCCTGCCTTGACAGCAAACATCAGCCTGGAGCTGGGAGGCCATTGGGTGAAGGAGTTTGGGTTCTTCTGTGCTGGGGCTGGCTATACAGGATGTGGACGGAGTGTGTAGACTACTCTAAATGACAGAACTGGTGGTACAGACTGTCCTAACCTCACTGCCTGGAGCAACTAGCCTCTCACTTGTCTCCAAAATATTCATAAATGTATCGTTTTACTCCCCTTGCTGTGGCCTACAGAATGTCTTCCAGTCTGTGCACCGTCACAGGTCTGGACTGATAAACACAGGTTGGGCTGCTGGACGCTTCGTCTCACCCAGGCCTCGGGGACCATACATCAGGCAAGCTAGTAGCTTGTGTCCTCTTTTCCTTCCTCAGGAGGTTACCCCTGGAGGTGCTCAGAGATGTCCTTGCAGGTATCTCCACCCGGGCGGGCATCAGGGAATACAGAAGACCACTCCTGGGGGATCAGCAGGCCCTGTTGGTTAACTCTGAGGAACTCTTCCCGCAGGTGAGAGGGGAAGATTTGCTTCCAGCCTGTGGCTTTTCTCTTCAGACAGTGACACTGTGGTCTGATGCCCAGGACCCTACTGCCTGGCCTCCTGGGGGTGGCTCCTGTATCCTCTGGGCAACAGATCCACACCCCGGGGCCTTTGATGGCTTTCTTCCAGGAGCAGGGGAGAGTGGAGCTGAGGCGAGTTCAGAGAAGCTTGCCTGCAGCTGGGGGATTGACCACTAGGAGACACTGAGGGTCACCAGTGGCCCCTCCCAGCCTGGAAAACACTAGGACTCCTGTGGCAGGGCTAACTGGCTCCCTCCATCCTGTCAGAGTCTGAGGATCAGGTAAGGGTTTTGGTTATTTGCTGCTGGGATGCCTCACACCCCGAGGGCACCAAGGCTGGTCTTACCCTCTGGCCTCCCGTTGATCCCTTCACTGGGCTGACTGAAGCAAGGGAAGGTGTCCCTATCTTCATTGATGGTTTCATCTTTTAGCCTTTATGGAGCCAGGCCTGGGGACATAGGTGAGTGATATATGGTTCCTGATGGAGGAAAAAAAAATGGCATAGATGATAAAGGCTCTGTTCATCCCTCTGGTGACCAAATCAAAGTTGTGACAGAAACAAGGAACAAGCAGCAAGGAAAAATCACCTGAGATCTAGATGAACAAGCCATACAAGTAGGGAGAAATCACCCTGAAATGATAGAAGATAGGACAGGGTGAGGACGTGGACTGCCCGGTCTCCAGTGGCTTAGACAGAGGCTGTGGCAGCAGCAGATGCCTCTTGAAGGGGCCATGTCTATGAGCGGACTTTCACAGTGACAGACCTGCTCCCTCTGAGCACCAGTGCCCATTTGGCTGTGTGCAGGGGGCACCAGGGATTTACAGGGAGACATTGTCAGAGTGAGGGCCGAGGCAAGACTTGCTCTGTGCAGAAGTGCGGTGGAATCCACTGTTCCCTATCAAGCCCTCCCCGCTACCAGTGTGCAGGACACAGCGCCGCCATAACCGAGACATCATCAAACTGGATAATGGAGGTCGCTTCACCCAGAGGATTCCCTGAAACCCCACCTCCCCCACCTCACGGCCCCACACAAGCCACATTCAGGTGTATCCTCAGTGAGTCAGGTGCTCCTTGCTGAGCAGCGCCTAGACTCACACTGGAGGCAGCTGGCCTAGGTTTCTGGTGTGGTCTTTTGAGGCAACTATAAGCACAGCATCTGTGGATTGCTTGCTGAATCTTAACAAGTGGCCCTGGAGGGGTAGAGGCTTGGGCTAAATTTGGCCTGCAGCTGAACCCCTCTCAGGACTGTGCCACTGGACACCTACTTCACAAATCCACACTAACAAGATGGAGAAACTGAGGAACTTTGCTTAGTACATAGAAACAGACATAAAAAGGCAGCCAAAATGAGAATACAAAGAAGTAGAAACCATACGAGAGAACAGAACAGAGATCCCGATATAATGGAGTCAAGTAATCTGACAGAAGCAGAGTTCAAAACACTGGTTATAAAGATTCTCAATAATCTTTTGGGAAGTGTAGACAAATTCAGTGATAACTTCAACAAAGAGATAAAATATAAAATGAAAATGGAAATTATAAAAGGGAACCAGTCTGAAATTAGAACACATTATCTGAGATGAGAAGTATATTAAATGGAATAAGCAAAGGAATAAACAAAGTGAATAAAGAAAATCATCAAATGCTCTATCTAGAGGACAGGAAAGCCAAGGACATTCAATCAGAATGGCAAGAGATAAGATGTCAAGATTATAAAAATAATTTAAGGAGCATATGGGACACTGTTGAGGGTTTAAATATCTGTCTGATTGGCATAACTGAAAAAAATCAAGAATCGAAGAGCTGTTTGAAGAAATAATGATGAAAAACTTCCCTAACTTGGTGAAGGAAATGGACATAAAACCCCAGGAAGCTCAGAGAATCCTCAAAATCAGAGATCTAAAGAGGCCCACACCAAGACACATCATAATTAAAATGCCAAAGTTAAATACAAAGAAAGAATATTAAAAGCAGCAAGAGATAAACAGAGAGTTATCTATAAGGGAACACCCATAAGACTGGCAGCTGATTACTCAGAAGAAACTATGCAAGACAGAAGGATTTGGCAAAAAATATTCGAAATGATGAAGACCCAGGATCTACAACCAAGAATATTTTATCTAGCAAAGCTATCATTTAGAGTTGAAGCACAGATAAAGAGCTTCCCAGAAAAAAATAAGATAAAGAAATTCATCAACACCAAGCCAGTATTACAGGAAATGTCAGAGGGACTTTTTTAAGAAGAAAGAACATGTATCAAAAAGAGGAATAGTGAGTTTGGAGAAACATGGAGGAGTGAGAGATGTCTCTAGATATCTCCCCTTGAAGCAACAATAAGCTGAACATCTAAAACTCAACAAAAAACACCCAAACTGCACACCAGCACATCTGAGTGTGAGATCTGCGTATAAGAACTACCACAATTCAGAATACCAAGTGTCGGGGGGTGGACTGGGAGAAATAAAGAAGTTGCCTCTTGCAGTTGCTGGAGCTCCTTGTAGGAGTAGGGGGAGGGGAAAAGCTGTGGCAAATCCCTGAACAGCCTTGTCTGGGAGTGCTGTGAGCTCCACGTGGCTGGCGGCAGGGCCCAGTCAGCAGGGCAGAAAGCAGAGAAGTGGACGGCAGAGAAACAACAGTTAATTTTTACCAGCTGCGGTTGCAAAACTGAGGCTGAGCTGCAGCCCCCAACTCTCAATGCAAAGGGACTCTCCCCCCATACCCTCCGAGACCGATCACTGCGGAGCCCAGGGGAATCTGAGCAAACACTACCAAAACTGTCACTAACACTGACAGGGACTGAGACTGAGGGTAGCGAGTGTGGTTAAATATCTACAAGAAAATAAAAAGGCATTATTAAGACTTTATATAAAGCAGGCATCCAAGAGACTTAGACGCCATCTAATGGAAACCAAAAGAAAAATGCATTCTTTGCAACAGGCTAAAGAGAGACCTTTATATAATAAATCTTTCTGGAAAAGAAGCAGAATACACTTCCATTAATGCCAGGCAGAGAAATAGTCCATTAAACACCACGAACAACCAAGGTGACAAGGCATCTCAGAAAGAAAGAGAAAAATTTCTAGAAAATAAGCTTATAGACATAGAAATATGTATCCTAAATGACAGAGAATTCAGGATAGTACTTTTGAAAAAACTCAGTGAGTTCCAAAATGAGTCATATGGACAATTTCAGAAACTGAAAAAACAACTAGATGAGCCGAGCGAGAAT
>NW_006443119.1:3824096-3848385 GCF_000325575.1 Pteropus alecto
TTCAATTGAATATTGAAGGTTCTAGAGTGCATCAGGCAAGAGAAAGATATCAAAGGCATCCAAATAGGAAACGAAAAAGTGAAACTGTCACTATTTGCAGATGACATGATTCTCTATATAAAAAATCCTGAAGACTCCACAAGAACACTACTAGAAACAATAAACAAATACAGTAAAGTTTCTGGATACAAAATCAATGTTCAAAACTCCATAGCATTCCTATACTCTAATAATAAAGTGTAAGAAAAAGAAGTGGAAAAAATAATTCCTTTTACAATTGCAACAAAAAGAATAAAATACCTTGGAATAAATTTAATTAAACATGTGAAGGACCTATATAATGAAAACTATAAGACCCTATTAAAAGAAATCGAAGAAGATACAAAGAAATGGAAAGATATTCCGTACTCTTGGATTAGAAGAACCAACATAGTTAAAATGACCTTATTACCAAAAGCATTATACAGATCTAATACAATCTCCATCAAAATCCCATCGGCATTTTTTAAAGAAATAGAACAAAAAATCATCAGATTTCTAATGAAATACAAAAGACTCCGAATCGCCAAAGCCATCCTGAGAAAAAAGAATGAGGCTAGAAGCATCACTCTGCATGACTTCAAATTATACTACAAAGTGACAATAATCAAATTGGCATGATATTGGCAGAAATACAGACACACAGACCAGTGGAACAGAACTGACAGTCCAGAAGAAGACCCATGTTTATACTGGCAAATAATTTTTGACAAAAAGCCAAAAACATACAGTGGTGAAAGGCAAGCCACTTCAATAAATGGTTCTGGAAAGTCACATGCAAGAGAATGAAACTGGACACCAAAGTTAACTCAAAATAGATTAAGGATATAAGACCCGAAACAATAAATGGCATAAAAGAAAACAAAGGAACTAAACTCAAGGACCTTGGACTTAAAGAAGATATTATGAATTTGACCTCAAAGATGAGGGAAGTAAGAGCAAAAATAAATGAATGAAACGACATCAAACTAAAAAACTTCTGCAAAGCAAAAGAAACCATCAACGAGGTAAAGAGACAACCATTTGAATGGGAAAATTTATTTGCAAACAACACCTCCACTAAGGGCCTAATATCCAAAATATACAAAGAACTCATATGACTCAATAACAACAACCACAAAAAATAACAATCCAATCAAAAAAATGGGCAGAGGATCTGAACAGACACTTCTCCCTAGAGGACATACAAATGGTCAACAAATAAATGAAAAGATGTTCAACATCGCTAGCTATTAGGAAATACAAATCAAAACCACAATGAGATACCATCTCACACCTGTTAGAATAACCATTATCGACAGGACAAGTAATAACAAATGTTGGAAAGGATGTAGAGAAAAAAGAACCCTCATACACTGCTGGTGGGACTGCAAATTGGTACAGCCACTGTAGCAAACAGTATGGTGGTTCCTTAAAAAACTAAGAATTGATCTATCATATGATCCAGCAATCTGTCTACTAGATATTTACCCCAAAGACTTGAAAATTCATATCCCAAAATATATTTGCAAACTGAAATTTATAGCAGCATCATTCATGGTGGTCAGGACATGGAAGCAACCAAAGTGTCCTACAATAGGTGATTGGCTAAAGAAGCTGTGGTACATATATACAATGGAATATTACTCAGCCATAAGAAGAGATGAAGTATTGCTATTTGCGACAACATGGATGGACCTCGAGATAATCATGCTAAGTAAAATAAGCCATACAGAAAAAGTTGAAAATCACATGATTTCACTTATATGTGCAATATAAACCTAAAAGCAACAAACGAACAGGACAAACAAACAGAGATTCATGTACATGGACTATAGACTAGTGGTTACTAGAAGGTGGGGGGTAGGGGGGAGGAGGGAGGTAGATGGGGTAAAAGGGGTCAAATATGTGGTGACAAAAATAAATCTAACTGTGGGAGGTGAACCCACAATGCAATATATATATGCCTTACTGTTAAATTGTACACCTGAAACTTACTGGATTTCATTAACCAATGTCACCATAAAAAAAAAAAAATTAAAAAAAAAAAGCCAGTGATAGAGCATCTTCTGTCTGATTCTGCTTCCTTCTTCTTCTGTCATCACCTGACATTCTTCTGATGCTGACTTCTGAATCCTTTTTGTAAGAATACTAGTGATTACATTAGGCCCATCTGGATAACCCAGGATAATTTCTCCATCTCAAAATCCTTAATTTAATTACATCTCCAAAGTCTCTTTTGCCATATAATGTAATATTCACAGGTTCTGAGATTAGAGTGTGGACATCTCGTGGGGACAGTATTCAGCTTACACAGTGGGTGACTTTATTTTCACAATCACGTAAGGAAAATGCTGAGCTGAGACCATGGTTTTTCCACTTTCTCTTCTCACTGTCTCACTCCTGGAAGAGAACATTTTTTTTTTTTGCTCCATCTGAGGTGCTGGTTGCTGCTGGGAGAAGTGTGGTATCCCTGTGGTAGCTCCTCCTGGTTTCTCTGTCCTTCCTCTGCCCTGGTCTCTTGCTTCTGTGAATGACTCTGCTGGGGTTCACATGTGTCTCTTCCTCTCAGGAAGCTGGAGATTTGTGAGGAGCCATTATTCTTGCTTTTTGCTTCTCATTTTGTGAAAGAATGTCCAGAACCACTGACCAGAGGAAGTACCTCTGATCTCTTAGAAGGGACCTGAAAGGTTATCTAACCCGCCACCCACCCCTGCCCTACCACTACCCTGCTCTACTGTGTTAAGCTAACATTGACTTTCAATCAGAGCTTGACCTCTGAAGTCAGTATTTTCCTTCCTTACAATGATCTTACAAGTGAATTTATTAAAATCCTCTAATTGCAGGTAATAAAAACTGAGTTGAATGAACTTGTGGAAAAAAAAAAGACAGCCAGAAAACTCTCTTAGAGAGATCATATCTCTTGCTTTTCTTGGCAACCTGAGGACTCCTTCCCTAGGAAAGGGAGACATTTCCTGTCTACCTCTGACTTCCAGCCCATATTCAGTGGTTGTGATACTTCAGTCCATGGCTCCTCAAATATACACCTGCCATCTGTGGCTCACTCCACCTAAGGGATGAAGAATCACAGACCTGTGATGGCACATGGGGAGGGGGGCAGATGCTTGGAAGGAGGGGAAGTCAATAAGTGAAGAGCCTGGCCAGAGTGCTAATGACTGACCATGACATTGGGATATGAACTGGAACTTTAATGTTGTTATATTTAATTCGTGTGTGTGCGTGTGCACGCATATGTACACATGCAGATATCCTTAACAGCACACAAAGTTTGCTGTTACGTGATAGAAATTGTGCTGGTGATGAGGATACAGAGATGACTTCATGTCTGTCTTAAAGTTTCCTCTAAGAGACAAAAGATTTAGAAAGTTTGATAACTGCCATAAGAGATGTTAGTACTGGGGATAGAAGTAGCACAAAAAGTGCTTGGTTCTGTTCAAGCTTTACAGAGAAGTAGACATTCAAAGCAAGTCTTAACAGAAATTCAAAAACCACTAGGAAAGTGTGTGTGTGTGTGTGTGTGTGTGTGTGTGTGTGTGTGTGTGTGTGTGTTTGGGGTGGTGGGGGTTGCTGGGCAATGGAGAAGGGTGTTACAGGAGAAAGAAATGATAGGGCCACAGACCTTGATATGATGTAATAGCACTGGGGTTTAGAGAAGTACAGATAGTTCTGCATGGTTATCAGGAGGGAATGGGAGTAAAGGGGGTGATGAGAAACACAGCCCAGCTCAGGCTGAATCAGAAGAGACTTTAAGCCTTTTAATTTTATCTTGTAAGAGATCAGACATCTTGGAAAGGATAAAAGCAAAAGTGTGACAAGATTTGAATTTGAGAAAGATTCCAGCATGGTGGAGGATGGATCAAGGGCAGGGAGGCTAGGGACAGTGAGATCAGATAAGAGAAGCAGAGACCAAGACAAAGCTGACATGTAAGAGTCAATGAGGAAACATTGTATTTGTGATGGATAAGGAAGAGGAGCAGGAGTAGGCTGGGAGAGCCTTCAGACCTTACGTAATATAGGTGTGACACCTGAGAAAGAAGAGCGGGAGTGAGAAAGGGATGGGTAGGAGGAGCCTCTGACCACAAAACAGCTCCGAGAAATCTCAGTCAGGCTGATGCCCATTAGCAATGTTCCATGTCAGGCACAAATGGCCTGTCTCTAGTACGCCCTGTGCTCAGTCACTGGCTGGGAGCCATCTAGGGATGTGGCCTCAGTGTGAACACTACACATCTAGAGGTGCAGCGGCTAAAGCCTGTCAGCCAATTAGGCTCCTTACATAGTCTCCCAGCCAGCACGGAGATAACTATAGCAGCCCAGTAAGAACTGGAGAATGGAAAAGAGACACGAAAGAGGAGTTATCTTATTAGGACCCCTAGTCTGGGCAGGCTGCTTTCAGCCAGCCTCCTGGAAGGGCTGAAGCTGTTCTCCCTATGGGTGTGGTTGCGGCCTCCTCCCCTTTTCGGGTGGGGCTGGAAGTCTTCCTTCATTCTTGAGCACACCACAGTCTTAGTTAGATCGAGCTGCCATAACCAATACCAGAGACTGAGGACTTAAACAATAGACACTTATTTTCTCATGATTCCGGAGGCTGGAAGTCCAAGATCAAGGATTAATTTCTTCTGAGGCCTCTCTTTGTTTTTAGATGACCACCTTCCTGCTTTGTCCTCACAGGATCTTCCCCTCTCTGTGTCTGTATCCTAATCTCTTCTTATACGGACACCAGTCACATTGGATTAGGACCCACTTGATGACTTCATTTTAACTTAATTACCTCTTTAAAGATCCCATCACCAAATACAGTCACATTCTGAGGTACCAGGGTTAGGACTTCAACATATAGATTTGGGAGACACAGTTCAGCCCACGATAATATAAGGAGTCTATGGGATAATTATCTTGCCTCCGATTGTGCTGGGGCCATTTTACTAGAGTTTTTCCATTTTTCTTTCTATTCCTCAGGACTTTTCTACATGCTCAGTTTCTGTCCAGTTTCTGGTTTTCTGGTTTTCTTTTCCATACTCTTTTCATACTCTTGATCAGCTTCTGCTTTTAATTTTATTCTTTCCACCTACTCAAGGGTCCTGTCCTATCAATTATTAAGCACCTCCCATTCCTCCCCTGTTCACCAATGTGCTCCAGAAAAAGAATTCACCAAAATGGAGACAAGCAATATACCAGTTGCAGAGTTCAAAATACTGGTTATAAGAATGCTCAAGGAACTTATGAGAAGAGTAGATGAACTCAGTGAGAACTTTAACTAAGAGATAAAAAACAAAAACGAAGAGAAATTATAAAAGGGAACAAGTCGGAAATGAAGAATAAAATATCTGAGATGAAGAGAATATTAGGAGGAATCAACAGAGTTGAGGAAGCAGAGGACTGAATCACTGATATAGAGGATGGAGTAGTGAAGGACACCTGATCAGAATGGCAACAAGAAAAAAGAATCCAAAATAATGAAGATAATATAAGGAGTCTATGGGATATTATCAAATGTAACAACATTCGTATTATAGGGGTACCAGAAGGAGAAGAAGAGCAAAAAGTTGAGAACCTACTTGAAGAAATAATGATGGAAAACTTCCCTAACTTGGTGAGGGAAATAGACATATAACCCCAGGAAGCTCAGAGAGTTCCCCCCACCAAAAAAAAAAAAAAAAAAGGAACCCAAGGAGGCTCACACCATGAGACATTATAATTAAAATGCCAAGGGTTAAATACAAAGAGAGAATCTTAAAAGCAGCAAGAGAAAAGCCATTAGTTACATACAAGAGAGCTCCCATAAGACTGGCAGCTGATTTCCCAAAAGAAACTTTACAGAACAGAAGGATTTTGGCACAAAATATTCAAAGTGATGAAAATCCAGAATCTACGACCAAGATTACTTTATCCAGCAAAGCTATCACTTAGAGTCAAAAGACAGATAATGAGCTTCCCAGACAAGAAAAAGCTACAGGAGTTCATCATCACCAAGCCAGTATTACAGGAAATGTTGGAGCGACTTCTTTAAGAAGAAAAAATATGTAGCAAAAATATGAATAAAGAATGGCAATACTACATATCTATTAACGAGTACTTCAAATGAAAAAAGAATTAAGTGCTCCAATTGATAGAGAGGGTGGCTGAATGGGTAAGAAAACAAGACCCTTACATAGGCTGCCTACAAGAGACTCACTTCAGATTAAAAGACACTCACAGACAAAAAGTAAGGGATGGGAAAAGATATTGCATGATGGACCAAGAGGGTAGTGTGCTGAGTGGAATGAGTCAGATAGAGGAAGACAAATGCCATATGATCGTGTGTATATGCGGAATCTAAAGAACAAAATAAATAAACAGAAACAAACTTGTAGATACAAAGAACATTTTGTGGGTTACCAGATGGGAGGTGGGTTGAGGGAGTGGGCGAATAAGGGAGAAGGGATTAAGAAGTACAAATTTGTGGTTACAAATAGTCATTGAGATAGAAAGTATAGCATAAAAATATAGCCAATAATATTGTAATAACTATGTATGTTGTTAGAGGGGCACTAGATTTATTGGGGTGATCACTTTGTGAGTTATATAGATGTCTGATCACTATGTTGTACACCTGAAACTAATATAGTATTGTATACCAACTATAACTGAAAAATATTTTTTAAAAATTTCTTTCAAACTTACTGTCGCTCCTCACCTTTCTCTTCCTATTACATACTAACTGAGATGTCATGCTCTTCTTTTCTGTTTTCTGATCATCTGGTTTATTTTCTGTGCAGTTATATTATTTTATGTACATGTATAAAATATATAGATTTGTTATTAAGCATAAATATGTTTATGCTGGACAGATTGTTTTCTAGCTTGGTTTTTCACTTAATAAATGTCCTTGAGATATTTTTATATCAATATGCAGATCTATCATACTTTAATTCATGCTAGTGAGTTGGAGGTTGGTGGAGACATCAGTGTTCTTTCCCCGAAGAGCTGTAACATCAGGTCACAGGCCAGGTTGTTGGTGAGCAGGGCCATCACCCCAGAATGGCAGCTAATCTGGGGGAATGTCAAGTGAGAAAACCTACCTGGCTGGGAGGAAGCCTGCTGGGAAATGTCTTGGTTTTGTCTGGATATGAACATATATATTATAGGCTGAATTGTGCCCACTCACCCCAAATTTATATATTGAAATCTTAACCCCTAGCACCTCAGAATGTGACTATATTGAATATGGGATCTTTAAAGAGGTAATTACATTAAAATGGGGTCATTAGAGTGGGTCTTAATCCAATATGACTGGTGTTCTTATAAGACAAGGAAATTTGGACACAGACACGTACAGAGGGAAGACACAGGAAGAAGATGGCCATCTACAAGCCAGAGAGAGACCTGGAATAGATCCTTTCCTCATGGCCCTCAGAAGAACCAGATCAGCTGACATCTTCATCATGTACTTCTAGTCTCTAGAACTGTGAGAAAAAGAGAACCTGTTGTTTAAGCCCCCAATCTGTGGTACTTGGTTACAGCAGCCTTAGAAAATGAACACACTATTGTAGTAGGTAGGTTCTTTCAGATTGCAAGAAAAAGAGATAGTCTCAGGCTTAGAAGACTTGAGTGATGAGGATTTATTTTAAGGATACAAGAACAAGTAAGGGAACTGTTCCAACTATCTGGCAGCCAGGCCTCACAGAAGAGGAGTTACTTGACAGTGACCCTGGCTGCCCAGGCAGTGGTGGTCCCCTTGAAGTGGGTGTCTACACCAGGTGTAGCTGCTTTAGTTCTTCAGCTTCACTTTCTCTTCTGTCTTTACTTCTTCTACTTCTGTTTCTGTCCTTCTGAATTCACTGCTCTTTTACTGTCTGTTTTATATTCAAAACTTCCTAGGAGAGAATCTAACTGGGAGGCTCTCCTGTAAATCTTTTGGTCTAGCAGTCCTCAATCCTTGGTCCAGTCAGTTGTGTCCAAGGTAGCAGGGTCATAAAACTGAAGGAATGGCAAATTTTGCTGGAGTATCAAGGCAAAACTTATTTCTTCTGAAGGAGCCACCTGGTAGGCATTTATAATATCCAAAATGTCTCTCCAAGCCCATGTTTTCCAGCATGGCCTTGAGAGAGGATGTATTAGTCTGCCATAGCTGCCATAACAAAATACCACAGACTGGGTGGCTTAAACAACAGACATCTATTTTCTTATAGTTCTGGAGGCTAGGAGTCTAAGATCAAGGTGGTGGCAGAGCTGGTTTCCACTGAGCCTTCCCTCTTTGACTTGTAGAAGGCTACCTTCTTGCTTCTTCTTCACAGGGTTTTCTGTGCACAAACACCCCATACTGTCCTAATCTCCTCTACTTATAAGGACACCAGTCATACTGGATTAGGGCCCACCCAACAGCCTCATTTTAACTTAATTACCACTTTACTTGTCCTGTCTCCAAATACAGTCACATTCTGAGGTACTGGGATTCAGAGTTCAATGTATGAATTGGAGGAGAGGGCACAACTCAGCTCATAACTGAGGATAAGCATTATCCTGCCTCTGCTAACCCTGTTATACACCAAGAGGCCCTAGTCCTTTGGCGTATGTGTTGGTGCTCCTTCCTGTGATTCTTGCTTCTGCCATCTGACAAGGAAAAGGAAAATCAGATGGGTTCAAGAGACACAGATACAGAGTGATGGAGGAAGACAGGAGAAGAGTTGGAGAGTGACAAATGGACGTATTAAATAGGGCTGAGCTCTCAAATAAGGCTAATCTGAGGGTTAGAACATAATCCTCAGGAGTCTCTACTGTCCATCAAGGAGGAAGCAGGCAGACACTTGGGCAATGCTGTTGGCTACCTTCCTACTGCTCATCACCTTCGAGAGGGAACAAAAGTGGCCATGGGGTAAAAGACAGGAGGGTAAGAGATACCATAGCTGCTGGAGGGGGTTAGGAATATGGTAAAAGGGGAGAGGCTGGGAAGAGTGGCCAAAGGAAGAAGAACACTGAGCCAACTGGGAAGGCAAGTCTTTCTAAGAGTAAAACCAAGTACTCAGCTCATTGTAGGAAGATGTCTGTGCTCCGGAAGCCCATCTAGAAGTGTGTCTAGGAAAAACTGCTCTAGTGGGCGGTTGTGGATGAGCTCTCAGCAACAGAAGAAATGGGAAACAACAGAAGACATATGCTGCTGATTATCCCTAAATTTCCTTTGCCTTGGCCTTGCTCAGAGGGTCCCAATCTTCTCTCTCACACTATTTTCCACTGACCTTCCACTCTTACTTTATGTTTCATCCAGACTCGACTATCTGATGTTTCCTAAAATATCCTGTGATTTCCTAACTCTGTAACTTTCTTTATGCCACTTCTCTCATATGCAATTTATTTCACTTATAACTGTCTACAAATCCCTTCTCAATGCCAGATGAGCCCTCCAACTGAGTGGGCTATCTCCCTTCTTTGAACTGTCCTGGTACTCTGATTTTTTGCTTTGCATCTCCATAAATATTTTTACTGCGTAACTAGACTGCCTGGGAATAACAACTGCTGGATGCAATTTTGTGTCTCCGGTTTCACCTAGCACAGTGCCTTACATATAGTAGCATAGAGCTTTGTTGAGTTGAATTAAAGTGGAAAAATATTGCCTTATATTATTTTCTCTAGGTCATTCGTGGTAGAGTCCTAGGAGAGTCCCTTGCAGTCTTAAAAATACTTTTTGGCTGCCACACTTTGATTCTTAACTCCTGCCCTTTGAAGCTTAGATTGCATGCTTAAGCTTGCATTTACCAAAATGAGCTCATAGCTTCATCTAAGGCTGCTTTACCCAAAGAGATTTACATTTTTTTCTGAACATTTACAAATATCTTAGAACAGTTTCTAAACAGAAATATGCTATGGGTTCCTCTTCTCTTCCTAGCAGTATTTGCATATTAAAAGAAGAACTTGAAGGTAATAACAACTAAAAAGAAATCAGTAGAATTTCATGTAAGGAGCTGGGGATGGGTCCTAGAGAGACGTGATCAGGAGGGGCTTCTCAAAGTATACTGCCTATGTAGCCTTCTACTTCTGGTTTGTACCAATATTACAACTTCCCCCTACCCACACCAGGTTTGCAAGATATTCTACTAATGGCCATGCTAAGTGAGCCTCAGACTCGAGAAACTGAACATGACCAAATGGAAGTTAAAAGGAAATAATACCAACAACATTGATGAGACACATTTAATCACGTACAGAGTTCATGTAGCTCTTGATGATAAATAAGCATAAACTAAACCCCTATCACTCAAAACCAAAAGCAATCTGTATTTTCACATAAATGAAGTATTTTCTGGGGTTGGCTCAGGGAAAAAGATGGTTTGGAATGGAGAAGCCCCTTCCTGTAAGAAGAGAGAGCCAGCTACTGCTCAATTATATTTTTGGAAGAAAATATTTTCTTCTTTAATAGTAACAAAATTCAGAGTCATCAGATTGGTCACGGAACAAGGATCTCCTGATGCAGAGGCCAATTGGATCACATAAACCTGAAGTTCTCTCTGCTCTTGAGGTTCACCTTCTTTGGGGGCTCTCCTTGATTGCCGCTGCTGAAGTCCATCATGCTGAGCTTTGGGGGCCTCCTTATCTCCTTCAACATGCAGTTGAAATAGGTTGAAATCTTTAGACAAGACTTTATACTAAAGACTAGAGAAAGCAAAAGGGAAACTTTAAAAAAGGGTATACTAGGAATCTGTCTTATAAGATACAGTTGAGGCATCTTTAGCTGCCTCTCTTCTTAGTTACTGGCCTCTCTGAATGCTAGCCTAGTATCTGTCAACAGATGACTATAATTGTCCATTTACCTCCTTCATGTTAGAGCCAGGCTCTTGAAAGATTAGGAGTCCTTCCGACCTACTGAGATCCTCCTCTTCGAACCTGGTATCCTGTATGAAGATCCACTTTTCCCTTAATAATTGACACCAAAGTCAAGTTTCCTTTACAAAATCCCCCACTCCCACCCCTGGTCTCCTCCTGCCTGCTTCTTCTTAGAGGACAAGGTGGTTGTTGTTTAAGTCCCATCTGGCCTCCTTTCCTTGTTCTTCTTGAAGCAGAGAGGATAGGGAATTGAGAGAGGTATGCCTTGGGAGACTCTAAAACCAGGATGGCCAGATGCTGCACAGAAAATTTCCAGGTGGATCTGGGGAAGTGGGGGTGGGCTGGCACTTTCTAAATTTGTGTAGGAAGAGGGAGTAAGGGAGCTTACCCTTGTGTATCCACCATCCCCACTTTTAACTACAGTATCTGTCAAGAAGTCCTTATATGGAATGTAATTCCCATCACTTTGCTTGATTGCAGATCCTGTGATGGAAAGTTTAGTGCCTCCTTCATTCCATGTTCCTATTGTTCCTGTGTGTATGTCTGTGTTCATGTCCCATTTTGACCACTCAGGCTGTTGGGAACTATCTGTCTGAGGGGACAGTTGTCGACGGCTAAGGTCACTATAGCCCTTGACTCTAATCAGTCAGTAAGGCTAGCTTCGCTCTACTAAGCTCAGGTTTTTGTGCCCATCTTTGCAGTGGTTTATTTCAGATCTGAAGATAAGAGAGGTCTCTGGGTCTCTTCCCTCCTTTGAATGGCCTTGAACTTCCCTGTTCTCCTCAGTGCTCATTGACAAAACATCTGTGTTCGGACGCATTCTGCTTTGCCTTCTCAGCCATTTCTCTCATTCATTCCAGGCCTTTCCACCAACTGAAGTCCTGGCTCTGCCAGCAGTAGCTGAAGGATGCTGTGACTAGCTCTACTGGGAGCTTATCATTCAGAGACCCAGTGAACCATTTCATAACTGGAGAGAGAGAAAACAATGCCAAAACCAACTTCCAACTGAAAATCCTTCTTTTTTTCCTCTGAGTTAAGGTGGCATCTGCTAACCTCACATGTCTTCCAATACTACCTGAGACCTTGGCATGTAACTCCAAAGACATAGGCTCAGCCACAATTTCTGTCTCTCTTATTTTCTGCCATCAAGAAAATTCAAGCCATTCTTGGTTGTCAATCTTCTCACCTACTCATCCTCCTCTGCTTGAGCTAGTCTCCTGGACTCTCAATGCCAGAGTCTATTCCTTACCTCTGATTTCACTGCGCACTGAGGCATTATTTCTTACTTAGACCTTCAGTTGCCAGAAATAATTCCATACTCAGGTAATTTAGAGGAGTTTATTAAAGGATGTATGGGGGAATAAAGAAAGTTAGAATCTTTTTTAAATTTTATTATTAGTTTCAAGTATACAGTACATTGGTTAGACATTTATATAGTTTATAAAACGATTTCCCTAATGGCTCTTTCTCTCCTCTGGCTCTCCACCTAGCTATTACATTATGCTAATTGCATCCCCTATGCCATGCTCTCCTATTCCATCTATCAACTACTAATTTATACTTCTATAACCCTTCACCCTTTTCTCCCAGCCCCCAAACCCCATACCCTCTGGCCATCACCAAAGTGTCCACTATATTTGTGAGCTTGTTTTTGATTAGTTTATTCTTTTTGTTCCTTAGATTCCTTATACAGGTGAAATCACATATTTATCTTTGTCTAACTTATTTCACTCAGCATAATAACCTCTAGGTCTATACATGTTATTGCAAATGGTAGGATTTCATTTTTTTTAATGGCTGAATAATATTCAATTGTATGTATGAACCATAACTTCTTTATCCATTTGTCTGTTAATAGGGTAGACTCTTTTATTTTATCTAGCTTTTTTTTATTGAAAAATACATGAGAACGTGCTAAAAATGTTAGATTTTTTAAAAGAACAAAGGAGCACATTGTGAAAACTATTTATTTCCAATCCTAGCCCATGAGTTAAACAGTCTATATTTAAAAAATTTTAGATGTATGCATATACACGTGCGTGAATATGTACATGTACATCTTTTACACTCAAATGAAGGTGCACTGTTCACATGGTTCCATGTGTTGCCTTAAATTTTCTTTCACTAATGCTTTATCTTGGGGCTAATTCCATATAGGTACTTATGAACCTACCTCTTTCTTTCTCTTGGCTACACTATATTTTATTATATGGTTAGACCATAATTATTTAACCAGTTCTTCATTAACATTTAGTTGTTTTCAGTCTTTTGTCATTATAAAGAATATATATAGAGTCTTATAGATGCGATTTTCTCAGCATCACTCATGCCCTGCTGGAGATGGAGACTGGCATGGGGCAGTGATGGAGTTTGGGCCTGGGAGAGACTCTAAGGAAGGAGGGAGAAGAAAATCAGCTGAGGTTTCCCCATCCCTGATTCTCACAGGGCAAGAGGAGCCCTGAATCAGCCCTGCTGCTCACCCCTCCTTGAGGCCCTGGGCCGGACCCTCTCCTCTGGGGATGAGATGGCCTCTAACGCTCTCTGGCTCTGGCCTTCTGGGAATCCAGTGGCTGGGACTGTGTGGGTAGGATGAGAGCCTAGGTCCTGGGGGATAATGACAGTGTCTCCCTCAGCCTCCTGGGGCCTCACTGTCCAGGACATCCCTCCTGAACCCTAGACCTGCCTCTCCCAGAGTTGTTCCTGCCTCCTGTGCTGAGTGTCGTCCCCTCTTCCAAGCCCCGTGAGGGGAGCCCGCTGACCCTGAGATGCCAGATGAAGCTGCATCCTCAGAAGCCTGCCTCGCGGTTCCTCTTCTCCTTCCACAAGGAGGGCCACGCCCTGCAGGACAGGGGGCTCCACCCAGGGTTCTTCATCTCAGTAGCTGGGGAGGGAGACTCTGGGCTTTACTGGTGTGAGGCGGCCCCTGAGGGTGGCAGGGTCCAGAAACAGAGCCCCCAGCTGGAGATCAGGTGTGGGGTAAGTGGGGGAGGGAAGGGAGGTCTGAGCATCAGGCAGTGGGTCCCTCTGGGATTATGGGAAGGGGTCCTTAAGGGAAAAGGAGCCAAGAGCCTGGGTGCTCCAGCTGACTTCTGACCCCGGGTGCTGCCCTAGCTCCTGTGTCCCATCCTCTGCTCATCGTGAGCCCCAGGCCCACCAGGCTCGCTGTGGGGAACATAGTGGAGCTCCTCTGTGAGGCCCAGAGGGGCTCCCCTCCCATCCTGTACTCATTCTACCTCAAAGAGAAGATCCTGGGGAACTTCTCGGTCCCCCATGGTGGAGCCACCTCCTTCCTCTTCCTGGTGACACCGGAGCAGGATGCTGGGAACTACTCTTGTGAAGCTGAGAACAGGGTCTCCAGAGAGAAAACTCAGCATGAGACACTCTCCCTGAATGGTACATCTTGTTCCCCAATTGGCTCAGAGTCCCACACACTGGCCAGGGTCAGACTTCCCTCTTCCCTGTACCTCCTACCACTCAGCACAGAGCATGGGAGCTTGGAAGAGGTAGATGTGTATGTAGAGAGAGAATAATCTCAAGTCACATGCAAATAAGCAGTTAGATGAGCCCCTTCTTATAATCATAATTACTGGACCCTCTAGAGAACCACTTTTCTGGGGTCTCACTAAATCTGAGCCATCTGGATTTTGGCCTGAGACACAGGCAACTTTTCTCTTGCAGACAGGCCATAAGGTTGTGTGTCATAGACTGAATGTTGTGTCCTCCCACCACCAAATTCATATGTTGAGCCCTACCCCTTAATGTGATGGTATTTGGAGGTAGGGTCTTTGAAAAGTAATTAGGGTTAGATGAGGTCATGAAAGTTGTTCTCTAGAACAAGATTAGTCCCCTTATAAGAAGAGATACCAGAGAGCTCCATAGACCATGCTCCTTCTCTAGGCTTGAAAAAGAAAAGGTTACATGGGCACACATGGAGTTGGCAGATGCCTACAAGCCAAGAGAAGAGGCCTCAGGACTAAATCTACCTTGCTGGTATTTGGTCTCCAAATTAGCCTCCAGAACTATGAAAAACTAAATTTCTATTGTTTAAGTCACCCAATCTGTGTTCATTATGGCAGTCGAAGCTAATTCCAGCATGTGTTAGAGAAATTGCTGGGAAGGGGAGAGCCCAACAGAGGTGCACACAGGGACATAAACAGAGAAAGCCTAGAGCTGGAGCGTTGTGTGCAGGTGCACTGGGGAGACCCGCAGGAAGCCCTGCATCCTTACCTTGGTTCCCATTTCTCACCTGGATCTGCAGGCACCCTCTCCTCAGCTGGCTGCATTTCCTTCTCCCCTAGTTGCTGGGGTAGGCCATCACATCATCTGTATACCTCTCTGCAGAGGGGCCTCTGCAACCTCATAGACAGGAGGTATTTTGGGAACCATAGGTGGCCTCTTCCCAGGACTCGTTGAGGTGCCAAGGGAGAAACGGCAGCTGTTTTGCTCAGGTGCTACCTGAAGACTTGTGAGAGTGGCTCTTAGGCTGTAGACCTTAGGTGCCAGCTATGACCTCGACTCAGCATCTGTCCCAAATGGTTCTGCAAAGCTGCCAGGACTCCCACTTCCTACCACATACATGACCATCTTAATCTGCTCAGCCTAGGAATCCCTTACCTAATAATAGGAGAAGGTGGAATGAGTCCAAATCTGTCTCAACCTCGGCAGCATCTCCATGCCTTCCCTGATCTCAGAGGCACACGAGATGTCTCTCTTCCCCTTGCTCAGGTCTTCTCTTCCAACTCAGGGACCATGAGCAGCACAGCCAACTCACAGGGGGCTCAGTGGTGGAGTCCCCGCACCTGATTTCTCCCCCTGTGGCATTATCATCAATGAGGAGCAATAGTCAGGAGCCTGGTCAGTCTGGACTGATTCAATTAGACTGATTGGTTCATTCCTTCTTTCCTTCTTCTCATCTTGTTAGAAAGATAAATTTAACATATTGTGTAGTGAAAAATTAACTTTACCCAAAGAGAGGTCTGGCCTTTGGCTTCTGGGAGGTGATCCCCAGGACTTTGGAATATCACGTCTGATAGGAGTGTCTTTGCTTTGGAAGCTTGGCCACAAGTCTAACAATGTGATTTATGATAAGGACTTTGGGCCATACAGTATCTTTTCTGCCTCCAGAAGGACTGAAGACTAAAATTATCAGCCCAACCTTTGGAAGGGCTGGAGACTAAAGGTCATTCGTGCAGGCTATATGTAATCAAACGCCAATAAAAACTGGGCCAAAGCTTGGGTGAGCTTTTCTGTATGTATTTTCACACATTGATGCCAGGAATGTAACACTGACCTAGGATTCCACAGGGAGAGGATGTGTTTGTACTTTTCCTGGGCTGATTCACTCTCCCTGTAGCTCATTTTAATCTGTATCCTTTCCCTGTGATAAACCATAGCTGTAAATATGAAAACTTTCAGTGTGTTCTGTGAGTCCTTCTACCAAGTTATTGAAACTAAGGGTGGTTTGGGGAACACCTGGAACTTGGAATTGGTGTCAGTAGTGAGGGTGGTCTTGTGGAGACTGTATTCTTTCTAACTGTAAGGGTGGCCAAACTCTTCCAGGTGTCTTACCGAATGCATACAATGTGGCAGGATGAGACACTAATCAGTTAGGAAAATGAGATCTGAAGAAGACAGGATAGGAAGATAAGCTGGAGCAGGGAACAAGGTCAGTATCCAAAATACATGTTTAGCGTTCTGTCCTGGCTATGGGAGGACTACACATGCTGCTCTCTGTTTGACAGCAGCAACTCTGAGGGCAGTGAGGTCTGTGATGGCATCATAGGACTGCTCAGGGAAACAGCCACTGGGAGGCATTTTTTCTCAAGAGGTCACTGTGTGATGCTTGGGAACAGTTTCTTTAGCTACATCTTTTCCAAAGCCCCATTGAATATTTCTACTTTGTAACTCCCACATGGGATCTAGGCATCACAGCAAAGGACTTTGGTAAGGCAAATCTGCACAGTCCTTATGATGTGGCCTGGGTTTCAGCTCTCTGAGTGTCTGGCTTAACTGGGGCTAATGATTCCCAGTGGGGGCAAACTTCCCACCCCAGCTTTGGGGACTGTTGCCAGATCAAGCCTTAGTTATTTATTGGAGCATATAGTAGTATTCTCTTGTGTTTTTAAGGGTAAAAAAAATCAGTAATAAACAGTTTTAAAGGATTTTTGAGCAGAGTAGGGGACAGGTTTTTTTAAGGGAAGTTTTTCCCACAGGAAATCTTTTTATAGGCCCAATATGTAAATAGAAGAAATTCCAGCCTTTCTGTTGGAAATGGGAGTAGAAGTCCTGAAATTCTACCTGCTTCTACTGGCTCAATTCTTTGCCATCTGCAACCCCTGAGGAGGGGAGCTCCACAGAACCCTTAGGGCTCCAAGGATTCATCATGGAGTTTAAGCTGAGAGGGACTGAACCCTCTAGCTTCTTCCAGAAAAGTCCATTTTTATCCGTTTCACATATTGGGTTTCCTATAATATTTCCTTTGAGGAAAGGGCTGTGTGGATATTCTTGAAAATTCAGAAACCATTGTTCTAATGGAAAGACTCAACTGCAGAACCTTTAACTAACATCTCATCAGGTGAGCTTGTGAAAAGTACCCAGTTAGGAACTATACCCCTTGCCCCTCATCCAGCCCCTCCCAATGCAGTGATTCACAGCCAGTCAAACTGCCTAACCCTTGTGCCAGGAATGGTTAATCCTAGGGAAGTTCTCCTTTCCACCCTTTCTCCTCCTGCCCACAGAGTGGTTGTGGTAGCTACTCCTAGATCTTCGACTTCCTCTTCTGTCCCTCCATTTCCTCTTCTAGTATACTGCAGGATCCCCCAAGGACTTCCCCACTCCTTAGCCATTTCCATAGATTGGGAGAAAATGTCTCTATTGTTGGTGATCTGTCACCAGGCTCCTCTCTTCTCAGAGAGGGAACACCTCTCAGTTCCAGGAGATCCTGTCCCACCATCCCATGGCTGAAACTACAAGTCACCTTCAATGCTCTGAGGTCAGGACTCCAGACAGCTCCTCGCCCCCTAGGAAGAAAGATTTTACCCAGAGAACAAAGTGACATCATGTATGTCACAAAAACTTTATAAGTAATAACCTCATTGGGGAACTTGACAGGAAGAAGAGTCTTCCCCAGTGAGAACATTTAGTATCTTATGATGGAATAGCTGCAGCTGTGATCAAGAAAAATATTGTGCGTGTGTATGTGTATGTGATGGCAGGGGATTAGTTAGTTGTGGAAAAGAAAAAAATTAAATTTCCTTCTGAGTCTCAAAGTATGAAGTCAATACTTAGTGGATCTGAGATGAAATCTGCAAATTATCCCCAAAGAAACAAATGACCAAACAAATGTAACTACCTTATTAGAAAAACAAGATGGAGTGATGTGGACTCATTGCAAGTAGAGTCACAGAAGTAAATTCTGACAGCGCCATCTGAGTTCTGCCTGGGGACTCTGTCAGCCATACCATGGTATCTTGGCAGCCTGGCAGGAAGTGTGTACTATGCGGGTTGTCACCAATTAATTTTTTTAAAATTTATTTTTTAATTAAAAAAATTTTTAAACGTTTTATTTTGAGATAATTTTAGATTTATAGAATTACAGAGTTTCTGTATACCCTTCACCCAGCTTCCACGAATATTAGCACTTTATATAAGCATGGTCCCTTGAACCATGTGGTTGAATCATAGATCATCTGTCCTCTAACACTGTGCTCTGCCAGCAGCCTTCCACTGATAACTCCGCATACTGACTGTGTGCCAAGAGGAGCCATCAGGGCAATGCACCTGTGACTGGAGAATTTGATCTGAATGCCCTCGAGGAAGTGGACTTCATTCCTCCATTTCTCTCTATTCCTTCTTCCTGCTCTGTCTTCTCTCACAGCACTTGATTACTTGCTGTTACATATTTGTTTATTTGGTGTATATTGTTCTCTCCCCCTAAGCCCCGCTCTAACTGTAATGGAAACTCGATGTGTTTCTGTTCACTGCTGCATCTACATCTGGAACAGTGCTTGGCACTTAATTGGAGCTGCATAAATATTTGTAGGATGAACGGCTAATTTTACATATCAATTGATGAGGCTCTAATAAAATCAGGCTGCATCCCAGATCCTGATCAACTCTGGGACATTGATGAACTGGAGTTTTGAGCCTGTACTGTGGAGAGCTGGAGCCTGATCAGTGCTGAATTTGCTAAGAAAAATATCACTCTGTGCAGACTTATCTGGATGGCCAGCTGGCTTTCCTCAGGTCACTCCCTTCTGTTCCCTTTGGACTCTCTTTGGGGGCCACCAGTCTCAAATACAAATAAATAACAACAAATGAATGCAAATACAAATTAATAACGACACCGACAATAATAACATTTGCTGAGGGTTTTCTATGTGCTGGGGCATTACCTATTACATTTCAAATGAGTTTAATCAATAAAGTCCTGCCAGCAAGACACTGGAAGACCTGGGTTTTGGCCTTAGCTCTGCCATTAAACTGTGTGGTCTTGGAGAAGTTCCTACACCACCTGGACCTCCGGGTTTTATTTCTTGTGTTTTTAATTTGTAAAATAAGGGATTGGAAGAGATCAGTTGATTCTAAACTTTGTTTGTTTGATCAATAGAACTGTTTTCAATACCCACATCTATCAAGGGATAAAAGCTGACATCTCAGATAAGAAGGTCCTGGCCTTGTACCTGCTCCCCTGACCCCCAGTCCAGGAGACAGCTCTTTGAACTCCAAAAAGGTCTCCCAGGAGGACAGATGTAAAGCCCCAGAGCTCTTCTCAGGCTCTAGGAAGCGCAGCCCAAGAAGGCAGCAGTTCCACAGCTCCACTCAGGGAGAAATAGACCTTTTGTGCTTGGAGACAAAGGCATTGCTGGCTGGGGAACTTCCTCTGCTTCAGCGAAACAGAGAAGCAGGCAGTGTGGCATTCTCAAACGTTAGAGTATAGTAGAATCTCTTGATAAGCAGGTGGACTTGCAAACTTCTCCCTGCATCCCGATTCCCTGGGTCTGGAGCAGGGTCAGGGAATCAGCATTGTAACCAGTCCTTCATGTGATTTTGATGCAGATAGCACAAAATTTGCATTTTGAGAATAAACAAGGAAGAAGCAGAGAACTTACTATTGCAGGACAGGTCAAATTTCCCTGAGTGGCAGAGCGACCAAGCCCTGCACTGAGAGAAGAAGAGGGTCTTTTGGTAGAGAGTGTAGAAAGAATTCAACATATATGCCAAAGTTAGAGTCAAAAGGAACGTTTATTAGAAAAAAGGGGTAACACTCCGCAGATAAGGTAAGAGCTCCTCTCAGAGGCAGAGAGTGAGAGGGACAGTGAGAGAGAATAAGGAGTACTGAGAGAATGACAGTGAGAGGGACTGAAAGAGAGACTGAGAGGGAGTAAGTTTATATATCATTCTTTAGTTCCCATTTCCTTTGATATACAGTGAGGAAGGAGAATGTAGCCTGAAAGGCCTGCGGGCAGTTCCGCCTTTAATCCATAGGTTCTCCATGGTTTTAGCCGTAGGGAATGACTGATTTTATTTGTGTAGGGCGCCACTTAAAGACTCTGTTGTTCCTATTTCCCCTTCACAGGTGTGAGGAATGGGCTGTTAGCAATCCCGGCTGAAGTCTTCCTTTGTTCCTAGCCTGGCTGCAGAGCTGATCAAAATATTGCACTCTCTGAATGTAGCTTGATTTAACATTTTTAATTCTCTTGCCCTCTCCCTAAGTTAATATAACCTGGCAAGTCAATCTCAAGAAAGAAGAGCAGACAAATTGTACTTACCAGAGAAGTTGAGGAAAGGGTGTGTGTGTGTGTGTGTGTGTGTGTGTGTGTGTGTGTGTCTTTAAAAACCAATCTGGGATCTGTGATGTGTGATGTCAGAGAGACAAGGAAGGAATCATTATAATCCTCCAGATCTTCAGGGCAATTTGTTGACCAGAAAAGCTACCGGTGGCCTTGAACTCTTAAGGCTTAGCTGTCTCACCATGAGGACTAATAAGAAATCTTATTATTCCTTTAATAAGATTTTCTCCTGTTCTAGGGTAACCATATAATTTATCCCACAAACTAAGACATTTTCTAAAAGTGAAAGGGGACACTATTAATAATTAGGCCAGGACAACAGGCTTAAAACAGGATTGTCCCTAGAAACCTGGACGGAGTCACCTTATCTGTTTCAAACTTTGTCCATTCTCCTGAAATATCTGTTTCTGACACATACACCCTTAGCAGATAACTTTGCCTCTACTTTAGAGAGAAAATTGAAACCACCAGACAGGATTACCCTTAACTTTTTGGCACATACAAATCTGTTTGAGTCTCTGACCACCTTTTCTTACTATAATGAAGGGCCATCTTACAATCTAAACCGGTTCTTCCTCCTGGGCTCTGAATCTCTCAGGTCTTGCTCCATCCATCATCTCCGTTCTTCCCTGCGCCTTCAACTCCACGCCCTACTTGCTTCTCTTCTCAGCATTTAAATGTGTCCAAATCTCTCCTATCTTAAAAAAATCAACAGCACTGAGACTTTCCCTCTATTCATGTTCTCCTTTCACCTCCACCCTATATTTCTCCTGCCCATGAAAGGTTTACTTCTTTTTTATGGTTATTTTTTTTAAAGTAAACTTCTTGAGAGAGTGTGACATAAACTCTAGGCTCTGGTGAGCTGGTTCCAGTGCATCTTTGCAGCCTCCTCTCATCTTCTCTCCATTTCATTGTCTTGGCCCTACCTGGTGGGATTCTGTCTGTGCCTCCATGTGCTCTGCTCTGTCCCACCTCGGGGATTCTGTACTGGCTGGTCTGTCTGCAAGGGACACTCCTTTCTCCTCTGTTTTATAATGGCTCCTTTGGTTACTTCAAGAATTTACAGACTGTTTCAATTCTCTCCAGCCACCTTCATGGTTCAGCTGAATAATCTCTTTTAACCTTGACACTTAGAAAAGAAAAAAAGGCAAATGATGTGTCAGGTGCACAGCAGATCCTGTGATTAGACTAGAAGATGACTTATTTGGAACTTACCTGCTAATGGCTCTTCCAGGAACATGGCTCAGCCGTGTGGCTCTGAATCTTTCCAGACCCAAAGAGAAACTGGGGGGAAAGTTTGATCAAAGTTTCGACCTTTGTTATCACCCCATCTTCTCCATTAGAGCAGGACCAGTTTTATGTTGGCCCCTCTTTCCTAAGGCTGTTCTATCAGAAGAATTGGGGTGAAAGGCTTATTTCTCATTGACTATTTGATCCTAAAGATGGAGGCAGAAGAGAGAGGGAGTCTAAATTTTACTGGCTCAACTACTTTTTCATGTATAATAGTCTCTTATTCTACATTCCACCCAAAGAGGGCCTTTGACGAGAACTTGGGAGGAGGAACTCTTTTTGGGAGATGACCCAGGAAACCTGAAATAATGAGGAACATGAGACGTTGAAGGGAGAAAAGGAGTAGAGGGTATATTAATGGCTGGTTTCCACTGTAGGCAGCCGGGGCTCCATCCCTCTGAAGAATCATGGAGAATAAGCCTCAGAATTGTCCCGTGAAAGGACAGGGCGGCTGGGACATCTAGCTACCAACTCGGCACTTCCTTGGCAGGGGTCACCCCCGTAATCTGCACTATCCCCCCACTTCTCCACTGTACTGAACCTGGGCTGAGGACATTCCACTGCTTCAGAGAAAGTCCTAAAGCAGAATAACAGAGATGTAAACTTTGGGGTTCAGGGGCACAATCATGAAACGGTCCACCGGAGCAATGCAGAGATCAGCTGGGTCAAAGGCTGTGGTAAGGGAACCCTAAGTGTATGCTACAAGCCAGATGTCAGCTGCAACTCTCCTCACTGTGGTTACACTAAAGTGTCTATGTGACAGGTATCAGGAGGTCAAAGGCAGTAAGAGGGAGACTTCTCTTTGTGAAATTCACAATGGTAATGAAGAAGAACCTATGCCACCACTCTTGGAACCCCTTCATTCATCCATGGTTAGAGAGTTGGGAGAGGGAGATTGGAAAGAGATTTCTTTGGAAGTAGAGTAAGTCCTCACTTAATATCGTTGATAGGTTTAGAGACTAAGCAAAACCATGTATAACGAAACCAGTTTTACTACAGTCTAATTAATATAAATAAGACTTAAGTTTTTTATTTTCACCAACATGTTTATGAAACAACTTTGAACAAAACATCATTATTTAAAGACCTGCTATAACTGTTACTTTATTGTGAATTCTCATTTCCTCCCCCAAAGGATAGATGATTTTTTATCTCTGACCAGAAGACAGGTGAGGGGGACTTCAAGGAAAGGACTTGAAGAACTTCAAAATATGTGCCCTGCTGTTGAGGATCTGTGGAAACGGGAGCCTAAAACTGGCCTGGGAGAGCTAAAAACCATTGCAGATTGAGATCTGACTCCTGTGAGACAGCTGGGAGTGCGATGTGGTGTTGTAGATTTTGGAATCCGTCAGGGTGAGAAATGTTGGGCAACTGGTGGCCACCCATGAGACAACCTGCTTGGTTGGCCTGGGTGCTATACAGTGGGGACAGACGGAGGGGAGAGAAGAGATGAGATGTATGGCCAAGGTGTCCAGGGTTTGAGGAAGGAGTTTCAAAGGACCACCCAGAATAGAGATACATTCACCCTGAGTGAAGGGTAGAAGAGAGGGAACCAGTGGAATCTCTTAAGAACCCATACAACTGTCCTTCAAGGGAAAAGAGTTCATCTTAACCATCAGCCAGACCTGCAGAGAGCAAAACCATTCAGCTAGATAAGAACAATTTCATCACCTCACCCTGTCCGCCTACCCTCCTGGACAAGGGGACAGGAGTTGGGGGAGGTGATTTGAGGGATGTGGTTAGGATTAGGGTTAGGGTTAGGGGTGGAGGAGCAAGCTGATAGCAAAGAGGAGCTTCCTCCTCTTCTCCCATTGTAGGCTTCTGCAAGAAACAGACTCACACTGGGACAAGTTTGATTCTAATTCAAGTTTGGAATTTTGTATATTACATAGCACAGAAAGTTCTCATTTCTGAACTGAGACCAGAAACCAAGGCCAGAGTTCTTACCTGGGGCAGGGAAGACTATTTCACTGAGTAAGATTAATGAGGCAGTAAGAAGCAGAAATGGGGTTACATTGTGATCACAATCTATGAGCTAGAATGAAAATCAGATTTTCAGAGCACTTGAAAATCGTGCCCTGAAAAGTACTTTGTCCACACTAGACTGGGAGGGCTTAGTGAGGATGGGGGCAGGGGGCTGAAATTACTTTTCTCAAAAGACATAATTCACTGTTTCTGGAGATGGGGTTAATTAATCTGAACAGTTACCTTTTGGCTGACCAGCACATTCACTGTGGCAGCAATGAAGGTGCCCCTGGACCTCCTTTCAAGAGAGAACTTCAGGAGGTGCAGTTAGTTAACTGACAGCCTCCAGCTGCAGGGCCTGCAGGGCCCAGGCAGTGACCATGCGCAGTGAGGGTGCTGGCTCTAAGCTT